>NC_133563.1:38730000-39080000 GCF_048773025.1 Camelus bactrianus | reverse complement strand
CAAGCTTTAAACAAATTCCACTCCTACTTCATGGAATAAACAATCGTGAAAATAGGACTAAGAACAAATTATTCGGTATGATACAAAGCAGTATAAAAAATGCACGGTCAATGTCAATCATCTGGAATGAGGCCCAGAGATTTCCTTTCACCTCTGTTATTCACTATGGCACAGGAAATTCCAGGCAACTCCAGGATGAAAGAGAATAAACATAAAATAGTTACATATAAAAGGACATCCATTCACAGACACGGTTGACATCAGTTTACATATACATCGTGAAAGCATGAGCAATTCATTGACTAGCTCAATTTTTAAAATGTGAGCAACTCAAATCCTTCAGCAAGTAGACAATACAAAGTATCAATGAATCAAAATTTGTCTACATGGACACATTAACAGTGAATAATCTCGAGAATTTAAGAGAATTGTATTTTACATGATGCCAATATTACTAAAATAGTTGAGTCAATTTAATCAAGGTACAAGACTAGTAAATTAAAATGGAAAACACACCACTAAAAGAAATGAAATACAACCTTAAAAAAAAAAAAAAAGAAGAAGACACCCCATGTTGGTAACAAAACTAAACATGGCGTGAGTGCCCAAAGCGATCTAGGGAAACAAGGTAATTTCTATAACAATTTTGGAACAAACACAGAAGTTGATTTTAACATTCATATATAACTTTAGGAACACCAAAAAGACAAAACAAACTTGAAAAGGGAAAACCAAAGCTAGGGCTGCATATTTTCAAATTTCATGTCAATACAAAGCAATATAAAAAATACGATATTGCCATAAAAATATAAATATAGATAAATGGCAGTACATAAGAAGCCCAAACATAATCCCATTCACTTAGGATCAATACATTTTTGACAAGCGTGAATATTTAGGGTTTTTTTTTTTACTACTCTTTTCCACAAATGTTGCTGGGTAACTGGCTATCCACAGGCAGGGGAATAAACCACATATACAATTCACTCAAACTACATACATTGGGATATGGCTGATGGTTTTATATTACTGATTGTAGTTAAAAAAATTAAAATCACCAAGAATGACAGAGACACCTCCTAAATACATGGAGGATATGGCTAGGTCGGCAGAGGCTCCTACGTGGCCAGACTGCCACCTAGAGGTGGACGTACACATGGTTCAACAAGTGCTGGCACTTATTACAGGTCTGCAAAGGTTCAAAGTAGTGTCCGTGGGTTAGTATGGGGGTAGATACCCAACTATACTTATCTTTAAATCAAAGTAAAATAATTATAATTACTTTACACATTTAAACAGGATTCAGCCTTTAAAATGAAGGTAATTCTGATACATGCTACAATGTGGATGAACCTTGAAGTCATTCAAGGGAAACAAACCAAATCAAACCAAAAAAGGACAAACATTCTATGATTCTAAGATGAGGTATCCGTATAAGTCTAATTCGATAAAAAAACGTACAATGTATTTGCCAGGGGGTTAGGAGTTAGTATCTAATGGATACAGTCTCACTTGGGGAAACTGAAAAAGTAGTGCAGATGAGTGCTGAGAACATTTCTACAACAAGGTAAACATAGCTAATATCCGAAACATAGATGACATAAATGTAATGACACTATATACTTCAAGCAGTTTAAATGGCAAATGCCATATGGAATAGATTTAATCACAAGGAAAACATGAAGTACTGATACTTGTTACAACAGGGATGAACAACGAAAACATCCTAAGAAAAAGAGGCCATACAGAAAAGGCCACCTGGATCATACTCATCTTGTGCCCTTTAATTCAATCAAACTTGGGAAAATAAGAGAAAGTCTCTGGAACAGTTCCAGGAAAAAAACAAACAAACACTGGATCGGATTGGGAAAACCCATAGCCATACAGTTGGAGCAGGTGCTGGCAGTGGAACTGAGCCTGTGGACTGCATTATGAAGTGAAGACCATAATGAATCCTCATTTGCATGTTATGTGGTGACACAGAGAAAGGGTCTCTACTCAAGGCAAAAACACACTAGAGATTGTCATGAGAAGTGGCATACGTGCTACATTGATGATGAGTGAGAAACCTGAGCTTACAGATGAAGAGGACACTGTCCTGCTACTGCACATATTCTGTATGTTTAAAATTACTGGAAAGTAAATATTTTTTTAAATCAACCATGTTAAAATCATTACAGAAAAGCTGAGAAAACATCAAACTTCACTGTAGAGCCCAAGGCTTCTCCAGTTCCAGTTGATCCAAAATGGTTAAGCTGATCGCCCTTTCAGGAAGCTACATATTATAAAGAGACACCATAAGAGAATATCATAAGCCACTGTGTCTTGGTTGTTGTGAATGACTTGGATGTGATTTAAAAAAAAAAAAAAACAGTGGCAATTTTGAATTCTACTTTTCCACATCAAAATAGAAAAAAAAACTGTTGAAAAGTAATAAATAACTTCAGTAAAGCTACATGATACAATATCAATACACAAAAATCAATTGACTTTCCACACACTAATACAGAAGTTTCAGAAAGAGAAATTAATAAAGCAACCCCATTTAACAATTGCACCAAAAATAAAGATAAAAATAAAATACCTAGGAATAAAGTTAACCAAGGATGTGAAAGGCCTGCACAGGGAAAGTTAGAAAACACTGATAAGGAAATTGAAGAGGACATATACACAAAATAAAGCTGTGCTCATGCACTAGAACATTACTATAACACTCACGAAGCCTAAGCAGTGTACACATTAACTGCAAACTCTACCAAACTCTACCAAATGGCATTTTTTTTCACAGAAACAAAAAACAAGAAATCCTACCATTTGTGTGGAACAAAAAAGAACCTGGAATAGTCTGAGCAACCTTGAGAAGGGAGAACTCAGTTGGAGGCATCTCCCTCCCTGGCTTCACACGGCATTAGGAAGCTACAGTCCCCAGCAGAGATACAGTAAGGTATTGGCACAGAAACAGGCACATGGGCCAGAGGAACAGAACAGGGAGCACAGGAATAAACCCATCTTTAGGGTGCCAGTTACTTCATGGCAAAAGAGCCAACACAAAATGGGAAAAGGACAGTCCCCTCAATAAACGGTGCCAAGAACATGGGGCAACATACCCCCCAAAAGGACACCAGACACTGTCAACACTAAACACAAAATCAAGTGAATTCAAAAATTTTCCACATCAAGCACCTCCTCTGCTGGATCCTCTGAAAATGGACCTCCTCAGTTGCAATCACACACGGGAAGCCTCTCCCCACTTTTCCCTCACTTTTTACTCCCACAGTGATGCCTCCTGGTGATTCTTGAAGATGTCTGGCTCCTGTCTGGGTGGACTTGGTTGGTCCAGTGTTGTCCTGAAGCTGAAGCCATGGTGGGTCCTGAAGAGACCCAGCCTCCACCAGCCCCACAGGGAGCCAAGTTCCCACAGGAGCCAAACCCTCCAGTGAGACACGTGCACCTTGAGGGTCAGAGAACAGGTGTGGAGCCACCCGGGAACTGCAGCTGGGAACTGCAGGCCACAACCACTCACACCAAAACGTACTCTTAATCGTTCATAGACAATTATAAAATACACATCTGGGATTATTCTAAAAGAAAACCTGTAAGGAAATCAACATAACCTTGTCTAGGTGATGAACTTTTACGAAAATCCCCAAGTCTATCCACAGAAGTAAAGTTTAAATCATGGAATTTAAAAAATTAAAAATTTAAACTCTGCTTATGACCTTATTCAGAAAACCTAAAGACAAGACACATACTGAGAAACATAAATTTACAAAACACATAACTGATTGAGGATTTGGACTCAAATTACACCAAGAACTTTACAACAAACAACCACAATAAAAATAGGTAAAGATCTTAACAAAAACCTCTCCAAAGAAAATACACAGATAGTAAATAAGAATATAAAAATATTCTCAAAAATCATACACCAGTAGGAAATAGCAAATTAAAACAACAATGATATAACACTGCACACTTAAGAGAACCACGAAACTCTAAAAAAATGACATTACTTGTGGTTGATGGAAGATGGAGAAAAACAGGAACTCTCCCTCACGGCAAGTGGAATAATTGTGTGGCTACTTTGAAAGACAGTTTGGCAGTTTTTTCCAAAGCTACTCAATGCTCACCTAAGAATCCAACATTGCACATCTAGTATTTAGATAATTGCTTTGATAAAGTGTCCAAACAAAAACTAGCAAGCAAATTATTCATAGCAACTCTACTCATAATGGCTAAAAATTTTAAAATATAAGGATGTCCTTCTGTGAATGAATACATAAGCAAGTTGGGGTATACCCATGAAAAGACGGCAAATGACACCCTAAAATATATCTCTTTGGCATGAAGATTACAATGGGCAGATTTCTTTAAAAATAAGACACATGAGACTCTGTGAAACCCAAGTCAAGACTGCCTTTTGTGAGGCAAATTTACATTTATAAGGGAAACCTATATTTGAAAAGTAATCCCCCTTTCTGTACCAGGAATAGAAGGAAGACTAAATCTCAGAAAACTTATCCATAGAGAAGGCTAAAATTTAAATCTACATAATGAACATAACCTGCCTTTCTCTTGCTGTTAGAGGAAGATGGCATTTCGGGTGACGTCGTGGGCCATCTCAGGGAACTACTCAACTTCCTGGGCACCTCCCAGGCTCAAAGCAGGCACCCAAGTCCTCGAACTTGTTTGTACAACTACATGAAGGAAGCTCACACCACAGAAATGTGTGCTTGAAATGATTTCAGTTAAAAGTGTCATATGTATTTTTAATCACAGTGAAAATCATGTAGGGATGTAGAACTGATACAACTTACACCATTAACAAACACTGAAAAGATCCCTAGTGGAAAGAGCCATAAAGAAAAGTTCTCCTGATCACATGGTCACCGTGTGTGCTTCACATCCATCAAGGCTGTCACAGTGAGAGTCTCAGTAACAAACCCAGAAACAGAGAACCAGCAGCTGCACCAAGTGCTGACAGCTGAAGGGGCCGGCGGGTCACACAGTGATGCGGACGCCACACGGCTTCTTCACTGGTGGGTATATGACGGCTCCTCAGGAGACTACCCCTGTTTGGGGTAAAGCACCCTATGGTATTTTGTATAAAGTGGCAACTGTGAGTAGTTTTTACCGTCATAGAAATTACTGGAAAGTCCATCACTTTTCAAAACAACCATATCAATACCACGGCAGAGAAGTTGATAAGACAGACATCAAACCTTGCTATAGAAGCCAAGACTCACCCAGACCAAGGTCAGCCAGAGTTGTGATGCTCATCGCCCTTGTAGGAATCCACCTGTTACTAAGAGGCACTGTGGGATGAGTGTACCAGTAGCCACCGAGTCTTGGATCCTGTGCATGACCTGGGATGCAGGAGAAATAGTGAGATTTTAACATTACAATTTTCCACAACACTTAACAAACAGTTGTTAAAATAAATAACTTCAGTAAAGTTCAATAAGAAATCAATGTACAAAAATCAGCTGCATTTCTATACACTAATAATAACCCATCAGAAGGAAAATTCAAGGAAACAATCACATTTATAATTGTATCAAAAAGAACAAAATATCCAGGAACAAATTTAACCAAGGATGTAAAAGACTTGTACTCAAAAAACTATAAATTTTAATTCCTACACACAAAAGTCTCATAGAAATGGAAAGTAAGAAGTAGTGAAGACAAGCAGATTTTATACATCTAGAAAACTATAAATTTGCTAGGAATTGACAGCCTAAAGAAATGTAGCTTTTGGGTATTCAATGAAGAATCTACAGTTTGGGCTTGGGGTGGTAAATTAAAGAAGTTACAAGATACGTTTGTACACCCTTCTGAACCTTTCACATGACAGGCTTATTTCCTGCTTTTAGGGAGATAGATTGGGGGTCAGAGTGTTCCTCTTGCTTTGGCCATTTCTAAGTAACTTAAATTTAAAACACTATGTGGTTGTGGCAGATGAATGAGGGATGGTGGTCCCTGAGCAACAACAATACACTAAGGTGGGAACACATGCACACATTTCCTTGCATTGTCAACTGAGAGCAGTTTCCTCCAATATGTAAGTTCTTAATACCATTCTCTAATTAAAGGAATCAGAACTCTTTGAAGAAATGGCTTATACTAGGACTGAGAAAGTCAGTATATGAGCCAGGATCATCTTGAATCTTGTATCAGAAAGTAAGGAAGTACCAGGGGAGAAAAAACCCAACATGGAATGATCTCAAATGAAACAGGAGCCAATGAGAGAGTTCTCAGTAGCCAAAGCAGGAATGAACTGAGAAGCCAATCCTGTAGTGCTGGATTATAACCAAAAGATTTAAATAACTATCCAGGTGTCCACAATGGTGAAGTTAAATGATGACATAGGTTGTTGGTTTTGTTTTGTTTTGTTTTGTTTTAATAAATGGGATTGAATGGCAAACTCCTATGCAGAAGAATTCCTAAAAATCCATGACATCCATCAAGGAGGTGGAGCTAAAGCCCCCACTCCTGAAGTGTAGGTTCCACATGGTGACCTCCTCCTGTTTAGGTCAGAAGCAAAAGAAGTCCGAGATCCCACTGCTGGGCATGTATCCAGAGCAAAACTCTAATGTGAAAAGACACATGCACTAACTGATTTTTTCTTTACCACAGTGGGCAACATTAAATTGGGGGGGAAATTGTGTTTTCAACAAGTGGTGCCAGGCAATTGTCTATCGAGTAAAATTTTTTCATTTCTAAGAGAAATGAAATTGGATCCTTGCTTCATACCACATGTAAAATTAACTCAAGATACATAAAAAGCTTAAATTTAAAGAGTGGTAAAGTGACAATCAGCCCTCATCTGCTGATTCCACATTTGCAGAATCAGCCACCTTCAGATAAAAAAAAAAAAAGATAATAATTTGATAAAGTTCCATAAAGAAAAACTTGAATTTCTGGCATGCCAGAAACTATTTAAATAAACCTATATTTTCTTCACAATTATTTACATACCATTTACATTGTATTATTTGGTATAAGTGATCTAGAGATTATTTTAAGAATACAGGAAGCTGTGCTTAGATTATTTGCCAATACTACACCACTTTATATAATGGATTTGAGCACCGACAGATATTTAGTGTCCACAGGGTGTCCTGGAACCCATACCTCACAGACAGGGAGGGAAGCTGTATAAACTCTCAAAGAAACAATGGGGATAACTCATCATGACCTTGGATTTAGCAATTTTTTTAGATCTGATAGCAAACGCAAGCAAGGAAAGAAAAAACTAAATTGCCCTTCCTCAAAATTAAATACATTTGTACATCACAGATGCTATCCAGAAACTGAAAAGACAGCACACAAAATCAAAGAAAATATTTGCACATTATATACTTGAAAAAAAATTTATCGAGAATATATCAAGAACTTTCACAACTCATAAAAAGACAAAATAAACCCAATTTTTAACATGGTAAAGGGACTTAAACAGACCCTTCTCTATATGAGAACTAAAAAAAAAAATGTACAGTATATTGTATATATGTATTTACATACAATATAATGTATACGTGCAGTCAAACAGTAATAATTCTACCTAATAAAATGAAAAAGAACACAAACACCAATAAATAAATAGAATTAAATATTTTTTAAAAAAATAGACCCTTCTCCAGACAGGACGAATAGTCAACAAGCACAAGAAAAGATGTTAAAAGTCAGCCGTGATGGAAATGTAAATGAATACCATAATGCCGTCCCTCCCAAGCACACTAGAAGCCCTGCAGTCAAGAAAACTAAAACAACAAATACTGGCCAAAATGTAGAGAAACTGAAACTCTTAAACATTACTTGAAAGATTGGAAAATCCTACAGCCCATGTTTCCAGTTTGTCATTTCCTCAAAAAGATAAAAAATACAGTTACCTTATGGTTCAACAACTTCACTCCTAGAAATAGACCCCAAAACATTAAAAATCGGTGTTCAAACCAAAAAAGGGACACAAATATTCATAGCAGCACTATTCGCAATGGCCCCAAAAGTAGAGCAATTGAAATGCCCATCAAAGGCTAAACAGATAAACAAATAGTGTGTATCCATAAACTGCCATATTATTCTGCCATATAAAGGAATAAAATGGTGCAGCCACGGTGGAGAACCATACAGGAGTTCCTCAAAAACTTACACATGGGGTTGACATGTGATCCATCAATTCCACTTCAGGATATATGCTCAAAATATTTGAAAGCAGGAACTGGAATAGAAATGGGTACACCCATATCCATGGCAGCACTAATCACAACAGCAAAAGGTGGAAATAACTCACCTGTCCATCAGTGGGTGAATGGATAAACTACATGTGGTGTATGCACAGTGGGATACTGCACAGCCTTAAAAAGTCAGGAAATTATGACACATGCTGCAACGTGGATAAATCTTGACGTCACTATGCTAAGTGAAATAAGCCAGACACAGAAGGAAAAATACTGTATGATTCCCCTTATACAAGGCATCCAGAGAAGCCAAATGCGGAGATAGAAAGAGTGTCACTGCCAGGGGCTGAGGGGAGTCAGTGTTCACTGGATACAGGGCTTCACTTGGGGAAAGTGAGTAAGTTCTGGAGATGGACGGTGAGGCATCTGTACAACAATGTGAATCTAGCTAATACATAGAACTGCATAGTTAAATGGTTTAAATGGTAAATGTTACCTTCTGTATTTTTAATGACAATGAAAAATGTGAATGAATCACTAATGATTCAAATTGGATAAAGATTGAAAACATTCTAAGTGAAAGGAGACACACAGAAGAGGCCACCTAGATCGTATTCACCTTGTGCTTTAAATCCATTAAGATTTTGAAAAAGAGGGAAACTCTCAGTAAGTTTCAGGAAAAGAAACCTGGCAACGATGAAAAAAAAGGGATTTCCATAAGTTGGGGCAATTGGGAAGGCTGAAGCGGGCCTGTGGATGGGGTTACAAGGTGAACCATAATATTTCTTCATTTGGGGTTTATGTGCTGGTTCCCTGGGAGAGTATCCCAGTTTTAGGTAAAACCCACTGGAGTATTCCATGTGAGGTGGCAAATGTGAGTACTGTGAAATGCTATTTAAAGTATTTAATATGGAACTTCATAAGAAAACTTTATAAGAAACTTTATGAGAAACGAAATTACTTTTGAACACAACCATGTCAACACCACGCCAAAAAAAAAAAGCAGAGAAGACATCAGATTTCCTTACAGAGGCAAACCCTTAACGTAATCCAGTTCACCCAAAGTGCTGATACTCATTGCCCTTGCAGGAGTCCACATGTAACTTAGAGGCAGTGTGGGAAAATTAGGAGCCATTGTGTTTTAGGTGCTATGGATGACCTGGATGGAGTACAAACAGGGTGATTTCTGATTTCTAGTTTTCCACAACAAACCATCAAAAAAACTCTTAGAACTAATAAATCATTTCAGTTAAGCTACAAGGTATGAAATCATCACACAAAAACCAGTTGTCTTTCTATACATTAATAATGAAACATCAGAAAGGGACATTTTTAAAAATCCCATTTACAACTGCATCCAAAAAAAAATACCTAGGAATAAATTTAACCAAGAGTGTGAAAGGCCTGCACACTGAAAATTCTAAGACACTAAGGAAAGAAACTGAACAGACACAAATAAATGGAAAGATACCCTGTGCTCATGGACAGAAATAATTAATATGGTTAAAATGTCCATTCTACCCAAAGCAGTGCTCAAACTCAAAGCTAGCCTCTTCAAATCACTGTGCCCCACACCAGAAAATAAAGAACACTGAATTGACTACACTTCAAAAAAATAAAATAAACTTCTGTGGCATTTTTCACAGAAACAGAACAAAGAATCCCAGCATTCGTGTGGAAACACAAAGGACCCTCAACAGCCAAAGAGATTCTCTACAAAAGGGAAACAGGCTGGAGGCATCTCCCTCCCTGACTTCACACTGCATTACAAAAGCACAGTCACCAAAAAATTGTGGAATTGGCACAGCAACAAGGACATGGACCAGAGAGAGTCTGCAAATAAACCTACAGGGATGTGGTCAGTTAATTCACAAGAAAGGAGCCAGGAAACTGCACCGGGGAAAGGACAGTCCCCTCGATGAATGGTGCTGGGAAAACTGGACACCACACGCCAAAGGACACGGCACACTCTACACCACACACAAAACCTGACTAAAACCCACAGCTTCCCACATCCAGCCCTTCCTCTCCCAGGGCCTCTGAGGAGGGCTTTCCCTCAGCCATCAGCCCCTCACGGGAAGCTTCTCCTCACTTTCCCTTCCTCCTCACCTTCCCTTCAGTGCAGCACCTCCTGTTGGGTCCTGAGGACTGGGCTCCTGTCAGCGGGGACATAACCCCCTGTTGTCCCAAAGCCCTGGCATGTCCAGAGGAGACCCGGCTCCAGGCAGCTGCGCAGAACGCGAGATCCTAAGGCAGAACGCACGCGAGTTCCCACCACAGCTGGGGGAGCGGGCTCTGGGCCCTGCCAGCCAATGGGAAAGCGCGGACCCAGTCGCCCTCACAGCCAGCTGAGGACCCGCCCTGACAGCGGCTCTGCTCAGTCCTTTAAGCTGGAAATTCAAACTGAAATAGAGCCAAATACCTGTAACTTCTCCAAATACTTAGAAACAATTAATAGAAAGCCATATGGAATGAAGTGAATGGGGACACGAACTTTAAACCTTACACCCTTCTTTACTGAGCTTTCATGGTAACCTGTCGTAAATGACTTCCTCCCTCCCCCTCCCTTGCTTTTGTTTTCAGCTGAAGGTGATATTTAAAGTGATGCTTCTGGCCATTTCAGGGAGAGAGTCAGTGTTCCTGGGTATCTCCCCTGTATACAGGAGGTATGCATGTTATTCAGCTTGTTTGTTTTTCTCCCGGTAATCTGTCTTATTAGGGGCAGGGAGGTCTCATCAAAGAACCTAGGAGGATAGAGGGAAAGCTGGTTTTCCTCCCATACACACGCAATGGAATTCTTCTCAGCAATAGACATTAAACCATCAACCCATGGAAAGACACGGGTAAGTCTCACTTGTATGTTACTAAGTGAAAGAACCCAGTCTGAGGAGGCTGCACACAGTAGGACCCCACTGATGACAATCATGGAAAAGGCAAAGCTACATACATGAGCAGATCATGCGGTGGGGGTGGGGGGGTTGAAATGTTCCATGTCTTACTTTAGGATGGACACCTGTCACTATGTGTATGTCTACACCCACACATTTGTACAGCCCAAAGGTCAATCATAATCTATTCAAACTTAGTTGTTTAGGATGTAGCAGGGTCGCAGGATGGAACACACAGTGTGACACATAATCTATGAAATGCATTAGAAACGGGTGGAAAAAACAGTTGATGGTGGGGCAACAGGTGTTGACATAAGTTCACTTCGGGACTGAACAGACTTCTTTTGCAAAGGCAGAATGGACCATTGTTAAACTGTGGGCTTTCCATTATAAAGTTCTTTCCAGGATGTAGTAGTTAACAATTCTGAAACCACTGTGCATGTAACCAGCGACAGAGAATTTGGTTGATAAATGGCAGACGGTGGAAGCCAGGCTCCTCGCTGTGGGAATGGGAAGTCACAGACAAGCAAAGGGAGAGCCTTGGCCCTCGTGCTCCTGGATCTGAGCTTCCTGGATGGATGGTGTGGGGAATGGACTGGGAGGGGAAGGCACAGCTGTTTACCCTGGGAAAGCCCAACCGATGTAGGAACCTCACACCCCTTCCTTCTCCCCATACCTGCTGGAAACATTCAGACCTCCAAAATCTGCCAATGCAGCCTTTAAGACATTCTCACCCTCAGGCAGATAAAGGAGTGTGAGGGTCTTGCCCTACCCCCAAGCTGTCCCAGAATCCAGGCCCTAGAGGGTGGAGCCAGGACTAGGGCACCTGGGCCTCTGACCAGCAGGTGACAGCAAAGAGGACAACAGTCCTGAGGGCCATGGTCTCCTGAAGTCTGTGAGCCCAGTGCCCTGATGGGGTTCATTCCCTGTGGGGACATGGACAGGTCTGCAGTGGTTCTGTTTTCCACCTGAGCCCCTTGGGTGAAGCCAGGGCAAAAATGCACTCAGGGGTCCCCTGGCAGTGTTGCAAACTCTGACACAGTGGCTTTACATAGGAACAGGAGAGTGAAGCTGAGCACCTGACAGCCACTGCTCTCTGGCTGAGCTGCTTCCATCAGGAACACAGTCCCCTGCATGGAGTCTGCTGTAACTCACCTGCCCCGACCTGGGCTCTCTCCTTCCTCCCTGGACCCATCCCCCAGGCCAGGCGCATCTCTCCAAACCCTGCATCCCCCTCTCACCTTAGGGCTAACAGGCCCCTCACAAAACTGTGAGCCTGCTGCTCCCCACACCCCAGGAGGCAGCCCCGCCTCCCCTGGTTGCTGAGCCCAGACACCTGGGGCCTCCCAGTCCCCCACTTCCCTTGTGCCCCAGTGAATGTCAGCTCCTCCTCTGGAGTCTATGGCCAGTCCCCACAATAATGCCACTCTACAGCCACAGGCTTGATGGTGGCCCAACCTGATCTTGCACCCTGCTCCTCTATCAGGCCCTGACAAAGCTCCCGCCCCCATGGTGCATCTCACATCCCATCCCAATGTGGTCTTCATGAACCAGAAACGAGACAGTGACTCTCTCCCACCTGCAATTCCCCAAAGATTTCCTCACTTTTTCTGGGCTGTCTGCTGGAAGGGACGTCCGCTGGGGCCCTGAGAGTCCCCAGCACCCTCACTAGGCTGCTGACTCCTGATTCTGGGAGGGGCCTGCCCACGTGAGCCCCATGGGCTGCTGGGTGCCTGCCTAGGTGAGCTCCATATCCTGGGAAGGGCCTGCCCACCTAAGCCCCATGCTCTGGGAGGGGTGTGTGAACAAGCATCCTCTTTTTGCTGCCAGCACAGAGGTGTTTAGCAACTCACCCATGGGCAGTGCTGGGATGAGGTGAGAACCAGGAGATGCTGCAGGTCCCTGAACCCCGCCTGGGCCCACCCAGAGCGACCAGGTCAGTAGTTGGTTGCTGGCTGCTGTGCCGTGTGAGGGTGCCTCCACAGGTACCTCCTGCTTCTTCTACCTTCTACCCGATGCCACAGAGGCCTCATCAGGACAGAGCAGACAGACTGCCTCAGGCAGGTGGGGGTTCCTGGTGATCCTGCAGGGGACACAGGAGAGAGGGACCAGGCAGAAGGGGAGTGTGGGCCCAGGCAGAGCTGTGGGTCTTGTGGCCCACAGGGGCCTTTCTGGGCCTGAGCTGGAAGTGGACGAGCAGGTGGTGGGTGTGGGCGGTGACCTAGGAAAGCCTTCCTGGTGAACCCTTAACCCTAACCCGAGTGCAGGCTCTGAGCACATCCATGCACTTGCCCATTTTCTGTCCAAGGGATAGTCAGCCTCAATTATGCTGGAATAAATTGCGGTTCCTTGGAGGCCCTGAGTGGGCTGTCCAAAGCTGCAGTCCTTGGAATGCAAAGAATCACTTTCCCTCTCTCTTTTTAAAAAAACTTTTTTTTCATTGAGGTTACTTTGGTTTATAACACCTTATGTCTTCATGTGTACGACAGTATAGTAGTACTTTTGTATACACTACAGCGAGCACACCACCAGAAGTATATTTTCCTTCATCACCATACAGTTCATCCCCTTCACCCATTTCTCCCTTTTCCCACCCCTTCCACTCTGATAACTGCTACTCTGTATCTGTCTGTTTGTTTTCATTTGGTTTGGTTTGTTCATGATTTTGTTTGTTTATATTCCACATGTGAGTGAAATCACTCAGTATTTGTCTTTCACAGTCTGACTTATTTCACTTAGCATAATGTCCACATGGTCCATTCATGTTGTCACAAATGGAAAGATTTCATTCTTCTTTATGGCTGAGTAGTATTCCATTGTGTGTATGTATACATACACCACATCTTCTTTATCCATTCTTCTATTGATGGACACTCAGGTTGCTTCCATATCTTGTCTGTTGTACACAACGCTGCAGTGAACATAGGGGTGCATCTATCTTTTCTAACTAGTGTTATTGTTTTCTTTGGATGAATATCCAGCAGTGGAATTGCTGGACCATATGATAGTTCTATTCTTAAATTTTTGAGGAATCTCCATACTGTTTTCCATAGCAGCTGCACCAATTTACCTTCCCACCAATAGTGTATGAGGGTTCCCTTTTCTCCACATTCTTACCAGTGCTTGCTATTTCTTGTCTTTTTGATAAGAACCATTCTGACAGGTGTGAGATGCTATCTCATTGTGTTTTTTACTTGTATTCCCTAATAGTGATGTTAAATGTCTTTTCCTGTGCCTGTTGGCCATATGTAAGTCTTCGTTGGGAAAATGTCTATTCAGATCCTCTGGACGTTTTTCAATTGGGTTGTTTGCTCTTTTGTTGTTGAGTTATATGCATTCTTTACATATTTTAGGTATTAACCCCTTATTGGACATATGACTTGCAAATATATTCTCCCATTCTGTAGGTTGTCTTTTCATTATGTTGATGATTTTCTTTGCTGTGCAGAAGCTTTTTAGTCTGATGTAGTCCTACTCATTTATTTTTGCTTTTGAAGTGTTGGTTTCCTTCAAAGGCTGAGATTCCACTTTCATTTCTTCTCTTTAGAGGATCTAATCTAAGTTTGTGGATCCCAGTGCACCATCAGACTCGCCTCACTGGGGTGCTGGCAAGACATTCAGAAGCAAACCAGTAAGTCCAGCTCCATCAGTGATGGGAGGCACACGTGCTACTGGAGGGGTGCCCTGTGAGAACCGTCCGCATCCAGAGAGCGGACATGATGGGCGAGGCCCTGAGCCACAGCGCAGTGGGAGCGAGGCCTTGAGATGGGAGGCCTCAGCCTGGCCCATACGCAGCTCCTGCTTGCAGTGGCCATGCCTCCTGCTCGGGGCCTCCCAGCCCTCTGTTCCCACCTCCTCTGCCAACGAGTTCTGCCAGACCTCATTCTCATCTTGTTAGGTCCCTCCAGACCCACAGGGTGATTCCAACTGAGGGGTTTGTGGCTCAGAGGTTCAAACACCTGCCCAGCCTGCTGTGGTCCCGGCCGACCAGGGCCCATCCAGCTAGGGTGCTGTAGCCTTGCCTCCACACCTGTCTGGGGGCTGCCCTCAGCCTGCATGATCCAGCCAGTGTGTGGTTTCCTGGTGATACTGCAGGGTCCCTGTGGATGACACTGAGCTGAGGGAGAGGAGACACTACCCAACCTGCACCCAGCAGCCAGCTCTGCTCTCAGCTGTCTAACACCTGGATCATACCAGCACTAACCCCGAGCCCTAACCCTGACCTTGACCCTGACATTGTCCTTGACCCTGGCTTTGACCCTGAACCTGACCCTGACCCTAACTAGCCATGACCCTAACCCTAAGCGTAACTGTCTAAACTCAGATCGGCTAAACAGACATCATGACTACATGTGGTGCCCTGGATGGGATCCTGGGACAGAAAAGGCAGAATAAATAAAACTCCAATAAAATACGGATCTCAGTTAATGATGAGGTATCAATACTTGTTTATTAAATGTGACAGTTCTGTACAAAACGAGAGAGGGGAAATGAAAAGTTAAGTAGAGAAACTGATTGTATTAACTGGAAACCTAGAAGATATGAGTGATTTCCTAATAAAGCTACTATGTCAACAGAATGGACCCTAAAGTAAAGAAAATACAAACAAACCAATTAGCCACCCAGGGGCCCCTTCCCCTTGGTCCTCCTTTCATTGTCCTGAGGTTTTCTTCTCCCTGTACAGAAAAAGAACAGGGGCAGAGCCATCAGGCATTCCCCTCAGACCTGGGCCACCCAGTGTCTTCATCTTCCCCAGCCAGGCCCCACCCAATGAGGCATTCAAGGGAATTTCATGGATTATTGATTTTTATGTGTCGCCTAGGAATTTTTTAATGCAAAGGACTGGACACACTTATTGGAGTAAAATTAACACTTTTTAACTGGCAGAAATAAATTGAGTGGGTTGGGCCTGAAAAGTCAAAGGGCTCACACTCTCATAGTGTGAACTGGTCGCTCTCCAACATTCCATCCTACTCATTTCTTTTGGGTGACCCCATTCACAGACACAGTCTTTCTCAATACATCCTGGGTCTCCAGCAAATTCGTATAGTATAATTTGTAATACTTTTAAAACCCCTATTTGTCCTGGGTTCTTGGGTTCATCACAAATTCCTCAGGGGCAAGGATTTTGGTTTGGGCAACCCTGCTCCCAGAGCTCTCCAGATGGTAAGCACTGACGACAGTGCTAACAGCTGAAGCCTTCTTGCTGCTGACATACTCCTTTCTCTACCAGCCTCAGCAGAAGTCTTCCTTCTCACCAGACAGGCCTAGAGGTTCTTCTGACCCTCTCCGTATCCTTTTTACTTTTACCTGTGCTAAGCTATGCCCTAGGGGTTTGCCTCCCTGCAGAACCTTTGCCCAGACCATCTACTAGCTGGCAGCTGTACAGACAGGTGGGACCAAGGGGTCAGGCCTCCAGTGACTCCCCTATCATCTAAGACAAAGATAAAAATCAGACAAAATCAGGTCCCTTCCCTGGCAAGGGGTGGAGGCAAACAAAATCTCAGCGGGAGCGAGCAAGGGAGAAAAAGTGCGGGCGCCAAGGGGGAAATGAAGCGCACCGGTCCTCCAGGCGCAGGGCAGGGAATGGTGGTGTGTTCTCGGGGACCGGGTCCGCAAAGCTCGGGGACAGGTTGGTGAGGCACGGGCTGAGTACTCGGGGCACAGGGCGGGTCCTCGAATCTCGAGTGGTGGATGGTAAGGATATGAGGCGGGTCCTTGGGGCTCGTGGGGCAGGTCTTAGGGACGTGGGCCGGGCTTTCCCGTTGCTGGGCGGGTCCTCGGGGAGCGGGGCGGGACATCGTGGGCGGGTCCTCAGGACGCAGGGCGAGACGTGGGTCCTAGGGGCTCGGGGGGAGGGTCCTCGGGGCGGTGCGAGCCGGCGTCCCCCGCTCCTCCCGCGCGCGGCGCCTGGAGTCCCCAAGGCGCGCGGCCAGTCCAGCTCTGGCCGCTGCACTCAAAGCAGCCCGGCAGCCTAGCGAGCGCGGGCCGGGGCTGCGGCGGGGGTCGCCGCACCCAGGGTCCTTCTGCAGCCCCGGTAGCGAGAAGCGAGGGCGAAGACGAGGCTGAGCGGGGCTGGAACCATGAACTCGAGTTTCCACAAGTCTCAGACCCTGCGCTTCTACGACTGCAGAGCGGTGAAAAGTCTAGAGCAAGGTGAGCTGGGGGCGGGCGGTCTGCTCTCCCTCCCACCTGCGAATGATTGGGCGCCCCGCAGGGGACTGGGCGGTGCGAGAGGGACCGGCATGGGAGACAACTTCGCAGCGTGGAGCCATCCACGGGATGTGCAGGGGTCCGGCAGTCCTTCCCGCCCCTGCGCGCACACAAAGCCCGGCAGCCCCATAGGATCCAGCTGGAGCCCCGGCGCTCAGAGGGCCACACGGCCGACGGACCCTTTGCGGGAGAGGATCTTTTGTTCCACAAGCTGGAGGAGCCCCGGTGCGCAGCACGGTGAAGGAACGACGTTTCCGGGGCGACCCTAGGGCTGCTAGGATTTGGGGCCGTGGAGGGGCCTCGGGAGCCCGGGCCGAGGGAGGGCCCTGACCGCGCCGCCTCCGTCCCTGCGAGACGAGCAGCGGGTCCCCGACCCCGAGCCCAGATCCCAGCCCGAGGCTCGCCCTGCATACCAGCCCCTGAGCCTCCAGGCGCGCCCCAGACGCAGATTCCCCGGGCGCGCCGGACCGGCGGCCTCTCCCGCTGCCCGCGCCCCTGCCCAAGTGTGCCCGAACTTGCGGGTAGCTGCGCGTTTAGGTAATTGGCTGATAGGATCTGGCGCTTCTGCCCTTTGCTGGGTTGGCTTCTTTGCTGCAGGCGCTTTTGTCTGCGAGGGTCCCGGTGGTGGACCCCGCGGCAGAGGAGGAGCTGCAGTTGTTCAGGGTCCTGGAGGAGGGGGCCCTCGAGCGGACTGTTGTCTGGGAGCCCGCTCTGGCTCTTTCTCTCTGTGCCCCCGGCCCCCCACCCCCGCCCCGGTAAAGCAAGACAGAGGCGCAGGAGTGGTTGGAGAGGAGCCAGATCGGAGAGTGGGCTCTGACCTCCAATTCTACGCACACCTGGGTCGTGGGGGTGGGTGTGCCCTGGCCGGGTCTCTGGGAAGAAGAGTCCAGAGGCCCTCCTGCCTGGGTTGCCCTACCGGCCAAGCGGGGGTCCTTTGGTTTAGGATTTCCAGAGCTTCCTCCGAGGATGGGGGCGGTTCTCTGCAGAAACCCCACTGCAGCTGAGTTGAGGAGTTTCGTCACCATTTTATCGGACAGTCTTTTTTTCCTTTTTTTTGAACCCCTCATATCTAAATTCCCCGAATGCTAATTCTGTGACCCTCGTCGTGCACTCACCCCACTTTTAGCCCCGGAGCGCCCCCACGCCCCCAAGTCACAGGTGCTTGCTGTGAGGTGTGTGAGGGGAAGAGCCGACGAGCATGAGTGGGAGCGCCAGGTAGTCGAGGTTTCTTTAGCTCAGTGAGAATGCGGCTTCTTAGAGCTCACTGGCCTCTGCAGTGCCCACTGAGCATGAGCGGTGTTTCATTGTATTTTAACATTTTACTTTGAGGCCATCATTGATTAACAGGCAGTTGTGAAAAAGAATACGGAAACGCCCCCAAAGGTAGCACCTTGTATCAGTGTCACGTCCAGGACCTCCCTGGACTCGTTCGCGGGTGTTTTCAGGCCTTGCACTTTTGTCGTGTGCACGTCCCTGGGCTCAGCAGTCACCAGATAGAATGCTTCTATCACAAGGGGACCTCCTGCTGCCCTTTCCCAGTGGCTACTCACTGTAAGTGTAAGTTGGCTCACATGAACATCAGAGACTCTTGCTGAGTCTCACTGGCCGCTTCCCTGTGCCCAGTGGCCTTGTGTGGCTTGCAGCTCCCTGACCAGATGCACAATTGCAGAGGGACAGCCCTGGAGGAAGTGCCCTCACCAGGTCCTGTCCTGCAGTCTGGACTGTTGGCAGGGTGTGGACCGCTGGGGCTGGAGAGTAAGGGTCTGCCTTTTGCCTTTGCCTCTCCTCAGAGACTGGGTGGGGGGCTGTGGGTGTTCTGGTGGCCTAGCAGGTTGACTCAGGCTGCCCCACCTCCTCCACTCCCTGAGCCTAGGTTCAAGTTCAGATGACCCTGGAGGCAGTGGCACAGCCAGAGCTTTAGTTGAATTTGAGAGCACCCCTGGAAGGCCACAGCAACACACACACACACACACACACACACACACACACACCCTTTCAGACAACAGGGCTTCCCTTACCATTTGTCCAGATCACGTGGCTCTTCCCTCTGTACATGCCCTCCAGCTGTCCCCCCTGAGTTCATACTTGCAGCCGTGGAGTCCATCCCTACAGGGTTGCTGTTGTCAAAATACAGGAGGCAAAGCTTTATGACAGTGATGTCTTTATTCAGTCTAAGTGTAGCGCCAAAACACCTCGGTTTGTATGTGGAGAAAATGGTGCCCGGGAGCTGAGTCCAGCTGGTCAGCCACCAACCCTGTTGAGCTTTCAGGCAAGTTATTTAACTTTTCTGAGCCTCAGTTATTTCCTCTGTAAAATGGCCACTGCCTATTTCTGCTTACCTCCCAGGACCACATGAGGTAATGAAGGTGAAAGCACTTTTAAGCTGCAGGGCACCCACAGCTGTAAGAGTTAAGCACGGCAGATCAGGGTTCTGTGTTCTTTCAGGATATTGGGTCTGAAAATCGCCTCTGATCCTCAGAACTTTTGCATTAGCTGTCTGCCACAGCTGCTCAGTTCCCAAAGCCCTGGAGACATTGTCTGGACCTGGTGGCCCTCCCCCATCCTGTAGCCCCTTACTCTTCCTGACACATTTCTGCTAAAATACCTGTGATTCCTTGGTCCCACCCACAGCCAGCAGCATGCACTTCTGACCTCCCAGCTCTCACTTCACACTCACTCTGACTTCTGCCTCTCTTCCCATAAGACCTGCAGTGGGGAGGGGCTGTGCAGATATCTGGAGGAGCATGTTTCAGGCCAAGGGGAACAAGTCTTGGCCCATCAGAGGGACAACAGGAAGGCCAGTGCTGGGGGTGGTGGGTGTCCTACATGGGGCAGAGTAATTGGAGAAGACTGGTCATTTGAGGAGAAGACAGAAAGCTACACAGTGCCATTGTGAACTCTGCAATGACTTTAACTACGTTAGTATTTTGTCAGTCCTACCAGCATCTGCATATGCCTGAAAAAGTCTAAAGGAACACAGTTATCCTAGGTAGAGCAGTGTGCTATACCCTGAGCCCCCAACCTCTGGCTGGAGGCCCCTGCGTTAAACAAGCTCCCTGTTGTCCTGGTCTCTTTACCACTCAGGTCTCATCCGTGTCCTCTTTGACCTCTGCGACCCTGGTTATGTGGCTTTCCCCCACCTTAAATGTTTTCTGTAAGAATGTGCCCTATCCTGATGACCCTCTCCTTCAAAGCCCATCCGACGCCTTCTCCAGGCCGAGCTTTCTCCACCCTCTGACCTCTTCCTGTGTTACTCTCATCTTATGGCCCTTGTCACGATGCTGGAGACAGGGACCAAGGACTATGTTTAAACTTCCAGGGTTTGTTATGTCCAGTGTGTTTGGGGGAGAGTAACACTACTGAAAATTTTAATCCAGTTTTTGCTGCTTTGTTTAGATAATGTAGGCTTTTTTATACTCTAAACAAATACATTGCCATTGTAGAAAATGTAGAACCCATAACAGACACAAAAGGGGGTAATTCTCACATCTAAAGATGAGCTACTATTTAGTTCTCCTGCCCTTTATTTGCAGGTATATAGGCAGACGTCTTGTTTTACAGAATCAGGGTCATATTTTATAGATGTGTTACCCAGAGCCTGCTTTCCCCCTTCAGCCTAACAGTGTATTGTAACTGTTTTCTCATGTCATTCATATATTTAGAAAACATATTTTTGAAATGGATACATTGTATTCCTACATAATACACATATATCCTACGTGTAAACTGTAATTAATCTAATCAATGTCCTTTCTGGATTATTTCCAAATTTTTTCCTAGAGTAAACAATCTTGTGAATAACATCTTTGTATTTAAATTTTATATAAAGTTTACATATACATTATATATATATATCATTTAAAGTATATGGAATACTGATACCTTAATTCACTGCAGAAGTTTTATTATTTTTTTTAGTACAGATTCCTGGAAGTGAAATTGCTGAGTGAAAAGTATGCACATTTTTAAGGCTTTGAATACACATTGCTGAAAAAAAAAAAAACCATAAAGAAAAGTTCTCCCAGATCACATGGTCGTCATGTGTGCTTTAAATCCATCAAGGTTGTCAAAATGAGGGAAAGTCTCAGTAACAATTCCAGAAAAAGAAAACACGCCATTTAACCAACATTGTGAAAGTTGAAGCAGGCCTGCAGATTAAATAATAATGTGGAAACCATATGACTTCTTTTGCGGGTTACATGATGGTTCCTCAGGAGAGTGTCCCTGTTTTGGGTAAAACACACTACAGTATTTTGTGTAAAATAGTACTGTGAGTACTTTTTATCATTATAGAAATTACTGGAAAGTCCATTACTGTTTGAAACAACCATATCAATACTATGCCGGAAAAGTGGATAAAATAGACATCAAACCTTGATATAGAGGCCAAGACTCACCCAGACCAAGGTCAACTACAGTTGTGATGCTAATCACCCTTGTAGGAGTACACTTGTTATTAAGAGGCACTGTGGGACAAGTATACTAGTAGCCACCAGGTCTTGGGTTGTGTGGATGACCCGGGATGAGGGAAACATTGAGATATTAAAATTACAATTTTCCACAACACTTTACAAAGAACTTGTAAAATAAATAAATTCAGTAAAGTTCAATATGACATCAATGTACAAAACTCAGTTGAATTTCTATACACTAATAATAACCCATCAGAAGGGAAATTCAAGGAAACAATCACATTTATAATTGTATCAAAAAGAACAAAATATCTAGGAACAAATTTAACCAAGGATGTGAAAGTCCTGTACTCAAAAAAAAAAATAAACTATTGAAAAAGAAATTAAAGAAGACACAAATAAACAGAAAAATACTCTGTACTCATGGATTGGAAGAATTACTAGTATTAAATTATTGATTCTACCCAAAACTATCAACAAATTCACTGCAACATCAATATAATATTCAATGATATGTTTCATCAAAATAGAAATAACAATCCTATTATTAATATAGAACAACGAAGGAAACTGAAGAGCCCACAGAGGTTCAGAGAAAGAAGGACACAGCTGGAGGCATCTCCCTCCCTAGTGTCAAACTGTATCACGGAGCTGTAGTAACCACAACAGTGAGGAACTGGCACAAACACAGACACACAGACGAGAGTAACAGCACAAAGAGCCCAGAAATAAGCCTGCATGGCTGTGGTCAGTTAATTCATGAAAATGGGGACAAGGACATACAAAGAGGGAGGGACACTCACCTAAGTAAATATTGCCAGGAAAACGGGATACCATGCACCAAAGAACGTCACTGGTCACCATCTCCACTGTGCACAAAACTAACCAAAACCCCACAGTTTCCCACATCAACTTCATTCTGAGGTTCCTTTGAAGATAGAACACCCCTGAGCAGTCAGCTGCACACAGGAAGCTTCTCCCCAACTTGTCCTTTTCCTTTCCTATTGCGGCTCCTCACTAATGATGCCTGAGAAAACTCAGCCTGAGACAGCATGGACATAGCCCCATTGTCTAGAAGCTAAAGCCCGGATGGTCGTGAGGAAATCAAGCCCCTGCCAGCTGTTCAAAGGGCCAGGTCCGTGGGCAGAATGCACCGGTGCCCGTGGGTCAGAGAGATGGGTTTGGCGCCCCCCCTGTGGGCCATCAGAGAAGTTTGGGGAATGCTAAGCTCACAAAACCCAGAGACCTCATCCAGGACACAGTTCTGCTCTATGTAGTGCCTTTGGAAATCCAAAATGAAACAGAACCAAGTATCTCACTATGTTGTCTCAAAAAATGGTTAAGGGACGATTGATTTTAAAACATATAGAATGAAGAGAACATAGACACAAACTTTACAAGTGACAGTAAAATTCACTCAAAATTGCCCATAGACAAATTTAAATGACAAAACTAAAAATTTTTAAGGGAAATGGGAGAAAACCTGTAAGACCTTGGGCCTGGTGATGCATTTTAACACACAACACCAAATGACTATCTACAAAATAATATGAAATACTACTAACACAGGCTTTATAAAATCATATGCTTCTACTCTGTGAAAGGCCTTATTCATAAAGCCAAAAGACAAACCACAAACTGGGAGAAAGTATTTGCAAAACACAGTGCACACTCATGTCAAGGGGAGCAGAGTATGCCACTCCCAAAATAGGTCTGTAGCCTAATGACTATTTCAGCCTGATTAATTTTTTTAAAGACTCTCAGAAAACTGAGCATAGGTTGCCCTTTTGTGAGAGGCATTTTCATTTCTTACAGGAATCTCCATTTGTAAGGGTGTGTTCCTCTTTCTGTACCAGATAAAGGATCCTCAGGTAACTTATCAATGGAAAAGTCCTGTCTTAAATCTGAGTATCAACCATATCATGTTTATTGTGCTTTGCATGACACCCTGACATAACTGGCTTCCTCCCTTCCTCAAGTCTACCTTTTGCTATTAGCTAAACATGCTATTTAAGGGGATGGCTCTGGCCATTTCTGGGAGTGATTCAGTGTTCCTGGGTATCTCTCAAGTGTACAGGAGGTATACTGTTATTAAACCTCTTTGTTTTTCTCTTCTTAATCTTTTATTGCAGAGGGGATATCAACCAAGATCCTAGCAGGGTAGAGGAAAAATTTTTTTTCCTTCCATACACATGCAATGGAATACTGTTTACCAATGGAAAGAAATGAACTACCAATCTATGCAAAGACATGGGAGAATCTTACATATATAATGCTAAGTGTGCAAACAAAATTAATTAATAAATAATAATAATAATAATAATAATACAGGAAACTGCAAATAGGAAAAGTGTTTATTTGGGGTTTTAAGAATTGCATTTGGGGAACACAGATTCAGGTAATTCTTAGAGTGATCCAGGTAAGAATAAGAGTACAGAGGCTTATAAAGACAAAAGTCCAGGACATTGTTAAACTTGACTGGCCATAACTGTGATGGACTCTGATGTGGATCAAAAAATATTTGTCCTTAAGAAATCATGATTTGACTTAGGGTAAGCATAAAATACATAGACAGACTGTCATGAATTATTTGAGGCCAAGAGTACAATAAGTAGACAGTTTTCTGGCAGATGTTCTGGGTGACTTCATCAGGTCAAAACATAGGATTTCATTCAGGCTGAGATATAATAGGTAGGTCACAATTTCTGAATGGGCTCCTGGCTCCATCTGACAGAGCTCTCTTATCAATACCAACTCCATGTTGCTTTTCTTTACACAAGTGAAAGAATCAGTCTGGAGGGGCTACATATGCACTGTACGAGCAAATTTATATGTATGTGAAATTTGGGGAAAGGGAAAACTAAGAGATGGTGAACAGATCATGTGGGAGTTTTGAAATATCCCATATAATAATACTTTAGTGACAGACATCTGCCAATATCCATTTGTCTAAACCCATAGTTCTCTATGGCCCAGCAAATCAATTAAGTAATCAAGTAAGCGGTAGTGTCACAGGATGGAATACAGGATGTAATGAAGAATCTGTCTTAGAAATGTATGAAAACACTCACTGATGCTGGTGGAGCAAAAGGTGCCAGCCTCAGTAACTGCAGGAATAAACAGAATGTGTAGACTAAAGGGAAAAAGTACTGCATAGAATGTATAAAGTTCCATCTCACAGGAGTAGGAGCTAAAAATGGTGAAACCACTGATCTGGAATAGAATGAGAAATAAATTAGATGGAAGATGGTGGAAACAAGGATTCTGTCTGAGTGGGAGTTACACATAAGCAGGGGGAGATGTACACTGTCCATGTGATAATGGATCATGTTGGAGGCATCAGTATAAACTCATCTTTGGCTTATGAATACAGACAGTCCCACATAGACATCTTTATAATTATAATCTCTATAATTAGGAGTATATACTATTGTTGAGGGGGAAATTGAGTGTCCCATTGCTTTGACCACTTTCTAAGTAACTTAAATTTAAAACAATCACTGTGCTTGTGACAGATTTGGGGGTCAGTGCAACAACAATACACATCAGTGAGAAGACATGCATACATTTCCTTGCATTGTCACCCAAGCATATTTACCTCCCATATGCAAGTTCTTAATACCATTCTCTAATAAAAGGAATCAGGACTCTTTGAAAAAATGGCTTACACTAGGACTGAGAGTCAGTATATGAGCCAGGATAATCTTGAATCTTGTATCAGAAAGTAAGGAAGTATCAGGAAAAGAAAAACCCCCAAAGATGGAATGATCTCAAAGGAAACAGGAGCCAATGAAAGAATTCTCAATAGCCAAAGCAGGAATAAACTGAGCAACCAAAATCTGTAGTGCTGGATTATAACCAAAAGATTAAAATAGCTGTCCAGGTATCTACAATGGTGAAGTTACATGATGACATAGGTGTTTTGTTTTTTTTTTAATAAATGGAATTGAATAGAAAACTCCTATGGAGAAGAATTCCTAATAATCCATGACATCCACCAAGGAAGTGGAGCTAAAGCCCCCTATCCTAAAGTGTAGGTTCCACATAGTGACCTCCTTCTGTTTAGATCAGAAGCAAAAGTCTGAGATCCCACTGCTGGGCATGTATCCAGAGCAACCCTCTAATGTGAAAAGACACATGCACTGACTGATTTTTTTTTTTTTTTTTTTTACCACAGTGGGCAACATTAAATTGGAGGGAAAAAATTGTGTTTTCAACAAATGTTGCCAGGCAATTGTCTATCTAGTGAAATTTTTTCATTTCCAAGAGAAATGAAATTGGGTCCTTGCTTCATACCACATGCAAAATTAACTCAAGATACATAAAAAGCTTAAATTTAAAGAGTGGTACAGTGACAATCAGCCCTCATCTGCTGATTCTACATTTGCAGAATCACTCACCTTCAGATAAAAAATAATAATAATTTGAGAACGTTCCATAAAGAAAAACTTGAATTTGTGGCATGCCAGAAACTATTTAAATAACATTATATTTTCTTCACAATTATTTACATATCATTTACATTGTATTATTTATTATAAGTGATCTAGAGATGATTTTAAGTATACAGGAAGCTGTGCTTAGATTATTTGCAAATACTACACTATTTTATATAATGGACTTGAGCATCGACAGATATTTAGTATCCACAGGGCGTCCTGGAACCAATACCTCACACATAGGGATGGAAGCTGTATAAACTCTCAAAGAAACAATGGCGATAAGTCATCATGACCTTGGATTTAGCAGGTTTTTTTAGATCTGATAGCAAACACAAGCAAGGAAACAAAAAAAAATAAATTGCCTTTCCTCAAAATTAAAGACTTTTGTACATCAAAGATGTTATCCAGAAACTGAAAACACAGTACACAAAATCAAAGAAAATATTTGCACATTATATACTTGAAAAAAAATTGATCAAGAATATATCTAGAACTTTTACAACTCATAAAAAGACAAAACAAACCCACTTTTTAACATGGTAAAAGGACTTAAATAGACCCTTCTCTATACGTAAACTAAAAAAAATGTACAGTATATTGTATATATGTATTTACATGCAATATAAGGTATATGTGCAGTCAAACAGTAATAATTCTACCTAATAAAATTGAAAAATGAAAAAACACCAATAAATAAAGTTAGATTAAAAAAATTTTTAAATAGACCCTTTTTTAAAACATTTTTTATAATCATTTTGCAATGTTGTGTCAAATTCCAGTGTAGAGCACAATTTTTCAGTTATACATGAACATATATATATTCATTGTCACATTTTTTTCTCTGTGAGCTACCATAAGATCTTGTATATATTTCCCTGTGCTATACAGTATAATCTTGTTTATCTATTCTACAATTTTTAAATCCCAGTCTATCCCTTCCCACCCTCCCCCCTAAATAGACCCTTCTCCAAACAACACAAATAGTCAACAAGCACATGAAAAGATGTTAAAAATCTGTCGTGATGGAAATGCAAATTAATGCCATATCATTTCAAGCACAGTAGAATCCCTGCAATCAAGAAAACTAAAAACAACAAATATTGACAATAATGTAGAGAAACTGAAACCTTAAAACGTTACTCGAAAAATTGGGAAATGGCACAACACATGTGTACAGTCTGCCATTTCTTCAAAAAGATAAAAATACAGTTACCTTATGGGTCAACAACTCCACTCCTAGATACAGACCCCAAAGCATTAAAAACAGGTGTTTGAACAAAAATAATTATATACAAATATTCATAGCAGCACTATTCGCAATGGCCCAAAAGGTAGAACAGTTGAAATGTCCATCAAAGGCTAAACAGATAAACAAATAGGGTACACCCATAAACTGCCATATTATTCTGACATATAAAGGAATACAATGGTGCAACCATGGTTGAGAATCATATGGTAGTTCCTCAAAAACTTAAGCACGGGGTTAGCATGTGATCCCATCAATTCCACTTCAGGGTATATATTCAAAATATTTGAAAGCAGGAACTGGAACAGAAATGGGTATACCCATATTCATAGTAGCACTAATCACAACAGCAAAAGGTGGGAGCAATTCAACTGTCCATCAGCAGATGAATGGATAAACAAAATGTGGTGTATACACAATGGGATACTACACAACCTGAAAAACTAAGGAAATTATGACATATGCTACAACATGGACAAATATTGAAATCACTATGCTAAGTGAAGTAAGCCAGACACGGAAGGACGAATGTTATATGATTCCACTTATATAAGGCATCCAGGGAAGCCAAATTCAGAGACAGAAAGAATGTCATTGCCAGGGGCTGAGGGGAGTTAGTGTTTACTGGATACAGAGTTTCGCTTGGGGAAAATGAGTAAGTTTCTGGCGATGGATGGTGAGTTCTCTGTACAACAATATGAATTTAGTTAATACCATAGACTGTATATTTAAGTGGTTTAAATGGTAAGTGCTATGTTCTGTATTTTTAATGACAATGAAAAATGTGAATGAATCACTAATGATATGTGTTACAACTTGGATTTAGATTGAAAATATTCTAAGTGAAAGAAGCCACACAGAAGAGGCCACCCAGATCATACTCATCTCGTGCACTTTAATCCATTAAGATTTTGAAAAAGAGGGAAACTCTCAGTAATAGTTTCAGAAAAAGAAAACTGGCACAGAATGGAAGAAAGGATTCCTATAAGTTGGGGCAAAGGGGAAGGGCTGAAGTGGGCCTGTGGATGGGGTTACAAGATGAACCATAATATTTCTTCATTTGGGGTTTATGTGCTGGTTCCCTGGGAGAGTATCCCAGTTTTAGGTAAAACCCACTGGAGTATTTTATGTGAGGTGGCAAATGTGAGTACTGCGTAATGCTATTTAAAGTACTTAATACGTTTAAAATTACTAGAAACTAAATTACTTTTGAAAACAACCATGTCAATGCCACACCGAAAAAGCAGAGAAGACATCAGATTTCCTTATAGAGGCCAACCCTTAACCTGGTCCAGTTCAACCAAAGTGCTGATGCTAATTGCCCTTGTAGGAGTCCAAAGGTAATTCAGAGGCACTGTGGGAAGATTAAGAGCTACTGTGTTTTAGGTGCTGTGGATGACCTGGATGGAGTCCAAACAGGGCAATTTCTGATTTCTAGTTTTCCACATCAAGCCATCGAAAAACTGTTAGGACTAATGAATGATTTCAGTAAAGCCACAAGGTACAAAATCAAAACACAAAAATCAGTTGTCTTTCTATACATTAATAGTGAAACATCAGAAAGAGACTTTTTTTTAAATACCATTTACAATTGCATCCAAAAAATTACCTAGGAATACATTTAATCAAGGATGTGAAAGACCTGCACACTGAAAATTCTAAGACACTAAGGAAAGAAACTGAACAGACAGAAATAAATGGAAAGATACCCTCTGCTCACGGACAGAAAGAATTAATATGGTTAAAATGTCCATTCTACCCAAAGCAGTGCTCAAACTCAAAGCAACCCTCGTCAAATCACTATGCCCTACACCAGAAAATAACAGAACACTGTGAATTGACTATACTTCAATAAAGTAAAGTAAACTTCAGTTGCATTTTTCACAGAAAAAGAACTAACTTTCCTAACATTGGTGTGGAAACACAAAGGACCCTGAACAGCCAAAGAGATTCTACAGAAGGGAAACAGGCTGGAGGCATCTCCTTCCCAGACTTCACACTGCAGTAGGAAACTAAAGTCACCAAAAAGTGTGGAATTGGCACAGCAACAGGGACATGGACCAGAGAGAGCCCAGAAATAAACCTATAGGTATGTGGTCAGTAAATTCACAAGGAAGGAGCCAGGAACCAGCACCAGGGAAAGGACGGACCCCTCAACAAAAGGCACTTGGAAAATAAGACACCAGACACCAAAGAAGGACACGACACACTCTACACCACACACAAAAACTGACTAAAACCCAGTTTCCCACATCCAGCCCTTCCTCTCCTAGGGCCTCTGAGGAGGGACTCCCCTCAGCAGTCAGCCCCTCACAGGAAACTTCTCACTTTTCCTTCCTCCTCACATTTTCCTTCAGTGCAGCACCTCCTGTCGGGTGCTGAGGAGACTGGGCTCCCGTCAGCAGGGACATAACCCCCTGTTGTCCTGAAGCCCCAGCAGGTACAGAGGAGACCTGGCTCCAGTCTGCTGTGGAGGAAGCCAAGTCCTTGGGCAGAATGCATGTCTGTTCCCGCCACAGGTCTGGGAGGCAGGCTCTGGACCCAGCTGCTCCCGCAGCCAGAGGTGGAGGGGGGAGGTATGCCCTAAGGGCAGCTCTGCTCAGTCCACTACACTGTGGACAGGAGGGCGGGAACCAAGCCACCCTCACAGCCACTTTGTGCTTATCTTTTGGATTTCTGAATAAGGAGGCCCCGCCCCAAGGGCAGTTGTGCTGAATCCTTTAAACTGGAAATTCAAACTGAAATATAGCCAAATATCCATAACTTCTCCAGACAGTTAAGAAACAATTAACTGGAAGCCATAAGGAATGATGTGAATGGAGACACAAACTTTAAAACTTAAAACAAATTCACTCAAATGTATTCATACACATTTAAAATAAAAAATATCAGAATTATACAAATAAACCAAAAAATATCTACATGACCTTGGATTTGGTCAAGCAGATTATGATCTTTGAGTTTTATCACACTACACAAAAAGCCAACCCACAAAAAAAAAAAAAAAATTAATATTAGGGACTTTATAAAAGATTTCTACTCAGAAAGACCTTATTCAGAAATCCAAAAGGCAAGCCACAAACTGTGAGAAAACTATTTACAAAACACATAGATGATAAATGATCTGGACTCATAATATACAAAGAACTCCAAAATAAAAATGGGTAAAGAGCTGAATAGACACCCAGCAATAAAAGATGGAGTAAATAAGCATACCAAAAAAATGCTCAACATCACATACAATTAGGGAATGATAACTTAAAATCACAAGATATCACAGCACACCTATTAGGACCACTAAACCCCACAAGTACAATCCCATTGCTGGTGGTGAGAAACAACAGGCACCCTCCCTCATTGCCAGTGGAATGCATACACAGCCACTAACAGATCTGCTGTAACCCACCTGCCGCTACTCGGCCTCTCCCCTTCCTCCCTGGACCCCTCTCCCAGGCCAGATGTATCTGTCCAACTACTGCGTCCCCCCTCACCTTGGGGCTGACAGGCCCCTCACAGGACTGTGATCCTGCCACTCTCCACACCCCAAGAGGCAGCCTCACCCTCCCTGGTTGCTAAGCCCAGACACCTGGGGCCTCCCAGTCTCCCACTTTCCTTGTGCATCAGTAGCTGTCAGCTCCTCCTCCAGAGCCAGTCCCCACAGGACTCCCCCTCTACAGCCCTGGCCCAAGCCTGATCTTGTGCCTGCCATCAGGCCTTGACAAAGATCCCACCTCCACGGTGCATCTCACATCCCGTCCCAACATGGACTTTCTGAAGCATCAGTGAGATGGTGACTCTCTCCTACTGTAATCCCCCGAAGTTCCCCCACTTTGGCTGGGCTGTCTGCTGGAAGGGACATTCACTGAGGCTATGAGTGTCCCCAGCACCCCTGCTAGGGTACTGGCTCTTGAGTTCCCTGACACTGAGCACCTCAGCAGGTCAGGTGACCCAGCCTGAAACCCCAGAACGGCTCACCTCAAGAGAGGGCTGGCACAGTGGCTGCTCCATTAAAGAGAGAAGAGAAGGGATCCCCAGCTGGCATACAAACACTCCTCCTTTGTCTTTACTGTTCAAAATCAAATCCCTTTCTCCATAAGGGTGAGAAGTTGATCTGTGAGCTAAGTTCCCACTTCTCCAGTCTTTGACCACTGAATAAAGCTTGTGCTGCATTCGTATCAGCTTCAGTCTTGTCTTTTGGCTACACGAACCTGAACTAGCATCTATTCTACACTTTCTTTTAATTATTTTAATTCTTGTCCTTTTACCAATAACAAGCATTATTGAAAATAACCTCCTGAAATGAAAGGTCTTTCTCGTATATTTATTAGCCTGGTCTTATAAACAGTAAAAGGAGGACACATCTCCCTGAGAGTCCAGTAAGAAGCTCCAGCTCTGCCTTCAGCTTCCAAGGTTGAAATTCCACTTAAACTATTCCCTGAACAACTTTCTTAACTTGTTGCTTGAGTGCTGTCTACAAGTACAACGAAGTGTGAGAAAATGACACCATAAAAACGAACATCACTGTGTACCTTGTGCATTACGTGCCCTTCTACATATACAAGTACAATACAGACGTTTTATCATATGTAATACTGACGTGTATAACCATGAATTAATTATCTAATCCATGCTCATAAGCATGCACGTCAGCCTATTGCTATTACAGGACACATCAAACAGTTCAATCCATATTGGATTCCAGTCCCTACAAATATTCACAGGGGTAATTGAATTGATTGATATTACATGAACAAATGTTTACTAATCATTTAGTAAACTAATTTTACTAATCAATTAGTAAACTAATGTTTACTAATCATACTACCACACAGAGTCCAAACATTTCCAGTCAACATGCTTATCATAACCAATAACCAGTGCTTAATCATCAAGCCTGGATAAGCCATCAGCCCGCCCACAAACGTGCCTCTCTCCTCATTCCAGGACCATGATCCATGGGGATTTCTGTAAATGAACTATAACTGGCATCTGGTTCTTACTTCAGGGCTCTCTCACCTAAAACTGCCCACTTTCCCCCTTAAATAAGACATCTCAATGGCATTTTTCACAAAAATAGAACAAACCACCGTAATATTTGTGTGGACCCACAAAGGACCCCAAATAGCCAAAGCAACCCTGAAAAAGGAGAACAAACTGGAGGCATCTCCCTCCCTGACTTCACACTATACCATGAAGCTACAGTCACAAAAGAAGCACAGAATTGTCATAAAAACAGGGACGTGGACCAGAGGGACAGAACAGCGATTCCAGAAAAAAAACCCAAGGCAGATGAGGTCAGTTAAGGTATGACAAAGGGGCTCAGACACACCAAGGGGAAAGGACGGTCCCCATAGGAAGCAGTGCTGGGAAACCTGGACACCACATGCCATCTGCACTGCACACAGAACTGATAAAACCTGGTTTTCCACACCAAGCCCTTCCTGGTCATATGAAGCCCACCACCCCCCACCCAAGCCATCAGCCATGCACAGGGAGCTTCTCCCCACCTTTCCTCACCTATTCCTCCCAGCAATGCCTGGGTCATCGGGAAAATCAGCTCCTGGCCACATGGACGCTGCCCTGTGTGGTCCTGAAGCTGCAGCCTGGGTGGGTCCCAAGGAGATTGAGCTCCTGCTGCATAGACAATGACCAGCCGCGCGACCCAACCTGCAGCCCTGGCGGTAAATGAGACAAACTCCTCTCAGCTGCGAACAGAGCCAAGTCCGCATGGAATGCGCATGCGCTGTGGGTCAGCGATGCAGCTCAGCGACCCTGTGGTCAGTGTGGAAGGTGCAGGCCCCATTCACAGTTCGCTGGAGACCACACCCCCTGCTGGGGGAACTGCTGAATCCATTTAACTGTGGAAATTCAAACTGAAATGGGGACAATATCCCTTACTTCTCCAAAACAGTTAGGGAACAATTAATGGGGACCATATGGAATGAAATGAATGCAGATGCAAACTTTACAACTTACACCAACATTACTCAAAATTATTCATAGACAAATTTTAAATGCAAAACTATTCAAAATTACAGAAGAAACCAGAAGAGAATCAATATGAGCTTGGATTTGGTCATGTAGATCATGAGCTTTGAGTTTTAACACAACACAAAAAGGCATTCCAGAAAGAAAATCAAGGAATATTGTTGCTGAAAGATCAGCCCCCATCCCTGATGAGCCAAAGAATTCACAGACAGAGCCTTGGAGATTAGAAGAAAAGAGGCAGTTTTATTACTTTCCTGGGCAAAGGAGACACAGCAGGCTAGTCCCTTCAAAACTGTGACCCCACCTTGGGGATAGGGTAGGGTGGTTATACAGCCATACTCAAACAAAGCATTAATAACAATCAACAGAATCATTTTCTCATCAGAAGACTTGGAATGGTGTCATGATGCCTCCAGGCAACCAATTCTATAGAGGCCAGTGGTTGTCACTTTTTCAATCTCTATCTCATGAGCACTCAAGGTGTGGTCTTCTTAGTATATAGCCTACTTTGTAAGGTTACAGTTCTGTGATCTTCTCCTTGGAGACTCAGAGTCCAAGCATGACTGTAGCTTTTGATTACTGGAATAAAGCAGCAACAGTGAGATCAATAGCTTTAGTTTTAACAGTGGGCCTGGAACTGTGAGTAGCAACCGGTCAGTCAGGTCAGTTGACTATTTTAAGGGCAAGCATAAGAATTAGCAATCTGTTAGCCTAAGTGTGGCCATTTTATTAATACTCCTGCAATATCATGAGCTTTATAAAATTAAAGACATCTACTTGTGAAAGACCTTATTCAGAAAATCTAAAGGCAAGCCACAAACTGGAAGAAAGAGTTAAAACACATCAAATAAAGGATTTGTCTCAAAATATATAAAGAACTCTAACACAAACAACTCCATTAAAAATAGGAAAAGATCTAAATGGGCATCTGCCCAAAGAAGATACACAGATAGGATACCAAAATATGCCCAGGACTCAGTGGGGAGGGAGGGGATGCAGAAAAAGCACTGGCCCAGCTCAACTCCCTGAGTCATATGTGACCCTGGACTGGTCCTGTCCTTCTGGGAGGCCACAGAGAGATGGAGATGGAGGAAGGGGAAGAGGGCCAGTTATGCTTAAACCTAACTCTAGCCCTGACCCCTCTCACCATCTTCATTTGACATGGTCTAGGAAGTCCCAGCCATAGTAAATAGATGAAAAAAAGAAAAGAAATCAGATGGCTGATGAAAAAGTAAATTTGTCACTGTTTGTAGATGACATGATACTCTGTATAGAAAATCCTGAAGATGACACACAAAAACAAACAGAACTCATCAGAAAATTCAATCACGTTGCAGGATACAAAATTAACCTACAGAAATTGGTTGCATTTCTACACACTCACAACAAACTAGCTAATGAGAAATTAAGAAACCACCAACACCGACAATGACCTTTACCAAACTACAATACCCAGGAGCACACCCGACCCAGGAGGCACGGACCTGCACTCAGACAGCCAGGAGGCACTGATGAAAGAAACCAAAGATGACACAGACAATGGGAAGATACACTGTGCTCATGGATTGGAAGAAATTGTACTGTTAAAAGGATCCCACGCTCCAAGGCAATCTAGAGATTTGATGACAGTCCTAGCAAAATACCAACAGAATGTTTCAGAGAACCAGAACAAAGGACTCTAAACTGTGTGTGGAAACACAAAAGAACGTGAATAATCAATACAATCTTAAGAAAGAAGCACAAAACTTTCATATCATGACCACTGCTGTCAAACTCTACCACACGCTCCCTGATGTCAAACCCTACTACAAACCAAGAACCATCAACACAGTATGCTATTGGCACAAAAGAAATACACATAAATACACAGAACAGAATTAAGAGGCCAGAAATAAACCCATGCTTGTGTGGTCAATTCATCTATGATGAAGGAGGTGAGAATATACAACAGGGAAAAGACAGCATCTTCCATAACTGGTGTTGGGAAAACTGGACAGCTACATGCACAGGAATCAAACTGGAATCCTTCCTCATTCCATCTACAAAAACAACCTCAAAATGAACCAAATACCTTAGTGTAGGACCTGAAGCCATAAAACCCCTCGAAGAAAACAAAGACAGTAAGTTCTTTCACATCAGTCTTAACAATAATCTTTTGGCTCTGTCTCCTCAAGCAAGAGAAACAAAAACAAAATAAACCAATGGGACACCATCCAACTGAAAATCTTTTGATAACAAAAGAAACCATTCACAAAATGAAAAGGCAGCCTACTGAATGTGAGAAAATATTCACAAAAAAATGCATCTGAAAGGGATTTATATCCAAAACAGACCAACAAAAAACTCACATAACTCAACCACCAAAATATATTTAAAAAAGAAAAACACTAGTAAAAAAAAAAATTGGGAGAGAAGACCAAACATTTTTCCACAGTATACAGATGGCCAACAGACACATGAAAGGATGATCAATATCGCTCATCATCAAAGAAATGCACATCAAAACCACAATGAGATGATCTCCCCACACCTGAAAGAATGGCTATCACCCAAAAGGCAACGAATGACAAGCACCGGTGAAGATGTGGAGAAAAGGAAACCCTCATGCACCTTTGTTGGGAACATCCATTGTTACAGCCACTGTGGCAAACAGTATGAAGGCTCCTCAAAAAATTGAAAATAGAACTATCATATGCTGCAGGAATTACACTCGGGGGTATCTTTCTGTGTGTAAAATATATTTTTTAGACACACACACACACACAGTGGAAAATGACTCAGCCATAAAAGAGAATGAACTCTTGCAACAACATAAATGGACCTATAGGATATTGAGTGAGATATGTCAGACAGAGAAAGAGAGAGATCTTTTGGTGTCACTTTTATGTAGAATCTACACAGCAGAACAAATGAACAAACAGGAAAACAGAAATGGACTCATAGATCCCAAGAACATGCTGGTGGTTGCAGAGGAGAGAGGGTTGGGGGCATGAGTGCAACAGGTGAGAAAGATTGACACACACAAACTTCCAGTCACATAACAAATGTCACAGGGATGTCATGTGCAGCATAGGGAATAGAGTCCATAACACTCTGCTAACATTGTATGGTGACCAGTGGTAACTAGACTCACTGTGGTCATCATTTGGCCACGTATAGAAATACCAAATCACTATGTTCTATACCAGAAAACTAATACTGAAGAAGGATTAATAAAATGGCCACACTTAGGCTAACGGATTGCTTATTCTTATGCTCGCCCTTAAAATGGTCAACTGACCTGACTGACCACTTGCTACTCACAGTTCCAGGCCCATTGTTAAAACTGAAGCTATTGACCTTACTGTTTCTACTTTATTCCAGTAAGTGAAAGTAATAATAAAGCTTGATCTCTGGGTCCTTCTCCAAGGAGGTCACAGGATGTTAACCTTACAAAATAGCCTGAATTACCAAGAAGACCACACCTTATGAGATAAAGAGATCTAACAGCTGGCCTCTATGGAATTGGTCACCTGGAGGCATCAAGTCCTCATTCTAAGTCTTCTGATGAGAAAATGATTCTGTCACTTCTTATCAATGCTTTATTGTTTGAGCTATGGCTATATAACCACCCCACCCCATCTCCAAGGTGGGTTCACAGTTTTGAAGGCACTATCCTGCTGTGAGTCCCCTTTGCCTGACAAAGCAATAAAATTGCCTCTTTTCTTCTAAGGTCCAAGAACTTGTCTCTGGGTTATTTGGCTCATCAGTGACGGGGGCTGATCTTTCGGCAACAATACTGCCCATCAGTTATACATCAATTTTTTTTTAAAGAAGAAGGAAAAACACTATTTTTAAAATAAGAAGAATGTAAGAGATAAAAAGCAGATGTCACATAAAACTTTAAAAGGATGCAGGGTGAAAAAAACATGATGTCGGCTGACGTTCCACTCCCATGGCCCAGAAAACTTGAGGACTTGAAGAGGAGCAGCCATGGGATACTACTGGAATGTGTGTTTCTTTGTTTAAAGAGGCTTCTTTTTTTTAAGCAGTTTTGAGCTCACAACAAAGTTGGGCAGGGTACAGAGAGGTCCCATATGCCCACGATCTGCTCTTGCTGCTCCCCCTGAAACAGGAAGGGGGCAGGGCACAGCCATTCAAGGAATGCTACAGCAATTAATATCAAAATGGTGAAAGATTCAACCCCCAGTAGGCCTTGAGGCTCAGGATGATGAGAGATTTAACTTCTAGCAGATCTTGAGCTTCATTATATGCCCACTGTAATATAAGCATGGTGAATAACATGCCCACAGGCACCATGGCAGGCCCAAGGCTGGGCGCAAAAGGTCAGAGTGGGAAATGGCCAACTTCCTGGGAATCCCAGCCCTTTCCCCAGGCTACTTAGACTGGCCCTTCCACTTATTAGCACATGAAGCCACTGAGCCCATAAAAACTGGCACCACAGTTCCTCGCCACAGCTGCCTCTCTCCATTCGGAGGTGGAGATGGACCACGCTCTGTCTATGGTGTGTGTACCTACTTTTAATCTGAGCACCTAGCCCCCACACCTCGTGGCCTTTCTCCTGCCTTTCAATACACCTCTCTGAATAAATCTACCTTTACTCAACTGTGGCTCGATCTTGAATTCCTTCCTGCACAAAGCCAAGGACCCATACTTGGTGGGGCATGTCCCAAGGGCTCAACCGAAGCCTGGGACACAGCCCTTCTCATGCCCCACATTCGTTTTTCCTGCATCACCCCCATTCCCACCCCCAAACCCCAGACACACACACAGGTTCTCAGAGCCTCCTACCCCCCAACTATCCTATTAGCATTCTGTGTGTTGGTCACGACTGCTGAATCTACATGGAGACATCATGATCACCAAAGTCCAGAGTTTACATCAGAGTTCACTCCTGGTGATGTACAACCTATGGGTTCTGGCAAACGCATCTCACCATGAATGTATCACACCACATAGTTTCACTGCCTTAAAAATCCTCTGTGCTCAACCAATTAAGGATGTTGAGTTATGCTGTGTGAACAGAAAATACTGCAAGCCATACCAGTAAAAGAATGCTGAAGATCTCAAGTCATCAGCCACTGCCACCACCCCCAGAGTGAAGATAAGCCTGCAGCTAGGCCTCATCAGCCTGAGGGGACTTAAAATATGAAAGGACAGCATACTGGCCCTAGATAGCTAGATGCTTGTTGAAGGAATAATTTCAGTAAGCCCAAATGTTTGCTCCCTCCCGTACACAGAACAGTGCTAAATTCTTTAACTTGAGATATCTGGCTTTCTTCAGTTAACAAGCAATCTTTTAATGTTCTTACTACCTGATCTTTGTTGTAAAATTTCTATATATCTTAGCTCCTCCCCCATCTCTCTGGCGCACTCCCTCAGAGCAATCTGAGAGGCTGTCACCCCTGCTCCAGTCCTCCCGCCAAGTAAAGCATAACTCTCAACTTTTAGGCTGTGCATTTATTTCATTCGACAGTTGCTAACGTACACAACTTTAATTTTGTTTAACAGTATCTCCCAAAATAAACTTTATTGCCTCCCCGAGAAAAAGGATTCTAAACAAAGATAAAATGCAGGGCATGGTCAGGAAAACATATGTGACTGGAAAATCCTTTGTTAAGACAGCAGAAATATCAAAGTGGTGCCTCAGAGGACATCACACAATGCAGTCAGACAAAAATCTCATTAAAAAGACCCACTCATATCAAATAAAGCGTTCTAAGTAGCTAGCTGAATATTCTTAAAGACTGTAGACTGTCAACTTTCAATTTGCAAACACAAGCAATTCTGAATTTTTTCACACAACAGAATTCTGAATTTTTCATACAACAGAAGACACAAGATACATCAAAATGTTGAAATATTAGACTCTGTTGCCCCAGGTTCATACCCCTGCCTCTCCCTTGAGTGGAACCCAATTACTCTTATCTAAGTTTCAGGAGGAAGCTGCATAGAGAAAAGCACAAAAACTGATTAGAACAGACTAGGGTCCAAGACTGCAGAATATAAGACTTCCAGCCCACCTTGAGCCTTAGTACACGTTCATTGTAATATATTAGCATGCTAAATGACACACCCAACAGAATCATGCCGGGTTGACAATTCCCATGACAACAACCCAAAACTCCCACACAAGGACTGAAAAGGAGTTGCATCATTGCCAGGTCCAACCACATCCCTGTTAAGACATGAATACTCCTCCCACTCTTTCCAATTTCCACCCACCACATCCTGGCCAGACCCCTTCACACCCTGACCCTGCCCCTTTACTTCGACCCTCCAGTAGAGTTGGTGTCTCCAAGTGAATTGGGTCGACACAAGACTCAGTGACCAGCCAGGGACAGACCAATCCCACATCTGTCTGACAAAGCATCCCTGGAAAAGCTCTGCACTCAAGACAAACCCCTCTACCACCTGCAGAGGGGGACTGTCCTGGATGGGGAAGAGGCTAAAAGAAGTTGAACCTGAACTCTTCATGAGGAGTGTCTAGGATATCCTTGGCTCCCCTTGCTAGATGGGGCCTGCAGACCTTTCGGCTCTTCCTTCTGGTGGCCTCACCTGCAGGCTGCACCTGGGCCGAGTGGGCTGCTATAGGCGAGGGGAGAGACAACGTCAGGACTAAATAGTAACAGAAACAGCGTCCATACAACTCTAACCCCTTTGTAAACACCAACTGATTTACTTCTCAAAATTATAAGGAAAGTACTAACATCACACCCCGCTGAGAATCACAGAGAGACTGACTCCTGTCTCTGCCTGCCTCCTGTCCCAGCCCGAGTTCTGTGAGAGATCCAAGCCTTCTACCTCCCTGCTCCCTGGGGCTTCACTGAGCCATCTCGTATCCCCGCCAACCCTACTGCTCTGGGCTTCCTCTATCCACTCCCTAGGCTCTTCCTCCCCACCCCCTTGAACTAGGCAGTCCTGTATCAACCGGTTCCCAGCTCCTCACCGGTCCTGAGAGCCCGCAGGGCCTCGCTCCACTCAGCTTCCATCTGAGCCCTGTAGTCTCCAAACAAGGAGCGCATCAGCTGCCTCTTCCGGGGCAGGGGGGTTCTTTGGCTGCTCAGGATTCGGATTGCCCCGAGAGCCTGCTCTTCTGCAGATAAAAATAAAGGACTGGTAACCTCCTCTATTCTCTCCTCCAGCTGCCCCACCGCAAAAGAAACAATTCCATCCCCTGGCAGCACCTGCAAGGAAGGCCTAGGACTGTCACTGTTCACCTCCCCCTAATTCTACAGAAGGGCCCCTCACTCTGCTTAGGGTTGGGTCTCTGCGTCTTCAGCCCCAACTCCAGCTGCTCCACGCACCAGGCCAGTTCCCGGGCCAGCTGCTCCGCCTGTGATGGATTGGGGATAAGGGTTGTGAGAGAGCACCAGGACCCCCGCGGCCTCCAGCCCCATCCTACAGGAACGCAAAATGCCCCATCTCACACTCCATCCCTTAGCCCTGCTAATTCGAAACCACACCCACCGGAGGACTCCTACCCAAAATGCAACCAGGGGCTCCACCCTTCCCCACTGAGACCCGCCCTTGCCTGGGCCTCAGCGCTTAGCGGGGCTTCCTCTGCAGCGGGCTTTTCTGAGGCCTTCCCGCCTACATTCGCCACAGAGGCCCCATTCCGGTTTTTCTTCTTCTTATGTTTCTTGGCCCTGGAGGCGGCGTCACTGCACGTAGGCTGCCCTAAGCGGAGACAGACTGGATGGAACCTTACAGTTGAAGGACTCGGGACCCGGGGTCTGCAGGGTGCGCGGGCAGTACCTGGCCCTGGAGCTGCCGATGTCTCCCGAGCAGAATGTCCTGGAGCCTGGAGAAAGGGGGACAGCACGAGGGTCAGGAGGGGTCGCCGATGGCCTAAGACCCCGCCACCGGCGCATCCTCGCCACACCGCTCACCGCCATGTGCCGCAGCAGCCGCGGAAGCCCGCGTAGGGCTTCCAGTCCCACGCTGAATTCCCTCCCCCGGAAACACGTCTGCGTCGCAGCGTTCCGCAGGGCGCGGGCGGGGCTGTGAATGTGGGCGGGGCCCTTTGCGGGCGGGGCCAGGGCTGCCTGGCCAGACCCAGGTCGCACACTCACTGCGCTGTAAAGCTCGGGATGAAAGGACAGCGCCCTAAACAAGGAATGTGCCCTTCAGGCTCACCTTCTCGTAGGGAGGGAAAAGCAGGTAAATACACAACAAACACTGTCACCCAGAGAGGCGTTGTGCATAACAGCGGCTCCAACGCGGCGGGGAGTGGTCAGCAAAGACCTCGGAGGCGCAGCACGTGCCAGGCCTGACGGGGCTGGTCCTGCAGCGGGAAGGCGGTCTGCGGCAGGGGCCGAGGTGCCAGGCGAGGTGGGAGAGTTGGGTCGGAGCCGGTCGTGCAGGGCCCCAGACCGCGGCCGGAGGCGGCTTCCGTTCTAAGCTCAGTGCGAAGCACTGGGAGCCGGTCTTGGTGACGTGGTCTTAGACTTAAATGCAGAAAAAAGTGGAAATAGGACACTTGGATTCTTTTTTTTATTTAGCTGAGCTATGTTCTTTCAGCTAGGCACCTGAATCCTTCCTCTCCATCACTTACCACAAATTAGCACTAACACAGAATATGTATTTAGTGACACTACTCATACAGAAAGAGGAAAAGTCAAGTGAAAGGGGGGTGGCTTTTCATGACAGGCAGTCAATCAAGATTTTTAAATATTTGAGTATCTACTTATTTGTTCCGCTTTGTTATATACTCAGACTCAATAACTGCAAGACAGTCACTGGCCACTCTCTATGTATTACAAGCTGGCTGAATTTTGTCCCGCAAAAATTCGTATTTTGAAGCCCTAACATCCAATGTGGTGAGGTACTTATGGCTGAACAAGATCATAAAGATGGAGCCCTAATCAGATAGGACTGGTGTACTTATCAGAAGATGGAGACACCAAACACCTCATGCTGCAAACACACAGAGAAAATGCCACCAGGGGCACAGCAGGAAGTTTCCACCTGAAAGCTAAGTACAAAAGCCTGACAAGAAACCAACCCTAGAGGGGACCTGATTGCGGACCTCCAGCCACCAGAACTGTGCAAAAATAACCATCTGCTGTTTAAGACATCCAGTCTGTGGTATTTGTTATGGCAGCCTGGGCAGGGAAATATATGATTTCTTAACAAACAAAACAAACCAACCTAATAAGATAACTGGCCAGGTTGATGATTCACACAAAAAGAGCCAAAGGAAATGAATGTTAGAACAAAATATTGTGTATCTTGCAGGCAAGGGGATAGTTTTTTGCATATATATATATATATTTTTAATTGAAGTATAGTCAGTTCACAACGTTGTGTCAATTTCTGGTGTACAGCATAATGCTTCAGTCATACATGAACATACATATATTCATTTTCATATTCTTTTTCACCATAAGTTACTACAAGATATTGAATATAGTTTCCTGTGCTGTACAGTATGAACTTGTTTATCTATCTTACATATATTAGTATCTGCAAATCTCAAACTCCCAATATAGTCCTTCCCACCCACTTCCCCCTCTGGTAACCATAAGTTTCTTTTCTATGTCTGTGAGTCTATTTCTGTTTTGCAGAGAAGTTCATTTGGCTTTTTTTTTTTTTTTTTGGACTCCATATGTAAGTGACTTCATATGGTATTTTTCTTTCTCTTTCTGGCTTACTTCACTTAGAATGACAATCTCTGGGTCCATCCATGTTGCTGCAAATGGCATTTTATTATTTTGTATGCCTGAGTAGTATTCCATTGTATAAATGTACCACAACTTCTTTATCCAGTCATCTGTCAATGGACATTTAGGTTGTTGCCATGTCTTGGCTATCATAAATAGTGCTATGAACACTGGGGTGCATGTGTCTTTTTGAATTAAGGTTCCCTCTGGATATATGCCAAGGAGTGGGATTGCTGGATCATTTGGTAAGTCTATTTCTAGTCTTTTGAGGAATCGCCATAGTGTTTTCCATAATGGCTGCACCAAACTACATTCCCACCAACAGTGTAAGAGGATTCCAAGGGGATATTTTGATCAAGGTGATCTCTCAGTGACTGGGGGGGGGGGGGAATACACCTATACCTGGATAGTTACAAAACTTGGTGTCATGTTTATTAAACACATGGGAATAGGGTAACAATGACTTGAGACAGGAGAGTACTATGGAGTCACTGAACATGGAAGATCCACACATAACCAAAACTTTTTAAAATGGAAATATAGAAAAGCTTCATGACATCTGATTTGACAATGATTTCTTGGATATGACAGCCAAAGGACAAACAACCAAAGAAAAAACAGATAAATTGGGCGACATCAAAAGTAAAAACTTCCACAGGAAACAACACAATAAACAGAGTGAAAAGCCTACCTACAGGACGGGAGAAAGTATTTGTAAATCATGTATCTGAGAAGAGGTTAATATACAGAATATGTACAGGACTCCTATAACTCAAAAACCAGAAAACAAGTAACGTGATTAAAAACAAAAATGAAAAACAAACAGACATTTCTCCAAAGAAGATACGTTCAACATCACTAATTATTAGGGAAATGCAAATCAAAACCATAATGAGATATCACTTCATACCCTTTAGTATAGATACTATCAAAAACACAGAAAGTAACAAGTGTTAATGAGGATGTGGGCAAATTGGAACCCTTGTGCACTGTTGGTAGGAATGGAAAATGGGAACATCACTGTGGAAAACAGTACAGCAGTTCTTCAAAAAATTAAAAATAAAACTGTCATATGATCCAGCAATTTCACTTCTGGGTATTTACCCAGAAGAATTGAAAGCAGAGTCTCAAAGAGATATTTGCACACCCAAGTTCATTGCAGCAGAAGCCACAGTAGCCAAAAGGTGGAAGCAACCCAAGTGTCTGTTGACAAATGAGTGGACAAGCAAAATGTGGTCTATACATGCAACCAAATATTATTCAGTCTTAGAAAGAAATTCTGGCATAGGCTACAACATGGATGAACCTTGAGGACATTATGCCAAGTGAAATAAGCCAGTCATAGAACAAATACTGTATGATTCCACCCATATGAAGGATCTAGAGTAGTCAAACTCATAGAAGTGTAATGTAGATGGCAGTTGTCAGGACCTGGTCAGGGGGAAAATGGGGAATTGTGTAGTGGGTAGAGTTTTTAGCTTTTCAAGATGAAAACGTTCTGGAGATTAGATGCAAAACAATGTGAATATACTTAAGACTATTGAACTGCACACTTAAAAATGGTTAAGATAGTAAATTTTATGTTATGTGTATTTTACCACAATTAAAAAGATTTTAAAGGATGTGTAGCTTCTAGTGACTCGGACAGTTAAGAGCTGCATGTACCCTTCGTGGCATCCACTCACATTCGTGCAGCAGAAGCAAAAGCCCTGCACTGTGGAGCTGTTGGGCAGACGCAGCTCAGACTCTGAGCTATAATTGGACAACAGCCAAAGAAAACCACCTGACCTATAACGTCAAAGGCAGAGAAACCATTTTCTGTATGAAAAATTGCACACATAATAGAACTGTTGACCAGTACAATGAAACTAAGGTGAAAATATGAAGAAAAATATTGGAAAAACTAAAACTTAGGCCAGTTCAACACAATGTACTAGTTTCAATTGTTTATTCAGAAAAATGAGTATAATATGTGTCAAAGCAAGTACTTCCTGAATGCCTTTGCCTAGATGATTCAGATAACTCAGACTCCGCTTATCCTAAAATTCATTGTCTACTCGTTTTCCAAGTACTGCTCTTAAGCCAAGGCTCCTCAACAAAGCTTGTAAGATCCCTCATGATATAGCTCCTTATCCCTCTTTGACTCCATCTCTCACTACCCACTTTGCTTACAACTTAGACCTGGAAAAACCTGAATGCCTTTCAATCCCTGAACTACACAGTTCCCTCTAACTCCTGACCCTCTGAAGATGTGTTATCCACACCCTGGCTAGAAAATTCCTCCCTGGAACATTTTGCCAATGGATAACTTCTATTTATCCTTTAGCACTAAGCTCCTCTGGGAAAAAACTCCTGACTCCATCCCTAAGCTGGGGTGAGTGCCCATCCAGAGGTTTCCATGGCAACTGTGGCCACATGTGTCAAAACTGCTCTGCTTCTCATCCCCTTCTAGGTATCTCGTCAGATACTCTGAGACATTCTCAAGTCTACCTCCAGGGCCTACAGTACAGCCTATCACATAGAAAAGGCAAGAAAAGCAGGGGGTGGGAGTTTTTTATAGGGATTCCTCCTCTCACGTCATGTTCTGCTGCTGCCCTGGCTCTATATACACATTTCTCATCTAACATCCTATAGTCTCTCACCCCATCTATTGTGATGACTTCCTGACTTGTCTGTTTCTTTGTTTCCAGCCTCTGGACTCTATAATTTATCCTCCATTTTAGAAGAGTACAATTACTAAAACAATGTAATCAGGCTCGTCTCCAGCTTAAAATCTTCCAATGGATCCCTACTGGTTATAGAAAATAAAACTTTTAACTCTCTTAACATAGTGTACAAAACCCTCCCATCTCTAAGCTCGTAATTCCTCTTCCTGACTGTGTTCATAAAGACCATACCCTCCTACTTTGATGCCTCAGTCTCAAACTGCCAGGGTTCAACTCCTGGCTCCAATATTGACTAGGCTGGTGTGCTTGGGAAAGTGATGGAACTTCTCTGTGCCTTAGTTTGAAAATGTGATGAATAGAATAGTAAGTGTCCATCACATAGGGCTATGTTATGATTAAATGATACTTTGTGCAAAAAGCATACAGCACTGCCTGGCACATGGGATGCATTATTTAGGTGGTAGCTATAATTATTACCCATCCTCTTTCAAGAACAGGCAAAACACTGCTTCTCTTATAAAGCCTTTATTGACTACCTGCAGTATTTTGCTACAGCTCTAGTAAAAAAAAAAAACACCACAGATGGGGTGGTTAAACAGCCAAAATTTATTTTCTCACATTTCCACAGACTAAAAGTAAAAGACACTGGGTCTGGCTTCTTTTGAGAATGCTTCCCTTGACTTGGAGGTGGCTGCCTTCTCACTGAATATGCACATGGTCTTTCTTCTATACCCATGTGTGTGTGTCTCTGTCCTGGTGTCGTCTTCTGGTAAGGACACCAGTTCATATTGGATCAGGGCCCACCCATATGTCTTCATTTTACCTTGGTTAACTCTTTAAAGGTCCTATCTCCAAATACAGATACATTCTGAGGGACTTCCACATGTGAATTTGGCGGGGGGCCCAATTCAGCCGATAACACTGGCTTACTGCAAACTGCTTCATTTCCTCCTTTGTATCCCTAAGGTATCCTCAACGTAGTATCCTAAACACACCTTTACTAGGTACCTGCACAGCTTTGTTTTGCATTTAGTTGTTGTAAACATGTTTCCTCCTATGCCTACTAGATAGCGTGTCTTACTTATTGTTGTATCTCCATTGCCTAGGAAAGTACTTAGCACACAACAGATGCTCAACAAATATTTGTGGAATGAGTAAATAAATGAGGAAAAGATTAAATGAATGAATGAGAGAAAAGAAAGCTTAGTCAAAGGGAGGCAAATTAGGAGGCCCCTATAATTCACTAGGAAAGAGATATTAGGGTATGACTGAAGTACTAGCAGTAAAATAGGTTTATTCATTCATTCATTCCAAAAACATTCACTGAGTAAGAGCATAAATATGGGTACAACAGTTCCAATTTCCATCATAATATTAATGACAACAATAATCAAAAATATTCACACAGCAATGTTAATGCCCTAAACATAGTAACTGATCTAATCCTCAAAGCAGCCGTAGAGTTAATTTTTGGTATATCCTGAGAGGTAGGGATCCAAAGTCTTTATTTTGCCTATGGCTATCCTGCTACTTCAGTACCACTTGTTGAGCCCAACCACTTTTTATTTACCATCCCCTCCCTCCTGTTCCCATGTCCCTCATACCTGGCTAGGACACATGGTTCACTATTTTAATAATGCCTCGGCTTACAGCTTAAGCCCCCTGGCCACTCTCTCTGTCACTAATACTTTGCCTAGCAAAACTCCACCTGGCAGATAGAAAGAGCTCAATGAGTTCCAGGTTGTATTGGTGAGAAATGGTATAGCCTGGTAAAATTCTTTTTTTTTTTTTAATTGAGTTATAGTCAGTTTACAATGTTGTGTCAATTTCTGGTGTACAGCACAATTCTTTAGTCATACGTGAATATACATGTATTCATTTTCATATTCTTTTTCACCGTGAGCTACTACAAGATATTGAATATATTTCCCTGTGCTATACAGTATAAACTTGTTTCTCTATTTTATATATACCTGTCAGTATCTGCAAATCTCAAACTCTCAGTCTAACCCTTCCCACCCTTCTCCGTCCTGGCAACCACAAGTCTGTATTCTATAACTGTGAGTTTGTTTCTGTTTTATATATAAGTTCATTTGTCTTCTTCTTCTTCTCCTCCTCCTCCTCCTTCTCCTTCTCCTCCTCCTTCTTCTTCTTCTTTTTTTAGATTCCACATATAAGTGATACCATGCTGTATTTTTCTTCCTCTTTCTGGCTTACTTCTCTTAGAATGATATTCTCCAGGGCCATCCATGTTGCTGCAAACGGCATTATGTTGTCATTTTTTTATAGCCTGGTAACATTCTTGAATTCTTCTACATAAAGCAGGAGATAATACAGTCTTCTGGATGGAAACTCAAGGTAATCTACAAAGGAAAAAGAGTCAAACTATCAGCGGAATTCTCATTATCAACATTGAAAGCAGAAAGTGAATGGATGGTGCCTCCAGAACACTGAGAGAAAGAGACTACAACCCGAGCACCCCACTCACATTAAGACAAAGTTGTGCACCAACAACCTGACACTGCCGTCTCAGGGCAAACAGGCATCTGAGACGGTGTCCTGTATGTCAGGGTCTCCCAAGTGACAGAACAACAGAGCTAACATGAGACAGATGACAGACAGATAATATACATGTACGTAAATGTATATAAAATAGGAATTGGCTCATATGATTATGGAAGCTGACAAGTCCCAAGAGCTGCTGTCAGCAGGCAGAGACCCCGGACAGCAGATGGTGCAGTTCCATTCTGAATCCAAAGGCCTGAGAATGGGGAGAGATGATGTAGTCCAGTCTGAATGCTGACAGGCCAGGACAGAAGTGTTAGCAGAGTGAGACTCTAAATTGGAAGGCCCACCGAAGTGCGGGTTCTTGCCCTCAGCTGTAAAAGAATTCGCAGCAGAGGCAGAGTGACAAAGTGAAAAGCTGCTTTACTGCTCTAAAGAGGAAGAGGAAAGAAAGCACTTGAGTTAGGAACCATCTGCCAAGACGCCAGTCAAGACAGCTCCAGCTCTGGATTAGGCCATGTGGACTTTTATTAGAAGCTTCTGCCATCATGTCCTCCTTCCGGGTGTGCTGGAGCCAATCACCTTCTTTTCCATCCTTGTAAGGGCTTTTCCGTTTGCTGTCATGGCAACTGTCAACTGTCTAGGCGCCTGTAGGTGTGTCATTTAGCAGCTATTACATTACAGTGAGCCTATAATGAGACTCAATGTCCTCTGGACATCAAATATTCTGCCATCTTGGGCTTAATAGGTTCTAACCAGTTCTTATTTCTTCTCTTTGCAGCTGCCTTCTGAGACTTACATAAGAGTGATTGGTTTCTATTTGAGGGAGGGGTTGGGATATAATCCTGGGAGCAACAACCTTAGTAACATGAGGCTATAAACAAGAGTAAACGAGAGGCGGGGTGTGGGGGTGGAGGTAGGTGCGGGGCAGGTTGTGGCGAGGCTGCAGAGACCTGCTGGGTATCAGAAGAGTGAATGTTTCAGTTTGAATCCAAAGGCAGGGGGGAAAAAACACTGATGTCCTAGTTCAAGGCACTGAGGCAGGAGTGGGAGAGCCAACCTTTTTGTTCTATTTAGGCCTTCAACTGACTGAATAGGGCCCACCACTCACTCTACCTATTCAATTGTTAATCTCAACCAAAGCACCCTCTAATTAACCATCACATACCCTCTCCGTGCTCCAGTTGAATAAGATATCTTACAAAAGCCTTCTTTTTCATGTTTAACAATCTTTACAAAAGGCTTTAGTATAGCTGTAAAAGAAGCAGCATGGAGACTTCAGATAAAGAAAAGAGAGAGGAAAAAAACCCACTGGTGAGTCATGATCCCCACTATTAATAAGGATAGACTGTCTGGAAGTTTGTAATGCAGGAGCCAAATATTCATGAAATAGATGGGACTGAAACCAACTCCACTAAAACTGAGATCTTCTGCTGAATTTATGATTAACCTGTCTGTCCAAAACTTTACTCCCTGTCTTGTCCCACACCTGTTCCCCTAAGATTGAGGAGTATCAAAGAAAAGGTGGGAATGAAACCAAGTAGGAACCTGCAGGGCCCTAATGGATACAAATGCCCCTGTGTTCCCTGTTTCTTGTTTGTAGAATAAGGCTTTAGTCTCCTAGGCCTTCCCTGAGTTCCAAAGAGCAGGCACAGGCAGTTACTAATTAGGGAAAGGAGGGATGGAAGAAACAAAGGAAAAGCAGTTAAATGAGAAAAGTAATGACAATAGTTCAGTGATAACAGAGTCCTAGTTCCTCCTCAGGGGGATGCACATAACAGACGGGCGTCTTTGAGCTCTTCTTCAGCAAAGATCCCCACCCACCCGGGCAGAGGATGGTGACTATATGCTGACTACCAGCATGCAGACCTCAGACTGCTTTGAAACAGAAAGCCTACGATTGAGATTCCTGAAACATCACCCTGTTCCCTCACCACCAACCAATCAGAACAAAGTCATACACCCGGCAGCCCTCACCCCCAAATGCTGCCTTTGAAAACTCTCCCATGAAAACCACTGGGGAGTTTGGGTCGTTTGAGCAAGAGCTGCCCATACTCCTTGATGGGCACCTGCAATAAACGCTCTACTTTCCTTCACCGCAAACCAGTATCAGTAAATTGGCTGTGTGGTGAGCAGACCCAAGTCTGGTTCAATAATAGGATATACTGTAAGAAAAAAACTGACAATAGTATAACTGAAAACTGAAAATACTACTCATATCAGTGACATTCAGGAGTTGGGGACAGAGCATTTTAAAGGGCTCAACTGGGGGTGAGAGTAGACAAGGGGAAAGAGACTGGATATGAAAGTGTTCATCTTATTAGGAGTGAAGGAGGAGTTGGGAACATATAGAGCATCTTGGTAGAAGAAACAGTTTGTATCTTGACTTCAAATAGTAGCGAAGTCCATGTCTGATTTGGACAGAACATACAGGAGATGACCATTAATGAAATAAAAGTATGGTAGGGTCAAGGGCAGCGTGTGTGGCAATGCCAGCTCAGTAGATTTCTTGGTTCCTAAAGACACAAGACATAAAGATAGCTGATTTCCTCCCCAAGCCCTGAAGACGCCAGTGATTAAGATCACTGATAGAATATGTCTTGCTACCTGCAAGTAAGTTACATTTTCAGCTAATGATAAATTTTTATAAAGTTTTCATGAAAAATAATTTCCCCTTTTAAAGGTGTGTCATCAGGTCCCCTTTCAAACAGTCTTTCCTGAGATGTGCTAATTTATGATGACAAGGACTGCTTCCTCTACGCTGGCAGGCACAGAGGATCTCACCTTCCCTATCTGAGTGTCAGAAAGCCCACTGCCCTCTCCTGCTTGTCCTTTCTCCGTATGGATGTCACAAAACACTACTTCCACTAGCCATTAAGCGTTCCCGGGGCTGGTGGGGGGGGGGGTTGTCTTGGACTGTACCTGTGTGCAAAAGAAACCCACCATGTTGATGAACTCAGAATCTGAGGTGTGGCGGCCTCCCGGTTTCTGGCTGGTGGGAGCCCATTTCCTTTCTACATGCATATTTGCAGTTAGCAACTCAGTCTTATTTTAAATTACAAGCATGATCTTATTTTCATGCCCCAGAAATAAGTTAGAAGTACATACTGTGAGGCCTATCTTGGGAAAGAAAAGGTTTGGGGAGACCTGGAACCCTGGGTTGGTGAGCCATGCTCTGGGAAAGGAAGGTGGGGTAAGCCCCTGAGTTGTGTCTTCTGTCTCCGACTCATTGCCTTGGGAAGATCACTACCTGCCCCTCATCACTCTGAAACTTTGTATTCATTACTTTGGGCTGTCAGTAACAAAGCACCACAAACCACAGACATTGTCTCATAGTCCTGGAGGGTAAAAGTCCAAAATCAAGGCATTAGCAGAGCTGTGTTCTTTTTGAAACCTGCAGGAAAATGCTGTCTGAACCTTCCTATCTTCTGGTGATTTGCTGGCAATCTTTGGCACTTCTTGGCTTCCAGTTGCCTAACTCCTATATCTGTCTGGGTCATCCCATAATGACCTCCTTGTCTGTCTCCACATGGCTGTCTTCTTATAAGGACATCAGGTATACGGGGTTAGGGCCCAGCCTACTGCAGTATGCCCTCATCTTAACTAATTAACAACAATGACCCTATTTCCAAATAAGGTCATATTCTGATGTACTGCGACTAGGACTTCAGCATATCCTTTTTGGGGGATACATTTCAGCTCATAAAAGGTTGATGGTACACACAAACACAATCCCAGCAGCATAGGCTCCAGTGGGGTTATGCCAGGAGTCACCAGAGCCTAGTTAACCTCTGAGAGTCCTATTTCCCCTCCACGGCCCTAACATCAGGTATTTCCAGCTATAGGAGAAAAGCCCTTTCAGAAGGCTGCTGCTACGAGAAAAGATACAGGGAGGTTTCCCAAGAGAAACAACCATCTGGTGAGGGTCAGTGAAGTGGGTAGTCAGAGGTAGATTGTGAGCTATAGGTTCTCTGCTAGGGAGCATGCCTCTTCCCCTGAGTCACCAGGTGCAGCATAATCTAGGGCCTGAGCCCTGGTCACCTGGAAAGTGAGCTTATAGGCAGAAGTTTCAGATACCTGTGAAGCATAACCATGATAAAAGATAGAAACAAGCTGCACAAACTAGAAGACGAGCCAAAATTAGCAGAACAGCAGAGCCAGAATTTAAAATAAACACAGTGCATACTGCAAAGAGATGAAATGACAGTTTTGACACAAAGAACAAAAAAGAACTAATAAATAATCCAAGTGGAACTACTGAATATGAAAACGAACATTTGAAGTAAAGAACCCTGGAGCTGGGATAAACAGCAGACAGAACATAATTGAAACAGATTTGTGCACCAGAAGGTTGGGTTGAGGAGCTCTCTGGAAGGCATCAGGAAGGAAGGAGGACAAGAAAAGTTTAAAGAAAAATTGATACAGAAGCCAAAAATATAATTGTCACAATTGATATAATAGGCTGATTTAAAGGAGAAAAAAACAAATGGAAGAGAGAAAATATTTTTAATGGGATCTGGAATTAAGGGTGGGTGACCTCAGACTGAAATGACTCCTTGAGTGTAAAACAGGAGATAAAGAAAAAAAAAACACTTGCACTAGACACATTGTAGTGCAATTTAACAATATAAAAGAAAGAAAATAGAGAGAAATCCTAAACACTTTTAGAGACAAGACATTACTTCCAAAAGAAAACTAATCTGATTAACATCGGACTTGTCAATGATGATACTGGAAACAAGAAGACATAGAATAATATGTTCATACCGTTGAAAGAAAAGAATTTTGATCCTAGAACTTTATAATTGGGGTAAACCATCATTGGAAAGTGACAGTGCGTGATGAATAAGTGGAGCAGAGGATCTTTTAGGGCAGTGAAACTACTCTGTACGACATTCTACCGGTGGATAGGTGTCTACCAGCGGATACAGTTTCAAAACCCATAGAGTGTGCAACAGCAAGAGTGAACCCTAATGTAAACTATGGACTTGGTGATAATGATGTGTCAACGTGGGTTCATAGATTATACACATGAACCACTCTGGGGTGGGATCTTGATTGTAGAGAAAGTTGTCATATGTGGGGGCAGGGGGCATATGGGTAATCCCTGTACCTTCTGCTCAGTTTTGCTGTGAACCCAAAAAGGACATAAAAATAAAAATCTGTATTTTTAAAGTGATGATGCAATAAACTTATTCTCAGACACAGAGAGCCTTTTCTGAAAACACTTATTCTCATGTAGGAGGAACTACTCTAGTAAGAAGGACATGACTGAGCTGCCGTGGTCGTCAGCTCCACAGGCTCAGTACACATTCCTCATCAGCACATGGAGGAGGACTGTCTGTCTAGGGTGAACCTGTGCTTCTAAACTTGTACACGAGCTGTGCCTGACAGCTTGTTCATTTATAAGACACCAAACGTTTGTGTTGACCTGAGAGTACAGCATCTGGGAAACCATATTATCAGAGACCTACCTATGAGTTGGGATTAGAAGGGTGCATTAACTTTGAGAAGTTCCTCTCAGTTCCTCCGCCTGATCAGCATTTAGGCAGGTTTTGCCAGTTTGGGCTTTTGTGAGACTCCTTGTTTTCTGAGCTACATGATCAGTTTACAGACAGAATACAAAACTGTTCTCTGCCTACTAAATTACAATCATGTTTCAGATGGCCCTTATTTTTATTTCAAGGTCACCTTGATTGGGACTTTGAGCCTTCTTAGGTGTTATTTGAAAATACACACATATACACACAACAAACGTATTTGTATCTAAGATCTATTTCAAGTTAGTTTTTGTGGAAGGTGTAAGATCTGTGTCTGAATTTTTATTTGTTTGTTTGGCTGTGGCTGTCCAATTGTTCCGTACAATATGTTGAAAAGACTAACCTTCCTCCATTTACCTGCCTTTACTCCTTTGTCAAAGATCAATTAACTGTATTTGTGGGGGTCTACTTCTGGTGTCTCTGTTCTGTTCCACTGAGCTCTTTGTCTATTCTTTCACCAATACTACATTGTCTTGCTTACTGTAGCTTTATACAGTGTTTTAAAGTTGGGTAGAATCAGTCCTTAGACTTTGTTATTCTTCTTCAGTATTGTGTTGTTTATTCTGGGTCTCTTGACTTTCTTTTTAAACTTCTGAATCTGTTCACTGATAACCACAAATTTTGGTAAGTTGAATTTTAACCTTAATTTAGTTTAAAATATGTTGAAATTTTTGTTGAGACTGTTTATTTGACAATGTGTTATTTAGAAGCATGTTGCTTGACCTCCAAATATTTTTGGATTATCTAGCTATCTTTCTGTTACTGACATCTAGTTTAACTTCATTAGGGTTTGAGAACATTTTTTGTATGATTTCTATGGTTTTAAATTTGCTAAGATGTGTTCTATGGCCCAAAATGTGGTCTATCTTGTTGAACATTCCATGTGAGCTCAAGAAGAATGTTGAATCTCAGCTCCTAGAATAATGGAAATAAAAGAAAGAAAAAAAAACCCAAATGGGACCTAATTAAACTTAAAAGCTTTTGCACAGCAAAGGAGACTATAAACAAAACAAAAAGACAACCTACAGAATGGGAGAAAATATTTGCAAATCATGTGACTGACAAGGGACTAATTTCCAAAATATATACAAACAGCTCATACAGCTTAACATATTTTTATAAAATTTTAAAAAGACAACCAAAAAATAGGTGTAAGATCTAAATAGACACTTCTCCAAAGAAGACATCCAAATGGTCCATGGGTATGAAAAAATGCTCAACATCGCTAATTATCAGAGAAATGCTAATCAAAACTACAATGAAGTATCACCTCATACCAGTCAGAATGGCCATCATTAAAATGTCTACAAATAATAAATGCTGGAGAGGCTGTGGAGAAAAGGGAACCCTCCTACACTGCTGGTGGGAAGGTAAACTGGTGCAGCCACTATGGAAAAGGTGTGGAGGTTCCTTAAAAAACTAAAAATAGACTTACCATATGATCCAGGAATCCCACTCCTGGGCATATATCCAGAGAAAAATACAATTCAAAAAGATACATGCATTCCAGTGTTCACAGCAGCACTACTTACAATAGCCAAGACATGGAAACAATCCAAATGTCCACTGACAGATGAGTGGACAAAGATGTGGTATATTTACACAATGAAATATTACTCAGCCACAGGAAAGAATAAAATAATGCCAACATGGATGGACCTGGAGATTATCATACTAAGTGAGGTAAGTCAGACAGAGAAAGACAAATATTACATGATATCAATTATATGGAATCTAAAAAAATGATACAAATTTTATCTACAAACCAAAAATACACTCACGGATATAGAAAACAAACTCTGGTTACCAAAGGGGAAAGGGCGGGGAAGGAATAAATTAGGAGTGGGATTTACAGATACAAATTACTATGTATAAAATACACAACAAGGACCTACTGTATAGCACAGGGAACGATACTCAATTTCTTGTAATAACATACAATGGAAAGGAATCTAAAAAATATATATAGATATGTATATGTATAACTGAATTGTTTTGCTGTACACCCGAAACTAACATTGTAAATCAACTACACTACAATAAAAAATAAAATTAAAAAAAGATAAATTTTTTATAAAAGTTAAAAAAAGAATGTGGGTTCTGCTGTTGGATGAGGCATTCTATAAATGCCAATTAGATCCAATTGAATGGTGGTTCTGTTCAGTTCAACTGTACCCTAGACTTCCCGCCTGCTGAGCTACTGATGTGGGGTGTGGGGCCTCCAGCTGTGAGTGAGCTCATCTGTTTCTCCTTGCGATTCTATCAGTTTTGTCCATGCATTTTGATGCTGCTGTTAGCTGCATACACACAAGGATCGTTATGCTTTCTTGGAGACTTGATCCATCTACCATACTTAATACCCCTTTCTTTCCCTGATAATTTACTGTCTCTGGAGTCAGCTTTGTCTGAAATCAATAACGATACTCCAGCTTCCTTTCGATTAGTGTTAGCACGGCATGCCTTTCTCCTTAATCTGTGTCTTCATATTTAAAGTGGGTTTCTGATACACGACATAAAGTTCGGTCTTATTTTTTACCTGCTTTGACACTGTCTTTTAACTTGTGTATCTAACATTTACTTTTAAAGCGAGTATTAATATGGTTGAGTTAGTCTATACCATGTTTGTTACTGTTTTTTATTCATTGCACTTGTTACTTTTTAAAAATCTTCCCATCTTTTTCTTCCTTCTCTGGTTCAATTGAGCGTTTTATCTGGTCAGATTTTTTATCCTACTTAGCATATCGATTATGCTTTAGCAAAAATGGTAGTGGTTGCCTTAGAGCTTGCAATATATATTTAGAATTAACTTAAGTCACCTTCAAATTACACGACACCGCTTCATAGGCAGCTCAGGTACCTTACAACCAGCGCTCCCAAGTCCTCCCCCCGTGACGTCACTGTCCACTTATACACGCGATAGAGACTCAACACTTTGTTACTACCATTACCCTGAAAACAACGATCTTTTATTTCAATCGGGAATAAGACAAAAGATGTCACCGTACATTCCTTGTTTCCCTTTCCGATCCTTTCCGCTTCTTCAGGTGGACCCGCGCTTCGACCTACGTCACTTCCTGTCTCTCTGACGCACCTCTGACGTTCTCGCGAGGCCGGTGGGCCAGTGGCCTACAGTCCTCTGGACGCGACCCGACAGAACCCTAGGATCCGATTGGCCGGTGCGCTGGCGGTGGGGAGGAAGTTCCTAGCCCGACTTTCCGGTCTGGTGGCTCCGCTCTCCCCGGAGGGCTGTGTTGCGCGCCATTCTTTTCCCGGCGGAGCTGAGGGATCGCTGGCCCGGGGTCTGGCGTGGAGGTGCCTGCGCGGCCCTGCGGCGAGCCGGGTAGCTCGGGGCGGAGAGGGTCCGAGCGAGCGCCAGTCCGTGTGGATTGAGGGGCGGGCGAGGCGGAAGCCCGCGCCGAAGTGGGAGTCCAGGCTACCCCTGCGCTGAGGCAGGGCGGCGTGGGGGCGAGCCAGGCCTCACGGAGGAGGAGAAACTTGGGCGCGGTCAGAGGATGAACCGAGTGGTTTTTTTCTCGGAAGAGGGAGAGTACTTTTCGCTCATCAGGAGTAGGTTCATTGAAAGGATGATGTCGCAAGGGCTGTGCGGTGAAGGGGCAGTGGCTGCCGGCGGGAGAGGGAAAGGCAGGCGAGAACAACCCCAGCGTTCCTTCGTTCATTTGTTCAGCAGGCGCTCAGTTCACATTTCCTTGACGATGATAGTTACGATTACTTAGTGTTTTCTGTTTGTGCTTTGCGAACACTGTGCGAGGCGCTTTATACACTTTTTTGTTTTAACTCTAAATAGTCAGTAAAGGTAAGTGGTTCTGTTCTTGTTTTATGGTCGGTGAGGAGCGCGGTCACTTACCCGGCACCCTTGCATTAGTACGCGGTGTACCCAGGATTGGAACTCAGTCCTGTTGGAGTCCAGAACGCATGCTTCTAACAGCGGCGTTATGTGCCTCCCATTTGAGGTTGAAAGTGAAGGCAGAGCGCGTTCGGAGGGACCACTTGTGAGTCACAAAGGGCATGAGCGCCAGGGGCCTGTCTAAGGCAAACTCTGGCTGAGGACCAGGAGGTTACCCCTGGCCCAAGTGGCCTGAGGTGGAGGCTCAGGGAAGGCCCAGGAGAAATGAACTAGGCATTAATAGGCTTGGGTTCACTCAGTTAACCTGTCCAACAGAGGTTTGCGTGATGAAGGTCGGGCAGACAGGTTTGTTCTGCGTTGTGTCTCAGGTTCTCTTGGGTTTTCCTTCATGGTCATTCTAAACAGAAGTGTTTCTCCTTTCCTTTTTTTCATCAGGTAGGAAAAGCCTTTCCTGAAAGCCTCTTGGCAAATTTTGCTTAACATCTTGTTGACCAGACTAGGCCTTGTGGTCACCTAACGCCAGAGTAGCTGGATCAAGGAAAAAGGGCACGTTTCTACTGAACTAAGGAGTCTGTTTGCATGGAGGGGGTCTCCCAGGGTAGAGGCTGGCTGTATATCAGAAGCCAGTTTGGAAGGGTTTCCTGGGGGTGACACCCTGTGACACCTGTCAGCTTAAAATGTAACCAGATCTGTGGTTTTCTAAATGTCATGTGTATACTGAAAGTTTCCAGTGTATACCCAGCCAGCTTCAACCTCTCTTGAAATTTGGGCATGTGTATCCAAATGCCCTAATTCTCTACATGTATGTCTATTAGTTATCTTAAACTTGACATGTGCAAAACAACTTTTAATTTTTATCCTTCAAATGTACTGCTACAGTCTTATCTTTCTAGGTAGTTGGAAGTTTCATCATCTCAGTTATTTGGGCCAAACATCTTGGTGTCTCATCCCACGTTAATTTGTAAGCAAATCCTATTGACTGTTCCTCTGAAATGCATCTAGAATCTGACCACTTACCACCTTCTGCTGCCATCTGGTCCAGAACACTATTGTGTCTGGCTGTATTGTTGCTGGGGCCTTCCACCCTGCCGCCTAACCCCTAGTCTATTTTCAGAGCAGCAGCTGAGCTGGAGAAGCCACAGGTCAGGTCACATCTCTCTGCAGAGACCTTCCAGATGCCTCCCAGCTCATTCAATGAGTAAAAGCCCAGTCCTGTATTCTACAAGGCACCCACCCTCTTCTCTCTCGCCCTTGCCTACTCTGCCTCAGCCCCTCTGGCCTCCTTGCCCTTCCTCAAGCACATCAAGTGGGCTTGCACCTCACAGCCTCTGCACTTGTGCAACCCCCACCTGGGGTATATCTCCCTGATAGCTACACAGTGCCTGCCCTCACTCCATCCAGATCTCTGTTCTGATGTTACTTTATCAGAGGTACCTTTCCTGGCTGTCTTTTGTAAAATATCTCCTACCACCACTTGCTGCCCTCATTTCTGTTCCTTAACGTCACCTGACACAAGCCTCACCTCCGTCAGCCTCCGTACTGGCTTGTGCTTTGCCTTAGAGTAGGAGCCTGTTCTGCTTGATCTCAGCTGCTTGCCCACCGCCCAGGACTTTCTAGGTGGGCCTGAGATGCAGCACATTGTCTCCCCCAGCCAAGTGCACTACTAGGGACCTGGCTTTCATCCCAGCACCACTGGCTGCTAGGGAGGCCTCGTGGCAGGCAAGGGAACATACAGTCTCAGGCCACTGGGTACTTGGTCCACGTGCCCTTCCTGGGGATTTCAGGTAACCCCAAACTAGGTCTCTGCTGCCACAGACCTCTTGAGGTACTGGCGCAGATGTTTCAGAGTTGCCATGGGGAGAGAAAGCAGGTCAAGCTCCATCACACTGTTCCCCCTGCAGCTCTGCCTTCCTCTGGACAAGCTCAGAGACCCCATGATGGCCGTCAGGCAGCTCCTTCCTGGTGGACCCCAGGTGAGTGGTCCTCATAGAGACACCTCTGTGAGGCCCCAGGCCTTTCGTGGCTGCAGTCTCTTCATGGTTCCCTCTGAGGTGCTGGTCTCAGAGGGTGGATGATGCCCTGTATTCACCCCCAGTGTCCTCAGCCCTTGGGTTCAAGTCCCTGAAGTGTGCTGCACCCTGTGTTGTCCCAGCCCCTGAACTGGGTACAGTGAGGGCGGGGAGTGGGCAAGAAAACAAGTCAAAGTGATGCCTGCCTCAGAGCCCACTCTTGTGGGGAAGACAATCTAGTACATGTGCTTTGGGGGTGGGGGGGGTGGCGGTGCCCATCCTCACCCTGGTGCCTCCTGCCCCCAGGCCCTCCCTGGGCCTGACCCTGGGGTTGCAACAAGCTCTTGTCGTTCCAGGTCTTGGTTTCTTTCGAGGATGTGGCTGTGCTTCTCTCCCGGGAGGAGTGGGGCCATCTGGGCCCTGCTCAGAAAGGCCTGTACAGGGATGTGATGCTGGAAACCTACAGGAACCTGGTCTCGCTGGGTGAGGCTTCTCCCTGGAGCTCAGCTCTGGGCTTCCTGCCCCATGAATGGCCCTGGGGACTGGGACGAGGGCTGACCTCAAAGCTATTTAGTATTTCTCATCCTCTCTGCCCAGACATGGGGTGTTTTTCACCCTGGTCCCGAATAGTCCTGGTCTGCGCAGAGGAGGGGACAGGCAGTGCCAGGGACTCCCCCAATTTCTTTGTAGGACATATGGAAGGAGAATGTTATTCATTGAACACCAAGTATTTGCATATCTCCTTAATTAATCTTCATACATCTTTGAGGTTGGTGATAGGGTACACAGTTCATAGGTGAACGTGAGGCTGACAGACACCATCACTGTATTAAGTTCACATAGGCTCCCAGGGAGGATTTAGGATTTGGGTCCATTTGGCTTCAAAGCCCTACCTTAAACCTGGCTCATACTTAGGCCTTCTGCTGGGTATCAGCTCCTCCTCTACCATGAATCTTCTACATGGTATGTTCAGGCCCCAGCTAGGTCCCTTATCCATGGCCTCCCGGAGAGCTGGGTTTGACTTTTCTTCAGCTGGAACACAGACCTCTGTCTGTCTCCCTGTTTTGGAGAGCAGATGGCATGGGAGCTCATGACAGCCCACAGGCGCTGCCCTTGGGGCCGTCTTGCCCTGGACCTGGGTGAATTGTCAGTCCTGCTTCCTTTTCTTTTCTCTGGAGCAGGACTTCAAGGTTCCAAACCAGATGTCATCTCCAGGCTGGAGCAGGGGGAAGAGCCATGGGCCCCACACTCACCAAGATTTGAGGGGAGCTGGGTCTGGAGACACAGGAGTCAAGGTGAGTCTGCAGGAATACGCCAGGCTCTCCTGCCCTGCTGGCAGGTGCTGCCCCTCACCAGGTGCTTCCCGTGAGCTCCAGACGAGTCTTGTCTTTGCTGGCATTTTGCTTTCCTCCTTCTCCACCGTCTGTCTCTCCTTTTCTCTTTTCCTGCTGTTCATGGCCCCTATTCTGTGCCCGTAAATGGGTTTGTATTTACCTTTTACCCTAGAAAGTGCTCTTTCAGTTCCTGAAAAGAGCTCAGGCGTCTTTCTCTGGCAGCTGCCTCCCTGCGCGGAGCCGCCTCCCAGTCACTTCCATGTCACCCCCTCTTCAGGCCTTGCTGGCGAGCTCTGCCTTGGCTGCTTAGAGACGCCACCAGGAGACTTGCCCTTCTGCCCAAACTCTCACTCCTGCCATTCATTCAGAGTTCCCAGGCTGACTCTGGGCTTTGGGGAAACATATGAATTAGGGCTTCTTCCTGTGTAGCGAAGGATTTGGGCATGTAAACAGTAAGCAGGGCAGAGTTCCCTGCTCTGTGCTGCCATGGCAGCTAACATTGCCTGGCTGGTTGTGCTCAGTGCATTCCCAGCACTGTGTTGGCACAGTGAACTTACACAACCTCCAATATCCATGCAGAGTCAGTGCTCAGGACACAGGCACAGAGAGGTTCAGTTGCTAGCCCAAGGTCACACAGCTGGCCAGGGACAGAGCTGGGTAGTATCCCTGGCAGACAGGTTCCAAACCTCACACCCTTTTTGTTCTTTCTAAAAATAGAGTTTTTAGGATATAATTAGCATATAACATGCTGTGCATATTAAAACATACAATTTGGTAACATGTTGAATATGTATGCGCCTGTGAAACCATCCACTCCCATAGAGAACCAACATTCATTACCCCAGAAAAGTTCCCTCATGTCTCTTTGTAATCCCCCTCACCCTTTCCCACCTCTGTTCTGAAGCAATTATTGATCTCCTTTCTGTCATTATAGATTACATTTTCTAGAGTTTTTTTATAGTTGTCATCATAGCACATGTATTCTTCTTTGGCTTTTTTTGATTCACATAGTTATTTCGAAATCCATTCATGTTGTGTATCAATAATTCATTTCTTCTTATTCCTGATTGGTATTCTCTTTTATGGATATCTAGTTTGTGTATCCATTCTCTGTTAGTGGACATTTGGATTGTTTTCAATTTTTGATTCATACAAATAAAGCTGCCGTAAACATTTTTGTACAAACCTTCATATGACCATACATTTCCTTTTCTCTTAGGTAAATACCTAGGAATGGAATGGCTGGGTTACATAGCAACTGTTTATTTAAACTTTTAGGAAACTGCCAAACTGTTTTCCAAGGTAATTGTACCATTTTACATTCCCACCAGCAATGGTTGAGAGTCCGTTTCCTCCAGTTCCTCACCAACACTTGGTGTGGTCAGTCTTTTTAATTTTAGCCACTGTGATGGATGTGCAGTGGTATCTCATTGTGGTTTTGTGTTTAATTTCCGTAATGATTAAAGAAGCTGAGCATCCTTTCATGTGCTTGTTTTCCTTCTGGATTTCTTCATTGGTCTGAATGTCTGTTCAGATCTTCGCCTATTTTTAAATTGAGTTTTTGTCTTACTGTTGATTTTAAAAGTTTCTTTCTGATTACAGGATGTTCTCTTTATAAGTCCTCTGTCAGATAGATGCTTTGCATGGGTTTTTCTTCCACTCTGTGCCATGTTTTTGTTTTTGTTTTTTATAATTTTCTTCAGCGTGTTTTGAAGAGTATAAGTTTTAAATTGTGGTAAAGTCCAGTTTATCAGTTTGTTCTTTTATGGATTGTGCTTTTGGTGTCATAGCTGCGAAATCTTTGTCTAACCCAAAAGATTTCCCTCTTTGAGAAGAAAATTTTATAATTTAAAATGTGTACATATTGCATTTCAGTCTTGATTCACATTGAATTAGTTTTGGTTGTGAGGTATGATCCAAGTTTACTTTCTTACCAATGGGTCTCCAGTTATTCCAGCCATTTGTTGAAAAGACTGTCCTTTCTCCACTTGCATTGCCTTTGCACCTTTGTCAAAAATGAGAGTCCGTGTGTGTATGGATTGATTTGGGGGCACTTGAGTCTCCCCTTGATCTGTTGTCAGTCTTCACTCCACACACTGTTCTGATTGTGAATGCTTTACTAAAAGCCTGGAAATCAGGTAGCGTTAGTCCTCTGATTTTTGTTCTTCCTTTTCAGAGTTGTTTTGGCTTTTAGGTCCTTTGTATTTTCATATGAATTTTAAAATCAGCTATTGATATCTGTAAAAAGTCCTGCTAGTATTTTTGTTGAGATTGCATTGAATCCATAGATCAATTTAGGGGAACCTGACATATATTGAGTTTTCTGACCCATGAACAAGATATATATCTCCATTTATTTATGTCTTGGTTTCTCAGTAATATTTTATAGTTTTTTTGTGTACAGGCATTTTACCTCTTTTGTCAGATTTATCCTTAAGTATTTCATAATTTTTGGTGTTTTTGCACATGGTATTTTTTTTAATTCCAATTTCCAGTTGCTCAGTGCTTGTATATAAAAATAGAATTAAATTTTGGATGCATACAGTGGGAACACTTGTGTATGTGGGGGAGGTAGGGTAACAAAGTGCTGTAAACAGTTTGTAACGTGGCCTCTGTCTCTCTCACCTGGACTTTCCCTGATGAAACAGAACCAGTTACACGTACTTTTGGGGTCCTCTGCAGCTTCTCCACATGCGGTGCCTCACCTGTGAGATACACAGTCTGTTAAACACTGTCCCCTGGTCACTTCCTTTTCTGTCCTGTCCTACCTCCCTACCTGGATGGAGCAGTAGTCCGTCTCCTGGGAGATGTCCACTCTCTGGGTCCACGGTGTGCAGTGGGGAGAGGCCTGAACAGAGACACGGGTGTTTAAGGGGAAGTAACAGGGCCACGTCAGGTGGAGTTGGATTTGATTCTTATCCCAGGAGAGTAGGAAGCTACGGGATGTGTGTTTAAAAATAATTTATTTTTGTGCAGTAATATGTATCAATTTAACAGCACAACAGAACTGATCTGTGTAGAGAAGTGTGATGATATGAATAAAACATCACCCTAACTCTTGCCTCACAGAAATGTTCGTTCTCTGTGTTAGGTGATGGTCTTTCACAGACCCCAGATGCATTGTCTCAACCAGATAGAAGTTTGTCTCCCTCCCAGGTAACTGGGTCCCTGTTTGGTGGGTTCTCACTTTGACATGTTCGTTTGGAGGCCGGTTTGTTTGTCTTGTTTCTCTGCCACCTTCTGGAGCAACCTGTCCAAACACTCAGCTCCAGGTTTAACGGCAGGCCATGAGAGAAGAAAGGGTGGAAGGGCAGTTTCACTCCTTGAAGTAGTCAGAGTCCGGTTACGTGGCCCCACCTCACACTGTCACTTCCTAGCAGTTGCTCTTAACTTACCCACATGTCCTTGTGGTTCATACAGACAATTCCAGTGACTGCAGAACGGGTATTCCTGTAGAGCTGTTTCCTCTTCTCCCTTTCTATGCTGCTGTTGTACACCTGTGCGTGTTACAAATACAACAACACATGTTTGTAATTGTTACTTTATAGAATTCTGTGTCTACCATGGAAACTGAAAGAAGAAATGAAAGCAAGCACATATGTATACAGTTTCTACGGTCTTATTTGCCGTTTATCTTCCTTTGTTCCTGTGCATGTAAGTTACCGTCTGCTGTCACTTCCTTGCTCCAGCACGTCTCTACTCTCACCTACCTCCTTTGTGCTGTTTTTGTCGCATTTGAGACTTTTCTGTCTGTGACACTGAGATTTAGACTAATGTATATCTCATCCTCATCCCATTTCTGGCACAGAGCCCTGTAAAACCCTCACCCTAAGTGATAAGGCCAGTTTGAGAACACCCCAGGGTATGCATAGGCCAGCAGTCCAATCCAGCTGGACTGGACAGCAGTGTTCTCAAAAGTCAGTCTTGGAGGTTTGACCTGACTCCAGGAGGGTGGGAGGAGGAAGGAGTCTCCTGCCCTCTCAGCCACATTTCTCCAGGAGCTTCACCTGGGATGTGGAGGGGATGATGAGCGCTGGTGGTCTAACCTCCTGGTGAGATGTGGTAAGCTTTGCTGGGAGCTGAGGGGAGAGGAAGCCCCTTCTTGTCCCATCTAACTGGAGGGAGTATCTGTCGTGCTGAGCTGAGTGAGTGGGGGTGCAGCTGGTCACGGTTCAGGTTTCACACACACTTGCTCTTCTTACCAAGTTTTGGTAGAGTTTCTTGGATAAGCGTTTCTCCATTGGCTGTTTGCCCTTAGGACAATTTCCAAAGACAGTAAACGGTTGTTAGTCTAGGCTGGGTGTTTGTTTGGTTTTGTTTTAGTACTTCCTGCCAGCTCTGCTCGCTTCGCTGAGACATGCATCCATGGGGTTCATTACGCTGTCATCAACACGGAGTTTCCCAGCTTTTGGTTTTGAAGAATATTTTTGCTGGACATGGAATTCTCGGTTGACAGTTACATTCTTCAGTACATTAAAGATGTCCTTTGTCTGCTGTCTTCCACTTCTAAAGCCCTGCAAGTGTGGCGACTGTGGGAAGGCCTTAAGCGTTCGCTCCCCACTGGTGCACCATCACAGGACTTACACCCGGGAGAAGCTGTATGAGTGCAAGGAGTGTTTTGTTTTGTTTAGGGTCAGTTTCCTTTCGTTGGGTCTCAGAATCCAGGTGTATCACAGCTGTCACAAATGTCCCGGCACTTCTGCTCATTGGAAGCGTATGGTGTGGGCTGCTGCACACATCTGGCTGTTTTGCCTTGTGCTGCACCTTCTGTTTGAAGGGTGGGCTGCTTATTTGTTTCTGTTTTTCTCTATTTTCTATCATTTTTGTCTGTGAGACCAGTTGTCCAGATGAAATTGTTTTTCCTGTTACTCATTATTCTGTATACCCTTCATTCGTTAAGTCATTTATGATTCATTTATTTCTCAGCAGGTGTTTGAATGCCTGTTGTGTGTAAGCCAGGGAGATACCGTGTTTCCAGAGTGTGCGGCAGTGAGGTCAGCAGAGCTGGTGACCTTCCAGGCCTCCACTCCCTTCACCTTCCTTATGCTCCTCCTTTCTGGGAGCCCCTCTCCCTCAGTCTGCCCCACACCCCTGCTCGGCCTGTGCCTGGTGAGCCCACCTGCAGGTGGGGGCCTCTGACCGTGGGCCTCCTTCCCTCCCTCCTTCACTCCCACACCAGCTCTCACTGCGCTGACAGCACGCTTCTCTCTGCTCACCTTCTCTTTCCTCTTCCCAGTGAGGTCGTTTTTTCTTTTTGCATCCTAAGAACCCAAATCCTCCTAGGAGAGAATTGTTTCGTATAAATGTTCCTATTTACGTTCAAATTATCTCCCATAGTAAAACATGAGTAATTCATTTTCTTCCCATTCTTTCAGGTTATGAGTCTAGGATGGATAAAAGGGAGTTGACTCCAAAGCAGGAAATTTCTGAGGAAATAGAATCCCAGAGAACAGAATCAGAAGAACACGTAAGGACTGCTTCCAAGGAATATGATTTAGAGGAGATGAGTAGAAGTGAGAGAAAGCTAAAGAATTGCTGGGGAACATTTGCAGTGGAGGGCCTTGGGAAGGGCCCCCCCGAGAAGAGCAGTCTCAGGCCAGTGACAGTGACACGAATGCAAACCCCCACAGGGGAGGGAGGCCCGAACGGCAGGCCCACTGAGGTGAACTGCTCTGCAGATGCAAACCCCGTCAGACACCGCAGACTCTCTTCAGGGGAGAGTCTCTGCCAGGATGTGTCACATGCAGAGAACGCCCAGCCGAGTGAGGACCTCACAAACCTCCAGCGTTTCCATGTAGGAGAAAGAGCGTGCCAGGCACCCGAGTTTGTGAAAATGCCCAGGCAGAGTTCACTTTTCATTGAGAACCAGAGGATTCACTGTCCAGAAAAACCCTTTGAAAAGTGTGCTGAGTGTGGAGAAGCTGTCAGTCAGAGCAGAGCCCTCACAGAGCATCAGAGGGCTCACAGTGCAGAGAAGTCCCGCACATGTGAGGAACGCAGTGAAGCCTTCCCTGCTCCTCCCTGCGTTGCTCAGGACTGGGACCCTCGCACTGGAGAATGGCCCTACGAGTTTAGTGAGTGTGTGAAGGCTTTCAGTGCACACTCGCCTGACGGTCAGCATCTGAGAGTTCACACAGTGGAGAAGCCTCATGAGTGCAGGCAGTGTGGAAAGGCCTTTGGTCACAGCTCTCACCTGACTCGTCATCAGAGGACCCACAGTGGGGAGAAACCCTACACGTGTGAGGAGTGTGGGAAAGCCTTCAGTAGACAGTCGCACCTCACGCAGCATCGGAGAACCCACTCTGGAGAGAAACCGTATGACTGTGCTGAGTGTGGCAAAGCCTTCAGTGCACGATTATCTCTCATTCAGCATCAGAGAGTGCACACAGGAGAAAAGCCCTATGAATGTAACGAGTGTGGAAAGTCCTTCAGCCTGAACCGAACCCTCATTGTTCATCAGAGAATTCACACTGGAGAAAAACCTTATGGGTGTGATGAGTGTGGGAAAACGTTCAGTCAAAGGGGACATCTTATTCGGCATCAGCGAATCCACACTGGAGAGAGACCCTTTGAGTGTAAGGAGTGTGGGAAGGCCTTCAGCCAGAGTTTTAACCTCGTTCACCATCAGAGGACACACAGTGGCGAGAGACCCTACGGGTGTAATGAGTGTGACAGGGTGTTCAGCGCACTCTCCTCTCTCGTCCAGCACCAGAGAGTGCACAACGGGGAGAGGCCCTATGAGTGCCACCGGTGCGGCAAGGCCTTCAGCCAGGGCTCACACCTGAACCGGCATCAGAGGAGTCACACTGGGGAGAAGCCTTACGAGTGTAGCGAGTGCGGGAAAGCCTTCGGACAGGTGTCTACCCTGACGAAGCACGAGCGGACGCACAACGGGGAGAAGCCCTACGCGTGTGATGTGTGCGGGAAAGCCTTCGGACAGGTATCTACCCTGACCAAGCACGAGCGGACGCACAACGGGGAGAAGCCCTACACTTGCAGCGACTGTGGGAAGGCCTTCAGCCAGAGCGCACACCTCATCTGCCATCAGAGAATCCACACTGGGGAGAAGCCCTACGAGTGCGGCGACTGCGGGAAGGCCTTCAACGTTCGCTCTTCCCTGGTGCACCATCACAGGACTCACACTGGGGAGAAGCCGTACGAGTGCAGGGACTGTGGCAAGGCCTTCAGCCAGCGCTCTCAGTTTATTCGGCATCAGAGGAGTCACACTGGAGAGAAACCCTACGTGTGCAACGAGTGTAAGAAATCGTTCAGTGTCCGCCTGTCCCTTATTCAACACAGGAGGATTCACACTGGAGAGAAGCCCTATGAATGCACTGAGTGTCAGAAATCCTTCCGACAGCGCTCCCACCTCATGCGACATCAAAGAACGCACAGTGGAGAGTGACCTTATGCGTGTGACCAAAGTGGGAAGACTTTCAGTCAGGGAATAACTCTCATTGGTCAAGAGAAAATTCACAAGCTTCAGAGAGGCTAGCAAGCCCAGACGCTGTTGGCTGTGGGGACCTCTGGTGCAGAGACGCTTTCATGCAGCACCACCGTAAAGGCCACAGTGGGGAGGGACTGCTTTGTTTGATCAGTTCTTCACTGTTGCACAGCAGGAGAGTCATACTGATGAGAAGGCTGTCACTTTACGACGTTCAGCCTGGACATTCAACCTTCAGGCCTGTAGCTACCTCCCAGTGCACTGCTAACTGAAGGGAGGCTGCCAGATTATGTGGTAAAAGTTCCAAGGTAACGCACCTCTGTGTGAGTGGCCCCGACAAACACAGTAAATACTCTTGCTCTGACCCTGTCTTTAAGCCCCAGACCTTCCTGCTCAGTTCGATGCCCCCTTTGGCCTGGTCTTTCTTCTCTCTTCTCTTCATCTGCTTCAGCTTCAAGAGAAGCAACTGGGATCCTTGGGCTCTGCGTGATGGAGCCAGCCTGGGGTTCTCTTGGTTGTTTGTAGGGCCTTTCTGGAATGCTTTTGCTCTAGTAAGAGGGACAATGCCTTTACCTTCAAAAGCATTCCCCATTTTTAGCATCAAACAATGCACAGTGGCGAGAAGCCTCTTGAGTAGAAGCAAAATTTGTTAAGGAAAGAGGTGAGGCTTGTGTGCAGAGGCAAACAGTTGGAATCTTGCTGAGAAGTCGAGTGACTCATATAAAGTGGGTTCCAAACTAGAGGATAATTTGGAAAGGAAACCCCTGAGAATTGGGAAGAAGATGGGCATAAAGTAGACACTGTGGCGTGGGACCCAGGACATAATTGAGACTCTGTTGGTAGTTTCCAGAACCATTTCTGAGGCAGAGAAGGTGAGTGGTTGATGTTCCCTTTCGCTGGGCAGCCTGGCGTGGGGCGAACCCTGTCAAGGCGGCAGGACCCAGGTGAGGCAGGGCCACAGTGCTAAGCAGCCTAGTGGGTAGATTGTCGTACGGTCGTTTGTCTGCCTGTGAACCGCTGTCTGCATGCTCACAGGCGCTTTTGGTCCCTTTTGGTCCCTCCCTGGGCTTTGTTGGTCAGCAGTGTCTCAGCGCCCTTGGCTATCCCACACGCAACCTGAGGGGCTCTGCCCTCAGGGCTCACCTTGTCCTGCAGTGTCTCTTCAGTGTCTCCAGAAATTTCTCTAGCACTTCCTTCTACTTCTTTTCTGGAGGAAAGGTTAGCATCAAAATGGGCTGAAATAGGGTTATAAATGTGAGAAATTCAGCAAAAACAGTCTGTAAGAGACAGTTCTAGAAACTGAAATCTGGCAACTGACAGTGTCTGTAGAGTCTCTGATGAGCAGGTGGGGTCGTTTGTGCCGACACTTGGGAAAGGGTGAACCAGTTGAGATTTGGGATGAGCTGTAGTGGCATGGTGCTTTGTGGATAAGAATCAGGGCAAGAAGGAAGAGAAGGAAGAGTGATGAATTATGTAATAGCTGGACATTCTGTTTCTTCATAGTATCCTTCTGAATAATGAGTTTATTCCAATTTTCCTGCTCATTGAAGGAACTTTCTCTTAGAAGTTGACCTGCCTTTTCTGATACTGACTTGACTCAGGGTTCAGGCCTCATTTTCCAGGCTCCTAGCTGTGTAGTAATAGTATTGGTCTTTACTCATTTTAGGATTTTGAAAAGCTGGTTGGAAACTGCCTCTTGGTGATACCCCTCCCAAGCATTCTTCACCACAAATAGCTTTGACTTTTTTAAGTGGGGTTAGTCCACTGTGATGACAGTGGTTATCACGTGCTGAACAAAAATCCTGATTCTGTCATCAAACCTTTACCTTAGCGTGTGCCAGTTACTGTGATGATGCTTTGCCCGGGTTTTCTCATTTAATCCTCACGTCAGCTCAGTGAAGTAGGGACTTTTAACCCCGCTAACCCCATGTCACGGTGAGACTGAGGCACAGAGAGGCTGCTCAGTGGAGGCTCCAGCACCACGAAGCTCCACCGCCTATGGGTGTGGATGCCTGCTGAGCCGCCGCAGGCCTGCACCTGCTGCACCCCCAGCACCCCAAAAGTTAAGGTACCACTGGGCAGGGGGCTGGCAGTCCTGCGGCTGGCCCATCTGACTATTTCTGGACTGTTGAAAGTGTGGTTTAGTAGATGAGTCTTCCAGACGTGTTACCCACAAAGGAAAATGGAAAACGGTCCACAGTTGGGAGTCTCTGGCCTGTGACTTCACTAATCATTGCCTAGTCACCGTGTTCCACCTGAGAGATGGAATGTCTGTCTTCCTGAGATGACCGGACACCTTAACCTCCTGAAGCTGTGTCAGAAGCTCCTTCCCTGGCTCTCCTGGCTGCGGTCTGAGATAGGGCCTTGGAGCTTGTCATCCAGTTACAACTTCTGCTTGTAGAGAAAGGACTTTTAGGAAGGAAGAAAAATTAATTCACTGTTACTATTCCAAGGATCGCCTCAACATCCTTTCAAGAGACCGAAGGACTAGGAAACTGTGGCAGTATCTTCCTCAAGGCTGCATGATTAGAGTGCCAAATGAGGGGCGGGGGGAGGTGACTTGGGTTTTTCTTACACTTTCATCTTTACATACAGTCGAAAGTTTTCTTAATTGAGAACCTCAGCTTTTATTCTAATCCTCTTTCAGGTAGTTTGGCCAAAACGCCCTCATGAGTAATTCCTGCAGTCGGTTTGGATTAATGTTTTAGTTTTCAGTTAAATATTTCACGCAAATTGCATTGAATTTTATATACATAGTTTTCTATTACATAGTTAATGTTCTACATTACGTAGTTGATGATTCCAGTCATAAACTGCCCAGTTGCACTCCTAGCTTCGTGATGGCATTGACATTGGTTGGGAGCCGTACTGTCCTGGCACAGGCCACTCACCCACTCGGTCCCCCCTGCTGCTGAGCCGAATAGGTTGGCTAAGGTGAGAAGACACGGGCGTTTCAGGTGCTTGGTTGGTAGAAACTTTCTAGAAGAGCTTTGTGCCTATGCCAGCAGGCGTGTAACCTTCCCAACCCCACTGTGGCCCACACCAGTGGCACTGGCTTTGGTCTCCTGGAACACACTAGAAGCAAGAGACCTGTTGCCAGAACAGTTGTGACCTCCAGGAATCTGAGGTCTGCTCAGCAGGCGTCATACCGTCTACTTGATGCGGTTCTGAAGGCGCCCTTGTTCCTGCTGCGCTGGTCAGTCATGCTTGTTCCCCCCGCGAGGGAAAGCGAAGGCAGGGCACTCTCAGGTCCCCGAAGGCTGCTGTTCTAGGGAAGTGACAGCTGTTTTCCCATAGGTCTTTCTTACCTGTGCTGTATAGCAGGCAGGTATAGTCTCCTACCTCAGATCTCTCTGTATTGGTCATTCTTACCACACGCTGTGTGGGATTATGACAGGACAGAACTTAAGGTGGTTAATACTTTGAGGTAGACATTACTTTCTGCTCATTGGACTAGTAGAGTATGGATGGTCTGGTCTCCATGAACTACTTTTGTAGCCTGGCTGGACTTGTGAGCCAGAGATATTGGTGGGGGTCGGGTCCTGTTGGGGGTGTGGAGAAGGACCCTTACCTTCAAGCTTGTACTCCAGGAGCTGCCCGTGGACTCAGCCTTCCTGGCAGACAGCTATTACCGTGAGGGCGATGGTTCACGGGGCTCAGGCAGATCTGCTTCCTGTGTGGGCATCACAAGTGTGGTATTTACTAATCCAGTATTTTGCTAATTCTGGTGTCTGACTATTGCCAGAACACAGGATTATTAAGTAAAATTCCCAGAGGCTTTGGGCAGCCTTTGCTGTAAGGAGAAAGGGTGCCCCAGGCAGTGGGGGCAGGTGCTGAAGGTTCCCAGGGGCCCCTTCACTTGCCTTCTGTGCCTGCCTGTCTTACAGCAGTTCCACTGGGGCCTTGCCATGCTGGACTCAGGGTTGATCCATGTCCTTGACCTCTACCACTAGCTCTTGAAACACAACTGGATGTGAATCAGAAACAGACTGAAATCTGGTCTTCTCTGCTGTAAAAGGTGTTCTGCCCTTAAGTGCCTGTTAATCTGTTGTGTGAATTCCTGTGCCAGTCCTATGCTTTATCATGTGTAGTTGATGTTTCCTTTTTCCCCACCAGTTCTAGGGTTTATTTGAGTTTCTTGTGCTTCTTCACAAGCATTGAAAAGTAATGGGTGGATTCCATTACTGCTTACATTCATGCAGGAGTGAGTGGCCCGGTCACTGCCCCTGATTCCAATTTCTGAGGCCCTGACTCTCCAGGCAGCTAGACTGAGCTGAGTCATTTCACTTCCATGCTGTATATATGCCGCTGCTTCTGTATCTGAAGGTGGGGTCAGAAGAAAACTGCAGACTTGAAGGTGGAGGGGTTGGCTGTGTGCATTAGGGCTCCTAGTTACAAGTAACAGACACCTACTTAAGGTAACTTCAGCAAAGAAGGGTGCACCATCCGTAGGGACCCAGGGACGTCTCACGGAACCCCACATGGAAAAACTGGAGTCAGTAACGGGAAGTTTCTGCATTTCCCACCCCTCAGCTTGTATCCTGGTTTCCCTGCAGACCTGCCTTCTCAGTTCCACAGTCCACTGGGCTGAAAAACTGGCCACCACAGTTACTGGGGTCATCTCTGCTTCCCAGAGACCTGCCAGAATAAGGCTGGGAACTTAGTGTTTTGATTCATATTCTAAGGAGAGGGCTCTGGCCAGTCTCTGGTCAGGTGTCCACTCATGTATCCTGTGGACTTGTGGGGCTCCAACAAATGTGGCCATGGGTGCAGAGTTTGGGGAAAGGACTGACCCACCTTGGCCATGTGGCAGCACCTCTCCAGTTGGCTGTGTCCAGAGGGATAGATGGCTGCTGGTGCCACTATTCATTGAGTGGGCAGGGTCATCCTAATGACCTTGATGGGTGAGTGGTCAAGGTCAGGCACTGCCTTCCCACCTGAGCTTGGCGGTGCAGGTGGCCTTGAGGTACCGTGAGCTAGGGAGAGGAGGGGCAGCATAGAGAGGGCGATAAATACAAGACAGGAGACCTCGGGCTTTAACCTGTGTATAGATGGGGCCTTTGCATGGGAACTAAATGGAAGTGTGTAGACAAGCAGCTGGCCCAGGCTCCCAGCTGTCGATCAGGAGACCCTGTAGAATTGGGCAGTCCCTTGCCTCCCTCCTCAGGGTGGTGGTGGAGGGGGGGAGGTGCGTGAAGCCCCAGAGTGCCAAGTCCACTGACAGACCCAGGGCCCAGAGAGCTCCTCCCAGAGCTGAGTCTGTGAGCCAGCTGCTGTCCTGAAGCTCCCTCCCTGCCAGGGAGAGGGTCTCAGCAGGAGACTCTGCACTGTCTGCACAGAGGTGACTGCTAAGCTCGCTTACAAGTGTGTGAAATTATGGCATCCAAAACAGCTACACAGTGTACCCAACAACCCCACATCAGCCTCACCCTTGGACACACAGCCAGCACAGCGTGGACACTGCTGTTTCACCTCCTCAGCCTTCTCCACACTGCAGATTGGGGTGGGGTGGGGGGGCAGGCAACTTGCCCTTTGTTCTAGGACCTGGTGGAGAGGCTGCACCTTGTCCACAGGGACTCAGCTGAGCTGCCTGGCGACTGGACAGGACTATGGGGTTTTCCTCTTGGCCAGGGGCTATATCCTGCTGCAGCAGGTGACCACAGGGGAGACTGCAGCAGAAGCAGCTCCTCATCTCCCTTTTCCATTCCCTCTTCCCCTCCAATTCATCGAGCAGGATATCCTCAGGCAGGGAAGCTGGGTCCCTGACCACTGCCTTGGGGAACCTGCCATACAGACTTCTGATTTTTACATGAGAGAAAAATACCCAAACTTCAGGTGCTAGCACGAGTTATCCAGGCTTCTAACCCCTCCAGCCCAGCAGCGTGAGGTGGTGTCTCTGCCATTTAATTTGTGTTTCTCTGATGGCTAATCAGAGCATCTCCTCCCAGGGTGTCGAAAATATTTCCTGTGTATTTTTTTCTGCTAACCGCATTTCTTTACTGTCCACATTCAGGTCTTAAGTTCACTTAGAGACTCCCATTGTATGTGTTGTCAGGGGTCTGGTTTTGGTTTTCTTCATTGAGTGGGATTACTTTTTCAGCACCTTCTAAACAACCAAAACTGTCACGGATGGTGGTACCACTTTTATCATTTGTTAAATCACACGTGTGAGGAAGTCTGACCCTCAAGCTCCCTTTTGTGCTGCTTTTCCTGCTTGTTGGTTCTTGTGCTGATACTGATGGCACAGCTGCCTGCTTCCCTTTTTAGGCTGATTTGGCTATTCAGTGACTTTTTTTTTTTTTAATTTGTAAGATTTGCTTAATGGCCTGGCTTATGATTATTTTTTAATTGAAGTATAGTCAGTGTACAATGTGTCAATTTCTGGTGTACAGCAGTGTTTCAGTCATACATATACATACATACATTCCTTTTCAATATTAGACATTGAATAGTCCCTTGTGCTATACAATATTAACTTGTTTATTCAGTGACTTTTCTTTTTCCATCACATCAAGTTTCCTTGTAAAACTCTAATTAGAATTTTGATTGGATTGCAGTGAATTTATAGGTTAAATTGGGGGAAATTTTATACTTTGAATTATTAAGTTGTCTCATCATAGAGCAAGAAATCTCTCTCCATTCACTCAGATCATCTTCTGTGTCCTTTACTAGAGTTTCAGAGTGTTCTTCACAGAGGTCTTGAGTGTTTCTTGTTAGTTCCCCAGTATTTCATAGTTTTTGTTGCTATTGTGGTGGACATTACTTTCTTGTTACCTTATATGATTGGTTATTGCTGCTGCAGAAAAATGTTCCTTTTTCTAGCTTAAGATAAATGTTTTTGTCTTCTTTAATAATGAAAAAGTATTTAAGGTTGATATACATTATATTTTTTCTCTGAAAAATATTCAATGAATATTATATATTTTATACTTTACACTGAGTTCTATAGGTGTGGGGATGAAGTGCTTTGCTTTTTATTGCTTTGTAAATAGTCTGTAATTTTCCAGCTAGTATCATTTTTCATACATAAGTTATGTAGACACTGTTTCGTAAAGTCCAGTAGTTAAAGGGTTTGGGTCAACTTTTTATTACATATTTCTATTCTAATTTTGATAGTTTATTCTGCCTGTAAAATGCATACTTTAAAATATTTGTATTCTTTATGTAGAAATGTATAATCAATTTTTATAAATGTCCCATGGGCAAAATGTACATTGTCTATTGAAGGTATTTGGGTTTTTTCCATCTGTCTGTCAAATCATGTACTGAGGGATTCGGTTCTTCCACGTGCATCCCATTTTTGATCAAGCAAAATCTGTTCAGATGCTAGGTACCTGTGTATCTAAGTCCCTGGTTCTCCCTGAATTTATAATCGCTTCTCTCTTTTTTTATATTTCTTTGCCACCTGGTCAATTAGTTGCATGAGCCAATTCTGAATGTAGGGCTCTCCTGGCGCCAGGGACCTCGCGGGGGTCGGGGGCGGGTCCACCGAGTCGCCCCGACCTCCCGCAGCCTAGAGAGGCTACGCTGGGTGGGGCGGGCCCGCGGGGCGGAAGTTGAGGCGGGACTTCCGGAGTCCGCCTCGGGGCCGAGCCGCTTGGGCCCTGCGGCCTTGCGCGCTTCCTGGAGAGACCCGCGGAGGTAGGAGGTGGTCCGGGTGAAGCGTCCACGTTGCTGACCGTGCTGCCGCGTGACTCTGATGCCCCCGCGGTGCAAGCCAGCCCGGGCAGTCTGAGCTCGGATGCGCGGGAGGTCGTGGGGACCGCGGGCGGAGGGGCGGGCGCTGCTTGTCGTGGGCGGTCGCAGCCTCGGAGGGCCCCTCCCCGGAGGGCTTGTTGGGGGCGGTGAATGGTGTCTTGGCGCGTGGGGTGAGGGTGGTAGACGCGCCCCAGGAATTCTCTGCGAACATCAGAGCTGTACGCAGCCGGGTGAGAAATGAATGGGGTGTCGCTTGGCGCCAACTGTCCGGCCTGGAGGCCCAGTCGGTGATGGATTCCCCCTCCGGATGGAGAACGGGCTCTGGGGATGGAGAGTGGGGCTGAAGGCTGGGTCATGCCCATTCTGTGGATGCCTGCGTGGACTGTGGCTGCTGGTCCTTGAAGTCGTACCTTAGCATCAGGTTGAGCCTGTAGCCAGGAGAACCAGCTTCCAAGCTCGTTGGTAGAATCGGTTCCCGAGGGTGCATGTTTCCTTGATGACTGTCCTTAGCTCCTGGAGCACCTGTGAGTCAGCAACAGCTCGTGTGATTAGGTTGCGTCCTCCAGGATAACTCAGACCCGTAACCTTACTTTCCTCTGCAGAATCTCTTTTTGCTGTGCAGCGTAGAATATCCATAGGTTCCATTAGGATGTGGAAATGGGTAGGGAGGGACATTCTGTCTACATAGACTGGAGCTATGTCCTCCTGGGCAAGATCCCATATATATTGAAGTGAGAAAAACAAGACGTAAAACGAGCATCATTTGGTACAGTTTATAATAAGAAGGTGAAAGATACACGTATTTGCTTTTGTAAGCTAACAGCAATCTGGAAGGATACATTAGAACCTGGGAAGGGGAACTAAGTGGCTGGCTGGGAGATACTCCACCTTAAGTCCTCTTAACCTTTTGAATATTGAGCCTTATGACTGTGCTCCAATTCAGAGACAGTGATGATCATTTCAAGAATATTTAAATGGAATGAAATGAGTAAATATTGCAAGTGACTGAGTCTCCCCTTGGGAGAGGGTAAGTGAAGGTTCACCCTTGGAAGCAGCATCTGCCTTGTTCTGCTGCTGCATGGTTGGGTGCCTTGAGTCAGTGCTCTCCCTGCTCTGAGTCTCACCTGCACCATTCCTTTGAGTGACCACACCAGGTTAATCTTCCTGAGATGGTTCGTGAGTTATGACTCTCCTAATGTAGAAATACGGCTGGTGCCTCTCTTTCATCAGTCAGTCATGGCCTCTTATAATCCATCCCCAGTAATCCTGTCTCTGAGCTTTGTCCACCATCTCACCCCTGCCTTCTCCCACCTTTCCAGCAGGCATGGCCTAAGCTCTCTTCTCTGGTCCTGGTTTAAATGCCCACCTGCCCCAGGCTCCACCCCTCCCCTACTACCTGTGTCCAGAGCACTCGCCCATCTCATATGATGCATTTGCTGTTATCTGTCTCCCCAGTGAGATCCATGAGGGTGATGGTCACACTGTCCCCAGAACAGACCCTGGAATATAGTGGGTGTTTTGGAAACACTGAAAGCATGTGTCCAAGTGGAGAAATCCAGTCCAAAGATTGGCTGGCAGTGGCCACCCTGGGCTTCTGCCAATGTGTCCTGCCTCGTCTTCTCCACCCTTGAAGGGCAGAGGGGTCAGTGGTACCTGTAGATGGTGCAGTGTGAGTAAGGGGCCAAGATGTGTCACTCCACTCCTGGTGGGCTGCTGGGCAGAGCACAGTGCATTTGCACAGAGACAGCAGTGGGAGGGTTGGAGGAAATTAGTAACTTGGTCCATGTGGGGGACCCATCATGTGTCCAGGTGGGAATGTCCCGTCTCTTGCTCAGAGAGAGCACTTAGAGCCAGGGATGAACCCAAGTTTGAAAGTCTTCACAGCATAAAGGATGTTGATGCCTTAGGACTGGACGAATTAACCAAGGAAGTTAATATAGGGAAAAAAGTGAACCCTGGGGGACCAACATGAAGGGGGAGATAAGGAGGAGCCTCGAAGGGAGCCACTGGTGCAGCAGAAGGGCAGCCCAGGAGGGTGGGGTTGGGGACACCCTCTGTGGATGCTGCCAAGAGGGCACAGTCAGACAGGATTGACCAGTAGGGTGGCGCTGTGATGACTCTGTGCATATCTGCAGTTCATGCTACCCCTGGCAACCCAAACTCTGGAGCTGCTGCTCCGCCAGTGACTGGGTCTGGTGGCGAACCTCCAGGGCATTGTGTCAGGAACAAGGAATGTCCCACAGGAGGCACAGGCTCCACAGGAGCCGCTCTCTTATTCAGGGCAGGCCTGAACCCTTCCAGGTGGTGCCCACAGGGCACTGTGTGCTCACCTTGCCTTGTGGTCATCATCTCGCCCCTTCCCACCCATTACCTTCGCTCGTGAGTCCTGTGTCCCTGGCTGACCCTCCCCTTGGTTCTGGAATCAGGGAATGTGGCATCAATCACCAGGCCCTCTTCAGGTCTCAGGCTACAGGGGTGGAGGGAGTAACCCCTGCCTGGTGGGAGGACGAGTCCCAGGACCCTCTGCACACTCACCTGCATCCTTGCTGGTCTCCAGGTCCCAGCCATGCCCAGCCTCAGAGCCCGCCCTGAAGAGGCAGAAATGGAGCCCTCAGTTCCAGGACCATCCCCTTGGACCCCTGGAACCCAGGCCTGTGTGAGTGATGCTCCCGCCATGACCCACCCTGGATCTGCCCTTCAGCATCAGCAGCCAGGTACTGGGAGTGTGTTTCCTTGTTCTGATGCCTTGTTCTGGGGGGACTTTGTCTACATCACCTAGTACTTACCTCAGGAGGTGTCCATGTCGTTAGGGGCAGGGTGCTTGTGGATCTGAGGGGCCAAGGCAGAGATCAGAGAGAAAGTTGGCCTGGTGCCTGGCTGTCCTGGTGCCCTGAGCAGGACCCTGGTTTCCTCACTTGACATAGAGGGATGTGGCGTGATGGTCACCAGCTGAGCCCTGCCTTACTTATTCACCAAGCTGGTGCTGGTCCCTGCACTTGGACCCCTGCCCTAGTCCATCCTTGGCCCATTCCCTCCTGGCTGCATTCACACTGCCAGATACTCCCAACCCCTTCAAATACTGGAGAGTCCTTCCTGAAGACCCCTCACTAACTCACCTCTTCTGTGAGCCTCTCAGCAGTCTTAGGATCATTGTAAGCTTTCCTTACTGGGATTTGTTTTACAAGAAGACACTCTTAACTGTGTGGGACCTATTAATTGTACTCAGGACATCTGAGCAGAGTACCCTGGTCAGACCTTGTGTGGCCAGGGAAGGTTGGGCAGAGATGGTACGGGGCAGTCCTACGTCTGTTAGAGGGAGGGGATGGATAGAAGATGAGAAACATGACGGAGTCCCAAGAAGTCACCCTGAGGGACAAGCCTGCTGCCAGATGCCCAAGGATATGCCAGGCAGAGAATGGTGAGTTAGGCCAGGACTCTTGGTCCAGGGAGAAAACAGGCTGATGATAGCTCAACCTTTAAAAGCCTCTGTAGAGCAAAATGGAGTAGGCAGCGCCTGACACCAGTTCATCCACATAAACGTTAAAAAAAAGTAGAAACTGCCAAACCAGATTTGTCAAAATGTAGAAAACATGCAGGTTTACAGCGACCAAGCAAATGCTGAATCAAGAAAAACACAACTTAAAAAGGAAAACTCAACAAACACTCCCTGGTTCAGTAGCAGTCTTAAAGTGAGCAGCCTGTGTTCCCAGTGTGGGACCCTGGTCCCTGGTTCCAAAGGGAGCAGAGCAGAACTTACTCAAAAACCATTTTGTTCTCACTTATGTGGGGTTTGATAAAGAATTGATGCAGTGTCTCTATGTTGCCTAACTCAGAACTTACTCAGCAGAAAAGTGGTGAGCTCAAAAAAATAAAGGTGGGAGGGTGAGGGAGAAAGAAAAGAAAAGTGGTGGGCTCAAAAAAAAAAAAGAAAGAAAAGAAATGTGGTGGGCTCAAAAACATTGTAAGGTGAACTAAAACCCCACAGTACAGTCAACCACCTAAAACCTAAGAGGGAGAGCTGGAAAAATGAGGGTATTCAGAAGCACCCTTATATATCAGGGAATTGAAAAAGCCACACATGTGCCCAGGATAGGTTGTATTCTTAGAAAAGACCTATGAAGACTGTAGCTTCACTTCGGCTGATCTCTAAGATCAGTGGAAGCAGGAAGCCACATCAGAGTAATAAATAGAGTCCCAGCACAGGGCCAATCCACAAAGTGGGAGAAGTGTATTATTTTTATTTTACTGTTAGTGTTCAAGGAAACCTCCATCAAAACAGTAGCTGAACACAAGCTAAAGAAACAGAGACCTCAGTGACCACACATTACAAGGAATGCAGTTTTTGCAAAAATAGTTTGGAACATGACTAAATTAACAGATGACTGTAGCCTTCAACAATTGAGAACAGGGAAAAAAAAAAAAAAGCCTGTAGATGGGAGAGACTGATTTACAGAGTTACCACAATATTCAAATGTCCAGTTTTTAACAAAAAATCACAACGAATAAAAACAAGCAGGAAAATATGGCTGGGCCATTCAAGGGAAAAAAGTTAACTGGCAGAAGCATCCCTGAAAAAGCACAGATACTTGACAGACCATAAATCAGCTGTGTTAAATGTGCACAAAGATCTAAAAGAAACCATGGACAAAGAACTAAAGAGAAATGATGCACAAACGAAATAAGAATATCAATAGAGAAAATTACAAATTTACAATTTTATATAAAAAGAAAGAATGGAGAAAGAGATTAGAAATCCTAGAGCTGAAAATTACAATAACTAAAATGAAGAATTTGCTGGAAGGTTTCAACAGCAGATTTGAGCAGGCAGTTGAATCAGTGAGCTTGAAGATAGACAATTGAAATTATCCAGTCTGAGGAGCAGAAAGAAAAAAGTTTGAAGAAAAGTGAATGGAGCCTAGCAGACTCATGGGATACCATCAAGGGAACAAGCACACATTTGGGAGTCCAAGAAAAAGGATGGGGGAGGGGGGGGTTGAAAGAATACTGGAATAATGGCCAAAGTGGCTTAAATTTGATGAAAGAGTTGAATCCACACATCCAAAAAGCTCCACAAACTCCAGCCAGGATACAAAGAGACCCACACCAAGACTCATAATCAAATTGTGAAAGGACTGAATCTTAACAAAAGGCAAGAAGCCCATCTTGTACAAGGGATCCTCAGTAAGATTAACAGCCAGTTTCCCATCAGAACCCTTAGAGGTTGGAAAGCAGTGGGAGGACATTTAATGTGCTGAGAGAATGAACACGCCAACTAAGAATTCTGTATCTGGCAGAATGATCTTTCAAAACGAAGGTGAAATGAAGACACTCCCAAATAAACAAAAGCTGAGGATGTTTATTACCAATAGACCTGCCCTGTAAGAAATGTTGAGAGAGTCTTAGCAGTTAAGATGAAAGGACTTCAGACAGGAACTCAAAGCCATACAAAGAACTAAAGATCTCTGGTAAAATTAACTACAGAGGTAAGTTAAAAAGCTAGTGTTATTGTATTTTTGGTATATAACCCCACTTTTTATTTCTTATTTGATTTAAAAGACAAATGCATAAAAACAATCATAAACCTGCACTAGTGAACACACAACATACAGATTCATTTGTGACAGCAGCAGCAGAAATGTGGGAACACAGCTGTGTAGGAGCAGAGTTTTTGTATGCTATGGTGGCTAAGTTGGTATCAGTTCAAATTTGATGGCTTTATTTGGGGGTTTTAATATACTGCATGGTGATTATAATTAATGTATTATATACTTGAAAATTGTTAAGAGAGTAGGTCTTAAAAGTTCTCACCAGATACATGCACACACACACACACACACACACACACACACACACACACACACAAAATGGTAACTATGTGAGGTGATGGATGTGTTAGCTACCCTTATGGTGGTGGTCATTTCATAGTATATATGTATATCATATTACCCTGTCACACAGCTTAAACTTATACGATGTTTCATGGCAATTATAGTTCAACAAAGCTGGGGGGTACCAAACTAGATTGTTTTAGGATGTTAGGATGTTAATTATAATCCCTATGATACCGCTAAGACAATATCTTTGAAATATACACAAAAGGAATAAAGACAATCAAGATGGTACAATTCCAAAAGAGAGAGAGAGAGAAGAGAAAGAAAAGAAAAAAGAAGGAAGGAAGAAAGAAAGAGAAACAAAATGGAACACAAAAGGAGGCAGTAATAGAGGAAATGAGGGACAAACGGGATAAAAGATACCAAAAACAAAAAATTCAGAAAGCAAAGTGGCAGAAGTGAGTCCTCATTGGTAATTACTTTAAATGTTACTGGTTTAAACTCTCTAGTCAAAAGGCAGATATTGACAGAATGGATTTAAAAAGCATGATCCAACTATATGCTGGCTACAGGAGGCTTACTTTAAATCCAAAGAAACAAATAAGCTTAAGTTGAAAAGTGAAAAAATACATTCCATGCAAATGGTAACCAAAAGAGAACTGGAATGACTATACTGATACCAGACAAAATCAGCTAAGTCAAAAACTGTTACAAGAGAAAAGAAGGACATCATATATTGATGAAAGGGTTGATTCATTAAGAAGGTAGAGCAGTTACACATAAAAAAGAACCAAAGTACATGAAGCAAGCAAAGATTTGAAAGGAGTAGTGGATACTTTTACAACAATGGTTGGAGATTTCAGTACCTCACTTCCAAAAATCGATAGAACATCTAAACAAGTTCAATAATGAAATAAGGAAATTGGACAACACTGTAACCCAACTAGAGCTAAACAGTCATAGATATGCACACCAGCAAGGAGCAGATGCACATGGAACATCTTCCAGCACAGACTGCATGTTAGACACAAAGCAAGTCTTACTACGTTTTAAAGAATTGAAATAATGAGAAATATCATCTCCAATTGTAACAGCAGGAAAACTGGAAAAATCACAAGTATGTAAAAATAAAACCACACACTCTTAACCAGTGGGTCAAAGATGAAATCACAAGGGAGGTTAGAAAATACCTACAGACAAATGAAAACAAAACCACAAATACCAGAACTTAGGAGTTGCAGGTAAGGTAAAGCCAAAGGGGAAATGTATAGCAGTAAATGCCTACGTTAAAAAGAAAGAAAGACCTTAAATCAGCGACCTAACTACATCTTAAAGATCAAAAGAAAGAAGAGCAAACTAAGCCCAGAGCTAGCAGAAGGAAGGAGACAGTAAGCATTAGAGCAGAAACAATAAATGAAACAATAGAAAAATGATAGAGAATCAATGAAATTAAAAGTTGTTTTTTTTTTAAATGATCAACAGAATTAACCTTTAAAGTAACAAAAAAAGAAGATACATAATGAAAATGGGATGGGGACATTACCACCAACCTTACAAAAGTAGAAAGGAGTAAACAAGAATACTCTTAACAGTTGCATACCAACAAATTAGATAAACTAGATGGAAGAGATACATTCCTGTAAATTAAAAAAAGAATTACCAAGAGTGACTCAAGAATAGGTAGAAAAATCTGAATGGACTTACAATAATTAAAGATTGAATCAGTAATTTTAAGAACTCCTGACAAACATTCAGGACCAAATGGCTTCATTGATAAATTCTTCCAAACATTTGAAAAAGAATTAATACTGATTTTCTCAAACTCTCCCAAACTATAGAAGAGGAAGGAAAGTCAAATAAATACATCACAGGAAAAGGAAACTGCATATCAAGACATGTTATGGCTAAATGTGCAAAACCCTCAACAAAACGCTCAGACTGAACCCAGCAGCATGTTAAAAGTATTATACCCCATGACCCAGGGGGATATAACCCAGGAACACAAGAGTGATTCAACATGAAATCCAGTCAGTGCCATTCACCACACTGGTAGAATGAAGGAGAAAAACTAATCATCTTGATGCAGAATATGTTGACAAAATCAAACATACTTTCATGATAAAAACACTAGGAAAAGTAATAATACGAGGCATCCTCCTCAACATGATAAAGGATATTCACGAAAAATCTGCACCTAACATCATATATATTAGTGAAATATTAAAAGCTTTCCCCCAAAGATCAGGAAAATATACCTGCTTTCAAGTATATCACTATTTTACTGGAAGTCCTGACCAGAGCAATCAGGCAAGAAAAAGAAATAAAAGGCATTCTAATTGGGAAGGAAGAAATAAAATTATCTCTGTTTGCATAAGGCATGATCCCAAATGTATAAAATCTCAACGAATCCATTAAAAAGCTACTAGACCTAATAAATAGAATTCAGCAAAGTTGCAAGGTACAAGTCAACACAAAATCAGCTGTGTTTCTGTATGCAAAAATGAGCAACCTGAAACGGAAATTAAGAAAATTCATTTATAATAGCATGAAAGAGAAAAAAACTTTACAAATACATTTAAGCAAGTGGGTGAAAGGCGTGTTGACTGAGAGCTACAAAGCATTGCCAAAAGAAATTAAAGAAAACCTAAATAATTGAAAAGACAGCCCGTGTCCATGGATTGGACTTAATAATGTTATGATGTCTGTGCTATCCAGAGCAACCTGTAGATTCAATACAATCCCTATCAAAATTCCAACAGCCTTTTTTTGCAGAAACGGAAAAGCCATCCTCAAATTCATGTGTAATTACGAGGGACGTCAAATAGCCAAAACAAACTTGAGAAAGGACATCCGAGGAGTCATTTTTCCCGGTTTCAAAACTTACTGCAAAGCTGCAGTAATCAAAACAATTTGGTACTGACATAAGGATAAACATATAGATCAATGGAATAGAATTGAAAGTCTAGAATAAGCCCAAACGTCTGAAGCTGATTGACTTTCAACCAGTGTGCTAAGACTACTCAGTGTAGAAAGATAACTCTTCAATACATGGTGCTGAACAAGTAGATTTCCACATGCAGAACAATGAACTTGGACTCACTACCTCATGCCATATGCAAACACTGAAATCATCCAACAACCAAATACAAGAACCACAGTCATAAAGTTGTTAGAAGAAAACGGTATATTTTCATAACCTTGGGTTTGGCAATAGATTCTTAGATAGGACACCAAAAGCATGAGCAACAAAAGAAAAAGGTAAATTGGACTTCATCAAAAAAACTTTGGGGCATGAAAGAACATTATCAAGAAAGTGAAAAGACATCCTACAGAATGGGAGAAACTCTTTGCAAACTGTATAGCTGGTAAAGGTCTAGTACCCAGAATATATAGAGAACTACAACTCAACAACAAAAGACAAACAACTTGCTTTTTAAATGAGCCAAGGAATGGAATAAACATTTCTTCAAAGAAAATATACAAATAACCAACAAGCACATGAAAAGATGTTGAAATTTATTAGTCACTTGAGAAATGCAAATCAAAACCCCAATAAGATTACCACTTCACACCCACTAGGATGATTGTAGAAATCAAATAATTAACAAGTGTTTTCAAGGATGTGGAGAAATTGGAACCCTCATACATTGCTGGTGGGAATGTGAAAATGTTACAGCCACTGTGGAATACAATTTGGCAGTTCCTCAAAAGTTTAAACATACCATTACCATGTGACCCAGCAACTCTACTGCTAGATATATGCTCCAAGAGTTTAAGGCAAGTACTGAAACAAGCACACGTACATCGCGTTCATAGCACTGTTCACAATAACTAAGAGGTGTCAACAGCCCAGATGGCCATCAGTGGATGAATGCATAAGCAAAATGTGGTATATCCACACAGTGGAATATTACTCAGCCATAAAAAGGCATGAAGGAGGGAGAGTATAACTCAATGGTGGAGCATGTGCTTAGCAGGCATGAGGTCCTGGGTTCAGTCCCCAGTACCTCCATCAAAAAATAAATAAACCTAACAATACGAAACAAAAAGGATCAAAGTACTGATACCTGCTGCAGTGTGAATGAGCCTGCAAAAGCATTAGGTTACGTGAAAGAACCCAGACATCAAAAGTCACATACCATCTGATTCCATTTATATGAGGCATCAGGGATAGTTAAGTCCATAGAGACAAAATGCAGGTTGGTTACAAGGGGCTGGGGCAGGGAGATACGGGGGTAAACTGATGGGCTTTGGAGTGATGAAAATGTCTTGGAACAAGATAAGGTTTTGACTGCACAACATTGTAAATATACTAAACGCCACTGATTGTTCATTTAAAACAGCTAATTTTATGTTTGTGAATTTCACCTTAATAAACTATTACGTAAAACAAAAGCAGAGCCACAGCGGGAGGTGGGAGACTAGTGGAGCCGGCGGGGATGTGGCCCCCGGGTCTGTGTGGCAAGCGAGGGGTCAGGCACTGGGTGTGGCCCCTGCTGCACCCCTCAGCAGCCAGCACCGCAGCCACATGTGGCACTCACACGAGCGCGGCTCTGAGGCAGGTGCCTCTCTGAGCTGCTCTTCATGAACCCGGAAGCTGCTGATCACAGTCTTCATTGAGCGCTTCTCTCAGGAAACACGGGTGGTTTATCGTGTGCTGGGAGAGCTCAGAGCTCCCCTTCTCTCCAGTTGCATCACACTCGTTGGGCAGCGAGGACAGTGCAAACAACTGCGTTTGTTTTCAGACCTTGTCCTTCACCTTCACAGCCAAACTCGATTGTTTTAGTTTTTTTAAGATTTTCTTAAGGGAAGCCATGTTTCTGATTTTATATTTCCCTTCAAAAGAGGAACTTTTCATCATTTTTTCCAGTAGTTCTTATGTTGCTGAGAACATTACATCGGGTTTAACAAATCAGGAGTGACCTCTCATCACTCTCACCACCGGACTTGTCTCCTGTCTCAGTGAAAGGCTTCCAGGTCGACAGTCACTCTGGCCCAAAACCAGTTCCCATGGCCACCCCTCCTGAGCCACACCAGTGACCTTGTCTCAGTCAGGGTCAGCAAACCATGGTCCAAGGCCAGATTCAGCCCGCCTGTGGTTTTTATGGCTGGCAAGCAAAGAACAGTTTAAAGGTTTTTTAAGCATTTTAACAAAGCTGACTGTGTGACAGAGATCACGCAGCCACAGAGCCTGAAATGGGTCCCCTCTGACCCCTTATGGAAAAGCTCCATTCCTTCTCCACCTGCAGCCAGAAGAGGGTGGGGGCTCCCTGGGTTGGTCATGGGGCGCAGTGGGAGCATAGGGGTCCTGGGCCATCCCAGCCAGACCCTTGTTTACTACACCAGGTCCCTCATCACTCCTGGGAGCCCGCGTGCCGTGTGTGAGGACTGGCCTGCCTGAGGGTCAGCAGGAAGTCCAACCTCGGTGCCTCCCTCTGTGTGCTGGCCTCGTGGCCCAGCGGGCATGCCACAAGCAGCGTGTTTGGACGATGGGTCAGGTGACGGGGACGTGAACTGTCACCACCAGGCACGTGGGCATGCCAGGCAGGCAGGCTGAGTTTGTGGCAGTCTGGTTCTGTGTTGAGATCAGTGGCGACTCCTTTGAGAACAAGTGTCCAGATGAGGGGAGACAGTGCTGCTGTGGTAGTAGGTCCCAGAAGTTCCAGGCAGGAGGGTCAGTGTCATCCTGAGCTGAGGGGCAGGGCAGAGGGCAGCAGGCCCAAGGAGGCTGGGGATATGGAGGGGTGTCCACCCACCCACTCAGCACCACTGGGTGGCCCCAGTTCTGAGACACACAGCCCTGTCTGGGGCAGTCAGGGCTGTGCAGGGAGAGCAAGGAGGGGCAGTGGTCAGAGAAGCCCTCTCCTGTGAGGTGCTGGAGCAGAGACCAGCGGTGGGAAGGGGGAGCTCAGGACCATCTGGGGCAGGTGCACGGTGACCCTAAGGTGTTCACTTGCTCCCATGTCACCAGGCTGTTGTGGGCAGGAGGGAAGGTGGGAGGCCAGTAAGCTACTCCCCATCCAGGCAGGAACAGGCAGCAGTGGCATGGCCTGTGTCTCCATTTGAACGGGAGAGTGAGAGATACTTTAGACATGAAAAGAAGCAGCCTTGTGCATGCCTCCACCGCAGAACGGTGGGGCAGCAGTTTAGCCCCTGTATCAGCCGACACCAGTCAGAATGCATTTCTGTGAGTCAGGCAGCCTTGGCAGGATGGGGCCTGGTCTCTGAAGGATCCTCTGTTGAGTGGGACAGAACTTGACATTCCAGAGGCCATGACATGACACAGTCAAAGCCTGCTCTGCTCCTCTGAAGGGAAAAGTCCCCTGCGCCTGCTGGCTCGGGGCCCACCCCAACACTGGGATTCCTACAGTGAGGCCAATGCCAGTGCTTGGTGCTGGGAGACAAACAGCTGGGCCTGAGCAGCTGGCACCGTGCGCTGTGCATCTGGAACAGAAGAGGGGAGCACCCTCAGCAGTGTAGCAGGCAGTGTGCGGTGCTTTCCTGGAGCAGGCTGGGTAGAGCCAACAGGACTTGCTGATGGCCTGCTGCGCGCAAGGGGAAGGGCAGCTGAGAGCCTGCCTCGCCTCAGGCCAGGATTTTGTCCTGCCTTGGAAGGGAGGCTGCAGGTGATTCCTGAAATGTGGGGGCAGGGGGCAGCCTCATCCCCTGAGCTCTCCCAGCCCCTCACGGTTCCCTCGAGAGTCCCAGGACCACCCTCCGTGGGTCCCACGCTCCCAGACTTGTCTGTACTTCCTGTTTCCTTCCAAGTGACCTCATGGTTGTTATTTCAGGTTGGGCCCCTGGGACTGAGGGCAAGGAGTTTCTTCAGAAGGAAGAGCTTTCTGAGGATTTGGAATCACAGGCAGGAAAATCAGAAAACTATGCCAGTGATGACTCCCGGGCACCTGAGGTTGGAGAGCTCTGTGATGATGTATCAGAAAGAGACTGGGAGTTCCTCTACGGGGAGGGCCACTCCGCCCCGGAGCAGGTGCCCCTGAAGGGCCACGTGGGAGAGAAAGAGGTGGATTGTGATGACCCGGAGAGAAGCTGCAGTCTGAGCCCAAACCCAGGGGCACAGCAGGGAGTGACTTTGAATGAGGGGACACGTCTGCACGGTGCACGTAGCCACCAGAGCTCCCAGCACAGCCTGGACCCAACCATCTCCGAGGGGGTTCACACAGCCGAAGGCCAGTTCATATGCAGCGAGTGTGGGAAGACCTTCCGAGGAAGCCACGGTCTTACTCAGCATCAGATAACGCACACTGGGCAGAAGTCCTTCATCTGTAGCGAGTGTGGAAAGTCCTTTGGCATGCACTCGGAACTCCTCCAGCACCGGCTTAGCCACCGCGGAGAGAGGCCTCACGTATGCACCGAATGTGGAAAGGCCTTCGGCCAGAGCTCCAGCCTTAAAAAGCACCTCAAGTCCCATATGAGTGAGAAGCCCTATGAGTGTAGTGAGTGCGGGAAGGCCTTTAGGCGGAGCTCAAACCTCATCCAGCATCAAAGAATTCATTCTGGGGAGAAGCCGTATGTGTGCAATGAATGTGGGAAGGCCTTTAGGCGTAGCTCAAACCTCATTAAACACCACAGGATCCACACCGGGGAGAAGCCTTTCGAGTGCAGTGAGTGCGGGAAGGCCTTCAGCCAGAGCTCACACCTGAGGAAGCACCAGAGGGTTCACACTGGAGAGAGGCCTTATGAGTGTAGTGAGTGCGGCAAACCGTTCAGCCGGGTCTCCAACCTCATTAAGCATCACAGGGTTCACACTGGGGAGAAGCCCTACAAGTGCAGTGACTGTGGGAAGGCCTTCAGCCAGAGCTCCAGCCTCATTCAGCATCGCAGGATCCACACTGGAGAGAAGCCTCACGTGTGTGGTGTGTGCGGGAAGGCCTTTGGTTACAGCTCGGTGCTCAGGAAACACCAGATCATCCACACAGGAGAGAAGCCTTACGCCTGCAGCGTGTGCGGGAAGGCCTTCAGCCACAGCTCGGCCCTCATCCAGCACCAGGGTGTACACACGGGCGACAAGCCCTATGAGTGTCACGAATGCGGGAAGACATTCGGGCGCAGCTCCAACCTCATCCTCCACCAGCGGGTTCACACCGGGGAGAAACCCTATGAATGCACAGAGTGCGGGAAGACCTTCAGCCAGAGCTCCACTCTCATTCAGCACCAGCGGGTCCACAACGGATTGAAGCCCCACGAGTGTAGCCAGTGCGGTAAGGCCTTCAACCGCAGCTCAAACCTCATCCACCACCAGAAGGTCCACACCGGGGAGAAGCCCTACACGTGCGTGGAGTGTGGGAAGGGCTTCAGCCAGAGCTCGCACCTCATTCAGCATCAGATCATCCACACTGGCGAGAGGCCCTACAAGTGCAGTGAGTGCGGGAAGGCCTTCAGCCAGCGTTCGGTCCTCATCCAGCACCAAAGGATCCACACGGGGGTGAAGCCCTATGACTGTGCCGCCTGCGGGAAGGCCTTCAGCCAGCGCTCCAAGCTGCTCAAGCACCAGCTGGTCCACGGCAGGGAGTGAAGCCCCCCACCCCCCGCCCCCAGAGCTGACCGGCACACCCACACCTCCACCCTCACAGCCACTGTCCCACTGTCCCCAGAGCTGGGCCTGCTATGAGACCTCTTCATGGGCTTCCTGCCCGAGCTCCCCCTCCTGTGACCTTGTGTCCTTTTTGTTTTGTTATCAGACTGCCACGTGTTGGGAGGGAGGAGATTATAGGGCTGCACTCTCAAACACAACCAAAAAAGTGCACCAACGTTTGGTTCCAGATAACTACGGTAATTCTTTTGTTCGATAACTAGTCATAAGGAGCAAGTTCTTCGTCAGTGGCTATAGTTGGTATTCTGTCCACATAAAATCAGATCAAGAGTTGTTGAGGTCTGATTGTTGTCACCCTCCCCCAGAAGTGGTGTGTGCACAACGCCACCACCTCCTCACCCTTTCTTGTCCCTCCCATTCCACAGTGAGATGCGAGATTCCCCCACTGCCCCTCTCCCTGGTGGCTGGCTGCAGTCTGAGGTCCTACCTTCGCATTCTGCTGTGACTTGGGCCCCTGTGGTCCCACTTGGGGCTGTTTCCCAGCCTCCAGCTCCATGCCTTAACCACAGAGCCCAACTTTCTCTGTGCCCCTCCTGTTCACTCCACAGGCTCCCAGGCTCAGCTTTTCCCCAGGTACATCACCTGCTGGGTGAGCACTGGGTCCCTCCTCAGTTTCCCTGAGCTGTGCCCCTAGTCACCAGGCAGGGGGAACTTGGCCCAGAAGCAGCACGTCTGCCACCTGGGAGGCCCCTGGATGCAGCCAGCAAATCTAGACCTGGAGGTGTCATAGGATGGGTGGAGGGAGGGGCACCTGCATTATCTCTGGAGGGGAGACGGCCACAGGCAGGTTTTGTCAGGTTTGTGTTAAGGTGGAAGGTAAGGTTTTGGCTTTGGGCTTCCTGGGGAGTAGAGGCAAGGCTGGCAGTTGCAGACGAGGAGGGAGAGGCTGTTGACTCGGATGCACAGCCGAGTCCCATGGGCTTGGGCAGGGTGGGTTGGTTGCCTGCCCTCACCTCAGACCACGCTGAGCAGCCATCACTGTCACACCCTCCCCTCTGCTTCAGACCCTCCGCTAAGGCAACACTGTGCAGCTTGGACACAGCCCCACCCTGTCCTCCAGCTCAGCTGCCCGGTCTCCCACCTAACAACAGGCACCTCTTCTGGCTCCTTGTCCAGCCTGGTTCTGTGATTCCTTTCTTCAGTAAATACATGCTGAACTTGCCCTGGGCCATTCACTGGGGGAGACTAGACAAATGCCTGCCCTCGAGTTTGCCTTCCAGTGGGGAGAGAATTACCCAATGGTTGTGAGTGCTGTGAAGCAAAAGTAAAGCAGGAAACGGGGTCTGGGTGTTTTGGGAGTTCATTTTTAAAGTGGGGGCAGTCAGAGAAGGGCTCCCTGAACATCGTTTGAGCTACGACCTGCAGCAAGTGAGAGAATGACCAGTGAGGTGGGTGGAGCAGGGGCGGAGGGCGCAGGCAGGTGAGACCACAGGGGCCTGGCCTGCATAGGCTTGGGGCCCCACCCTGAGCAAAGTGCTGGAGGGTTTTGGTCTGACCTGCCTTTAACAGGCTCATCTGCCATCTGCTATGTGCCCATGTCACTCCCTTCTCAACTCCTTTGCCCCCTCCCCTGGCCTCCACGCCACTGGAGGCCCCCTGGGGCCAAGGCACAGGCAGGCAACGGGCCTCCTCTGGGAGGCAGAGGTCTGGTCCACAGGAAGGACGGTGGCTGTCAGCTCCTCTGGCCGCTCGGCCCTGCTGGCAGCTGGGAAGGGTTCACCTATTTGGGGTGTGCTGTCCACTGAGAAATTTCATTTCAGGATGTCATGTTTCCAAAGAAGAATGGTCTTGAAAAGCAAGTTTCTGTCAACCACAGGTTATGTCTTTCCTTTGACTTTCACAGCATCCTTGGAAGTGCGCTTCCTGGGAACAATGGCTGAGCAGTTTGCACCTCAGTCTCCCACCCCCGTTTTGCCCCTTCCCTTCCCCCACTAGTATCCACTAGTTTGTTCTCAATCTCTGTGAATCTTTTTTGTTACATTCATTGGTTTTATTTTTGGGATTCCACATATAAGTGGTATCATACAGTATTTGTCTTTCTCTGTCTGACTTATTTTGCTTAACATACGCCCTGCAAGTCCATCCATGTTGTTGCAAATGGCAAGATTTTACTTTTTAATGGGTGAGTAATATTCCGTGTTAGCTCTAGACCCATTTTTCTGATGTTTGACTGTTGACAGCATTTAAGCCTCACCCCTGCCCTCCCCACCCCTGTGCCACATTTGGGCACACTGGTAAGAAAGCCCAGGTGCCCCTCCCTCAGTGCCAGCAGAAGTTTCAAGCCACCCAGGCCCATGCTGGTCCGTGGTGGGGCTTCCCTGGCCCCACCCCAAACACAGCAAACACCCAGGTGAGTCTCCTTGTCTTGTGCTGCTTGTGCTCTCATACCACTTTGGACCCGTCCCTGCTGACCTCAGGTATGTGAGTACTAAACCTTTTCATACACGTGTGTGTATGGCATCATCAGTCTTGACATCAAGCCAAGTCTTTGATGGAGGGGGGAGGGTCCATCCACCTCTCCAGGTGACTATAACAGTTGAAATTGGTACTGGGAGCAGGATGCCCAGACAATGACATCGCCTGGAGTCTCTCTGCTCCTGCTTTGGCTTTACTAACAGGCCTGCTGTCTGCAGGCGAGTGTGCACTCAGCCGAGCTGCACGTGTCGCACTGCGGGATCGCGGGGAGCCTCTGCTGCAGAGTTAGGTGACCCGGATCAGCAGCTTTGATACCTACTTAGTGTTTAGGGACTGGAGCATGGAATTGGGCCCCCGTCAAAGTGGCCCTGGGTCGTGTACCTGATCCCAGACCTGTCGGCCTTTAGGATCAGGGGAGAGACTGCACCCTGTGCAAGGTATGCATCCATCGGGTTGTCACTCATGGAAGAGCAGGCATTAGGTGGCAAGCTCAGGTCCACACTGCAGAGAGCGGAAGCTCATTTGGTGTGCCACCACCTGTGTCACAGCAAAGATCCTTACCCTCAGGGCTCTAGGGAGAAGCTGTGCCAATGGACTAACTCAAACCCAAGTTAAGCCAGGGGGTCCTTAAATGCTATCAAGGAACCTTGCCTTGCAGAGGCACTTGACCCTGATGACGCTGGTTGAAGGCCCTCTGGAGGAGGAAGTTTATCAGCATAAGTGCAGTAGACAGGATCCTCCTCAAAAAGGGGGAAGGAAACCAAAGCAAACCCACAATTTGACCCAACTGGACATTCAGAACTTACTAAGCTTACATAACAGAATGATAAAAAGTTTTTGTGTCTCTATGACATACCTGCTAAATTTACATCTGCTGAAATGCACCATAAGTTGGCCGAGGGCTTCTGGTGCAAGAAACTGCCCTCTTGTCCCCGTACAATATGCCATTAGAGCTGTAGCTGCTGGCCACAAACTGGGCCATCCTGAGCCTGTGACCCTTCATACCCAGCTGCTCGTCATGCTCAGGGCTGCTGAGGCCACCTCAGAACAGGATGGACTAAACCTGTGCTCTCTGGCATATTTCACCTGGGACTTGGCAGGCAAGAACTTGGATGGCCTCACCTATCCTCAGTCCCTTTCCAGATGCCAGGGTGCTAGGCCCTTTGGCAACCTGGGGGTCCCCTTGGGGAGAACTGAGTGAGCAGCAGTGGGCGTTCATAGCCTGTACGATCAGAACTGCCAACCATACTAGGAGATGGAGCTCAGAGGGGAGCTGCTTCTCACGTCATGACGTGCTACCTTGATGAAAGGCCAGCCCTGAGGTCGGCACAGCTGGGCGAACTTCAGCTGTTACCTCAGCACCCGATGGCCTGGCTAACAGATGGCCCATCTGCACAGCTTTACAGACTCGTGCAGTTGCCTAAGCATTGCCCCCTGGGAGAAGTGGCTCAGTGGTAGAGTGTGTGCTTAGCATGCACGAGGTCCTGGGTTCAAGCCCCAGTGCTTCCATTAAATATAATAATTAATGAAGAAAGAAACCTGATTACCTGCCCCCCCCAAAAAAAAACCCAAAAAATTTTAAGAAATTTTAAAAATAGTAATTCATTTCAAAAAATTAATAAAATAAATAATACCCTGGGGAAAAAAACCAGTAAGTTGCCCCCTTTGGTATAAAAAGTTCCAGGAATCTCTTGCCTCATAGCTGCTCCAAAATACTGATCAAAGTCACTAGAGGTCTCTATCTGTACTCCCCAGGATGCCCTCCTCTGGAGTTCCACACTTGCCCTTGAAGCAGGCACCAGCAGGACCTTCACCTCCCCTGCCAGCCTCAGGCTGCAGTCTGCTCAGAGGGCCACACAGCTCATTTAAACAAACACTGATTCAGTTGAACGGAACATGGTGTGTCTCTTGTCATCAAACCTCAAGGTGAGTCATAACTGGTGGTCTGGTTCTGTTGGTTGATGTTTGCTGATGGCTGTGAGGCCTCATCCTCCTCATTTCTGTGCCCACATCTGGGAGCCGGGTGCTCCCTCCTCTGATGCCAGCAGGACACTGAAAGCACACAGGCCCTCACTTATGCTTGGAGACCCTCCTGCTGACCACACCTTCTGACTTCAGTAAAGACCCAGCCCAGTGACCCTCCTTGCTCTCTCAGCCATTTAAGACCAGTTTGTGAGGCCTTCCCTTCTCTCCTCAGAGACCTCCATTATGTAAGTAATAAAGTGTTTCATACCTTCGAAAAATATAGAAGCCCCCTTTGGCCCCCACATCTTCCACCTTGCTCTTTGGTTTACAGACACCAATAAGTCTTGTGTACTGTGACTTCTCTGGAAGTTCCCTTCAACCTCCTGAAACCTAGATGCCCCTGACTGCGCTCGCCCACCAAAGCCCCCTCCCTCCCCCAGGTACCGCTGAACTAGAGGGTATTCTCCTTGCTCCACATCCAGACGTTATTTCCATCAATAACCCACAAACTCCAGGGACACTCTGGAGCACAGTGTGTGAGAGAGAGCAGGACCAGGATCGAGAGGTAACTCCAGGGTCTGAAGGGAGAAAAGGACCCTGATGCTGAGGACAGTGCAGGCCACGCCGGGGCAGCTGTGGCAGCAGGAGAGTCTCAGCTGACCACTCACCTGGGACTTGGCAGGCAAGAACCAGACAATCATCACTGGCCCCTGGGCTTCCTTGGAAGCAACACAAAGGTGGGGGCAGCCTGGCTGCCAGGTACCCCATGTGGTTTATTCTGTGTGCAGTGTCTTCCTCTGTGCCCACGGGCCAGGCTCTGAGCCTCTCCAAAATGTCAAAACATCACCTAGAGAGATCACTTCCAGCTGGAAATTTGATACAAAAGAAAGGTGGCGTCTCAAATCCAGGGGAGAAGGACGAACTTCATAATATGTAGAAATGGGAAAACAAGATAGACATTTGGAAAAAAATACAAAATCAGACTCATTCTTCACATCACATAGCAGAATAAAGTCCAAATGGAACAGAGATTCACGTGGAAGCAAAACCAAACAAGTACTAGATGAAAACATGGATAAATTCCTCTAGAACCTGGAAGTTAACGAAACTTTACTGTAACTCAAAATCAAGAAACAACAGGGGAAAACAATGATAAATTTGACTATACAGAAATAAATTTTTGCATGACCAAAAACAATATAATCAACAAGGTAAATGACAAATTGGGGGAAATATTTGCAGCTGATGTTACACATAGCACATATAAAATTAATATATAAAAGATTATTTAAAAATTAGGATTTCATTTTCAACAAATGGTGTTGGAACTATTGAATAACCACATACCAACAAAATGAACCGCAATCCTTACCCCACACTATGTACAAAAATTAACTGAAAATGTATCATCAACAAAAATGTAAAGCAGAAACTCCTAAAGAAAACAGAAGAAAACCTTACCAGCCTTGGCTTTTGAGAGGATTTATTAGATACAACACAAAAAGACGGAAGTTTCAAGGAAGTAAATCAGTGAATAGGACTTCATCAAATTTTAAACATTTTGCTCCTTGAAATGAAATGGGAAAAAACGCATAAACTGGGAGAAGATATTTGCAAAACATATCCAACGAATTTGTATCCCATCCTATAAAAAATAAAAAATTAGAAGACAAATAACCCTATTTTAAAAAAAAAAAAAGCAGAAGATTTGAATGGACGCATCACCAAAGAATATATACAGATGGCAAATAAGCACAAGAAGAAATATTGAACAAGATTAAGTGTTAGAGCAATGCACGTTAAAACCACAGTGAGACCACTCATACCCACGAGAATGGCTAATTTTGGAAACAAGTGACTCTACCAAAAGTGGGCCGTGTATGCAGCAGCTTGAGCTGTCATACCTGAGGGGGATGAAAAGCAGTTTGGAGAGAAAAAAAAAAAAAAAAACTTTGGAAAGAGGTCGGCAGTTCCTTAGAAAGCTGAACTTAAGTCTACTGTACCACCCAGCCATGCCGCTGTAGATACTAACCCGAGAGAAGGGAAAACACAGGTCCACACAAAGATGCAGACACAAATGTTTGTAGCAGTTTTAGTTGCAATAGCCCAAACCTGGAAACAACCCAATGTCCATTAAGAGGTAAATGGATAAACACATTGTGATGTATGCTTACAATGGAAGGCTAATACCCCCCAGTCAAAAGGAGCAACTGTTGATACATGCAGCACTCTGAATAAGTCTCAAAATATGTAAGCTGAGTGAAAGAAGCCAAGACCCACGCACACTCAAAACAAGTGCCGTTTACTTAAAACTGTAGCCAATACAAATCAAGCTAGAGTGACAGCAGTTCACCTGCCAGTGGTGGGGAAGGGGATATATTTTGGGCTCATGGGTTTGTTCACTGACTTGATTGTGGTGATGGTTTCACAGGCATATGTTGTGAAAAATTTCTCATCAAGTTGCACAATTAAGATGTGCAATTTATACCTCAATAAACCCATAAAAAAGACACAGCAATCAAATATTTTTAAAAATCAATGCATTATCAGCCTTCTAGTGTGTTTCCCCTCAAGAAACTTCCACTTCTCTAGATGGGGTATTTCTAAGTACTCTCCATTGTGCACATTGATTAGGTAGAGGATGAACTGAATACTGAAAGTTGATGAAATCAGGCTTAGAGAATATAAGTTAAAATCTACTTTGAAGTCTACTCTGAATAACCATCTCTCTGGTATCAAGTCGATTGCTTATTATAACTTCTCAAGTTGCATCCAAAAAGACTACAAGGACTTTGGCAATGTTTAATCTTAAACAATTGATAAATTGGTGCATTAAAAACAGAGTTTTAAAAATATCTGCAGCTTACGTCACAAAGGGTTGACATAATAGTGCTTCTGAAATCAGAGGGACGAGACTGAAACAGGGCAGGACCCTGTGGGGCCTTCCCAGGACAGACACACACACCCCACTGTATCCTCTGCCGGCCTCCTGTCTGTAGGAAAACCTAAGTCAAAGAGTAAGTTTAATCAGAGAAATAAGCAAATACAGAAACAAAGGGAAATAGTCAAGCAATACAAAATAATAACAGTTTAGTCACTAAACAAAGTCAGCTATCTTTATTTCCTCCTCAAGGGCTGTAGACAGTATTCTGAGCCATGTCCTTTGAGCTGTCTTGTAGATACTGAAACCCTCACCTGATGGGAGAAGGTAACCACATGATGACCTGACTGTAGGCATGTCATAAGCTGCCACAATTCCAAGAACTGGACTCAAATAAATGGGAACAAACTGACCCTGGAACTGAAGATTAACTGTACTGACAACAATCAAGATGATGCTGATTAGACACCACGTGACTAATTTCAGGATGGCTGTCAGAGCTGACTGCGGTTCTGCTTATAGCCCCCTCCCTCCGCCTGTACACCCCTGAGACTCCCCTTTATAAGCTCTTGTCCCCTGATTCACAGTGGAGAGATGGTTTCTGGATACAAGTCTGCCCTCCCCCCTACAGTTGCCAGCCTCCAGAATAAAGCAAAGTTTGCTCTCTACCAACATGTGCCTCTCTTTGTATTGGCTTTCGAGTGGCGAGCAGCTGGACCCAAGTGTTGGTGACAAGACCTATAAGCAAGTTCACGAACAAGTAAGTGAAAGTGGCATTAAGACATAGGAAAAAGATGTTCAACTCCACCCCGAAGAAACATGCAAAAGGAAACCACACCAAGATGCCTTTCCTTGCTTCTCAAATTGGCAAAATACCAAACATTTGACAACATAGTTGGTTCACAAGGGTGTGAAGAAAGACCACCAGAGGGAATGCATGACCTTACAACCCTTTGGAGGGAGCCGGGCAACACACAGCAAAGACGCAGTACAAAGACCCACTGACCAGGGGACGTCTAGGGATCCATCCTGAAAGTAAACTGGCAGAACTGTGGAAAGACCCATGTAAAACTATTCATTACAGCACTAACTTGAATGGCAACAGACGGGAAACAACCCAAATGTCCAGTAGTAACAGACTGGTGAATACACTGCCGCACAATCATGAAGGAGAGGCGTGTGTAGCTGCAAGAAAGAGTAAGGGATATCCCTGTGCTCTGCCAAGGAGAGGTCTCCCGAACGCTGTGGCCTGAAAGATGCCAAAGGGCAGGCCTGTTCGTTGAAGTTTACTTAGATTTTTTTAAATGGAAGGAGAAACCATAGTCTCAATAAGTGTCTACAGACAGAGGGAGATGACAGGTTGGTGGAAACAGGGAGAGAAGCCAGACTTCTCTGAATGTTCTTTTTTGTCAACTTGGCTTTGGAACCATATAAGCTTTACATAATCATAAAACAAAATTATATAAAACTGAAAAATGTAACCTTAAAAAGCAAAAGCAAAATGAGACAAAGTGAGCTAGTATATACAGTTGGGGTCTGAACTCCACAGAAACAAAAAATGTTTAATTTACTTTGAAGCAGAATAATATCCAAAATGGGATAGATCCTAACAACAAGAACAGCAAAGTAATTCTAGATTATTTTCAATAATCATACTGTTAATAACAATGGCATTGTTATTCTGACTCAATTACATATATATAGTAAAGTAAATAAGTAATTGTGTTTAGATAATTAGGACCCAGGATTTTAAATATAGAAGAAAAAGAGATACAAATATAAAATCAAAGAAGTTAAAGCCACCTAGCCCTAAATTTGGAATTTGAAATATAATTCTAAATTCATGGGGTTTTTTACATTTAAAACAATGTATTCTAGCTCTGTCCTCAGAAAAGACCTCGAGATAACGTCTAGCCTCGTGGCAGTGAGCACCTGCAGAGCCCAGCTGTGCCCTCCAAACCCCACTTCCTACTGAGAGGGACTGGGGCTCCCAGGATTATGGGAACTGAGCCTGAGATGTCCTGTCATATCAGAAACTGAGGAAGCCATCAATGATCAAAGGGCTTGTGTCAAAGAGACTCAGGGCGAACTTGAAGAAGTTCACACTGACCACAGATGGGATGATATGAGTATTAATTTTCAAAACTCGAGGTGGGAGGGTGTAGCTCAGTGGTAGAGCATGTGCTTAGCATGCACGAGGTCCTGGGTTCAATCCCCAGTGCCCCTGTTAAAACAAACCAAAAAAATAGACCTGATGACCTTTCCCCTCCAAAAGAAACAAGCAGATAAAACTGTAATGAACTAAAACGCATTATATTTATTAAATTTTTTAGTTCAACTAATAATAGAAAAAAGAAAAGTACCAAACTGGTCACCTCTGGAGAATGCTAGGAAACCAATTCATTATTCTGAAAGTTATAAATAAAGGCAATAATTAAGCATCTACTTGCCTTTTCTCTGTGGACCATATTTCAGGGCAACCAACCAATTTATAGGGGGAAGTTTGTCTTTATAGAACTGTTTGCACAATGCAGAAGGGCGCCAAAACCAGAATGTCACCATCCTGCAAACTCTGAGTGGGCTGCACTCGGGCAGAGGCTACTGGACGAACACAAGCCCCCACCTATGAAGTGTTCTTGCCCCTGCCAACCTAACCCGGTCAGTCTCTACAAGCTTGCAGGACTGTCTAAGGACAGAAAGTTACCACAAGAATGCAAATGGCAAAATCCCAAGTGTGAGAAACAACACAGGGTGCTGACTTTAATGAATAAATTTCAAAGAGGAAAAAAAGAGGTGGGAGGAGGCTATCAGTTAAGAGATTTTAAAAACCTATTGACCAAATGCATTGTGCATTTGTGTACCTAGTTTTAATCCCAATTTACACAAACCGATTGTAAAAAAAAAAAAAAAAAAAAAAAGATAATATTAATGTATGAGAAAAATGGTAGAATCTGAACACTGATTGGATATTTGATGATAACAAGCGATAATTGTCAACATTTAGGTGTGATAACGGTTCCATAATTGTTTTGTAAGGGCCCTTATTTTTCAGAGACAGATATGGAAGCAATTATTAAGTAAAATGACTTCATGTGTGGGATGGGAGGGAAGTAACTGAATAAAGAACAGGTGAAAAGAGATGGGTCAGTTACTGTTTCAGCTGTGTGATGAGCATGAGGTTTCACGGTACCACTTGCCCTACTTTTGTACATCTTTGACATTTTCCATAGAAAGAAGCTAAAGGAAAGAGTGAGGTAAGTGGGTCCTCAAACAGGGACTCCTGTCCCCCTTGCCTGCTCCGTTTTCCTTCCCTTCCCAGCACACTGGCTGCCAAAGTCACCTAATTTGCAGCTTTATGGTGTTTTCCCCACCAGGACGTGAGTTTGAAAGGAAGGAGCTCTGTTTTGCCTGCTGCGGATAAAGGAGATCAGGAGACTGGACAACTGGTGCAGACAGCAGAGGCCTAGTCTCCTCACATTCTCCCGGGAGCCAGCAAAGGGCAGGGGGCGGAGGGCGCACAGGAGGCGTTTCCCAAGCGCAGTCAGACCTGTGGGGTCAGTGCCCAGCAGAGGAGTGGCTGGATTAAAAGGTGACCCTCTATAATGCGGATTGAAATTGCTGGACAGGTGAGGCGGCGTTTGAGGGTGTCCACTCGCCAGTGTCGGTCATCCGTCTGTTCGCTTCTTGGCCAGGAGCTCTTACAGGTACTTGGGACGTGCCAGTGAACAAAATGAGCAGAATCCCTCTGGCACTTACGTTCTAGACAGGAAGGTGGGAAAGGTGCTCAGGAGAGATTTAACTTGCATTTCCAGTGTTGTGAGTAATGTTTGAGAGTCAGTGGTATTTCATTTTCTTTGAAAAGTTCATATTATTTGCCTAGTTTTCCTTAATGATTAGAGGAAAATCTATATTTTAAGAAAATGTGCCCTTTTGCTGTAAAACGATGTACGAATATTTTTTTCCGGTTTGAAGCGTGTCTATTTTTCTACTTTGTTTTCATTTTTTGTGTGTGTGTGTGGTAAAATTCATCCTTCCAAATTTGATACAGGAGTTCTCCATGTGGATTCTGTGATGACAAAAACCAGTTGTGCATAGGCTTTCCACACACAGTAGACTCACAAACGTCAATGGAGATGAAAGCTTTAGTGATCATTTAATGAAGCACATGCTTTGAGAACTGTGGGCCAACACAACTGGTTGCCTACTGAATATCCAGTTCCCACTTCTTCCTTACAGATTGAGTCCTGATTTTGTTGAACATGGTACTGTTCCCAGATGGAAAGCTACATTTTCCAAGCTCCCCTTGGAAAAGCTAGAGCTGGTCTTGTAACACTTCAGGCCAGGGAGCTTTAAGTCACCGAGTGTAGCTCCGAACCAGCTCCCTACAGTGAAGCTGACTGAGAAAGTATTTGCTTTTGTTTTTTTGCTTTTTCACGTTCTGCCTGGAGTGTGGATGTGATGCCAGAGACAGAGCAGCTTCCTTGAAACCATAAGGCAGAAGCAACACAAGGAAATTGACTGGCTACAGCTTAAGCAGTTGCCTGATATGAAGAGCTTAGATGGGGGTTCCATAAATAGCTAGCAAGGCAGTAGAGCCACGCAGTCTAATGGCCTCCTTCTTTAATCACTTTAACACTGGCAACTGGACAAAACCAGTCCTAAGGCCGAACTCGGCCGACCTCGGCGGTCCCGGGGCTGCGCCGGAAGCTTCCGCGAGGCCGCCGGAAGTGCGGTGTGGCCTCTCTAGGCACGATGGCGGCCTCGTTTCTCGGTGGTGGAGAGCGCGGCACCGCGGTCAGTCGGGAAAAAAATGAGCAGGGAGGGGAAGGTGGGGCCGGGGGCCGACTGGGAAGTGTCGCGTTCCGGGATTGGTGGCGTGGGAGGTGTGGGCGGAGGCGCGGCCCTCCGGGATTGGCGGGCGCGCAGACGAGGCGGGGCGTCCCCTTTGTCTGGGTGGCTGCGGGCGGCCGCCCCTCGCGCGAGAGGCTGCGGCGAGGACGGTGAGTGGGGCGCGCGGCGCCGGGACCTCCCGCCCGCCCTCCCGGGACCGCGCGCCCTCCCCACGGCCGGGCGCTTCCCGCGCGCCCGCCCCCGCCCCGGGCCCTACCCCGCGCCCCCGCTCGCCGGCGGACCGGCGGCCCCGGTTCTCCGCCCGCCTGCGTCGCCTAGGCCCTGCCGCCGCGCTCCAGCCCTGCCCTCCATTCCCGTCCGGCCGTGGGTGTTGAGTGCGTCCTTGTCAAGCTGCATGTGACCGGGATGGCGTGTTTTGTTCTGGTGTGGGCGTTTTGAGCCGGAAGAATTCAAGTTTTTAACGCTCAGATGTTACTCTCAAGGCCTTTGGCTCTGAGCCGGGGCCCCTCCAAGATTGGCTTTAATATAAACCGCTGTTTTCCTCTCGTGCTTATGAGACGGTGGCTCCATCTGGAATCTGTTCTGGCGTGGGGCGAGTTGGGAATCTAGCAGCAGTTTTTTCCCTAAATCCTGATATGTCTGGCACTCTACCTGTTGAATAACTATCTTTCCATTGACTTGGAAAGCCACCGTTGTCCTGTGTCAGATTCTTCCTGTCCCGGCCCATTCCTGGGACTCGCGGTGTTTTGATGTGCATAAGGGTTGGATTTTCATGCAGATCGGTGCCCCACCCCGCGGGCTTTCTGCTTTTGGTTTTTTGCTGAGAAAGGCCTTTCCCGTCTAAAGTGATAAAAATTTACCTGTACTTTTATTCAAGTTCTTTTTATGAGGTAATTTTAAAATTTATGTCTTATTCGTTAGCTGAAAGGATTCATTCCACTTTTGGCTTATGGGATGAAAATGATCTAATTATATCTGTGTTTTTGCTCAACTCTCTGGGAGGTTGGTTGAGCTTTGTGCAAAGGTCCACTTTTATTTGTTTGTTTGTTTTTAATGAGGTGTAGTCACTTTACCATGCTGTGTCAATTTCTGGTGCACAGCACAATGCTTCAGTCATACAGGAACACACATATATTCCACTTTTAGACCATTGTCCAGTTCTGCTTATTGGCCGACCTTCCCGAAATTTGACAGCCTGGCCTGTCTCCTTGTGTTTACAGATGTGGCCCTGCTCTGCCCCTCTGGTCCTGGCCCTCTTGGCTTTTGGCATGGCTTTGTGGACACGGGGGCAGAATTAACATCTTATTTCTCATGTTTATTTTAAGCTTGTTTCCTGTTGCTCTTGTGAACAGAACCTTTTTCCCTGTGTGTTTCCTGACTCCGTGTTGCTGGCGCGTAGGAAAGCTGCTTGGATGCACATCTGTGGTCATTTGCTTCGGAAGGTGGCAGGGTTGTGCTTTGTTCTTTCAGTTGGTTCAGAACTGCATCTTTGGAAGGTGCTTCCACCTGGAGCGTTGGGCTCCATGGCGATGAAGAAGGAGGCAGTGGGCATTGGAGCTGGAAAACCTGGGGTGAGGATAGGGAGGAGGAGGGAGGGGACTGGGAGTGTGCCTGTCACAGCCTGTCACTGTGGGCTGGGTCTTGGGAAGGACAGGCATGATTTTACATCAAGATCATCAGTAATTCCATCAAGAGTGCTAAGTTCCTATAGCTTAGCTTACAAAACAAAATAGTAATAATAAAGGTAAATTCTAAGTTGTGTTTCTGCAGTCCCGTTTTTAGTTCCTGTGAGTCAGAGCGTCTCACTGCAGTGTGACCACTGGTGCAGAGGACGTTGATCTGTTTCGGTTTGGTTTGGGTTATTTCCTGGGGAATCTCCAAAAACAAAAATCCTGCATCTGAAGACTGACCCTGAGCTGTGGGTGGGCGGGCACCTCTGGGCTGGGTGCTTTTTGTACTTGCCCCGTGTTGGGGGTAGCGTGTCCTGCAGTAGATGTTCACCTGGTGCTTGCTGCTGCTCTAAAGGATGTGATGTATGGTCTCACTGCTCCTTTAGTTTCATTCACTTACTCCGCAAACGTTGAGCTGCTGTCTGCTCTGCTGTGAACTGAGTGAGGCAGAGGCCTCCCAGGGGGTTCAGGAAGGGCTTCGGCGAGAGGGCATCATGGCCAGATGTCAGCCAGTGGGCAGGAGCCACCCAGCAGAGGGGAGGCCTGGGCAGGGGCTGGAGGACAGTCACTGTGTTCCCTTGGTAGGGCCGGGCAGGACCACTCTGCCACGGGGCCAGGTCCTTGGCACACACGGAGGCTGGATCAGGACTGGGGTGTGAACGGCAAGGAGGAAGTCTCCTTCAGGATGGGGACTGGGTGCAGGTGTGCAGGCCAGCTGGGGCCGAAGTGGGGCTCGTGGCTGGGTGCTAAGTGTCTGAGGTACTAGAGGACATCCATGTGGAGATGTCCAGTTGGAGGACAGGATTGCCAGCTCAGCACCAAAAAAGGAGCCCCTGGACTCACTGAACATCCACGCTGTATGATGGCCACTCCCAGTGCCCTGTATGTAGTGAATGTGGAGCAGGAGGCAGCTCAGGTGCACAGACACAGAGTCAGGAGGCAGCAGGAGCCGGCCTGGCCCACGCCTCGTGGCCGCATGAGCCAACACCTCCTGGATCAGCTGTACTAGCCAGCCGCCAGCACCCCTTGAGGAGGCCCTGAATGGGGTTCCTCTTGGTGTTCTTTGTCTGACCCTGGCCCAGGTGTTGTCAGGTCATGGTGCAGATGGCTGCCTATCTCTGCCAGGTTCCCGGGGCACCGAGCTGGATTGTTCACGAAGGTCAGTGCCTTATGCAGATGAGGAGGACAGAGGCCCCCACAGAGAGGGCAGTGCGCAGGAGACCTAGTGGTGACTGAGTTGCTGGAGGGCAAGGTGACCCACTGTCCCCACTGCTAGCAGTAGACAAGAATTTAGCTGCATGAGGTCATACGAGACTTACCAGGGCCGCTTGGGGTGGAGGGGAAGGAGGCCACACGGGAGGCAGCCGCACAAAGCCATGGGGAGGATGACTGAGCACAAGGAAAGGCAGGTCTGGGAGACCCAGGAGGGGACACAGTTGGGGGTGGGACATGGGGTTGCGGGGAGGGGACGGGGAGGATGGAGGGGATGGAGGGGCAGGAGGGGTGGTGCTGCCCTCAAGCTGTGGGGATGGGTTAGCCGCCAGGAGGTCAGGGGATGCTGGCTTCTCTACGGCAGGTTCCGACACCTGGCCACACGGACCATTCCCCGTTGTTTCAAATTCCATTCTTGCCTGTCATCCAGCGTCACATTTTCAGGTGAATTCTAAGGTAGTTTTATTCACTTCAGAAGGCTCCTATTGGAATTCTAATTAGAGTTGTGTTGCACTTACACACACAGAAACACACACACAAATTTGGAGGGAATGGGCATTTTTGGTGAACGAGGGATGGGGCAGTGAGGGCCAGCCTCTCACCAGAGCCTCCTGTCCCACGGAGGCGGTCACGGTTTGGAGTTCAGCGTGTGTCTTTCTGAAGGTTATCTATGTAAACATACTCATGCACCTGCTGTTCACCAAAAAATGGGGTGATGGCTCCCTGACTTCTGCTTGCAGGCGACCCTCGGTGTGAGGTGAAGTGTCTGTCCTGTTTGTTGAGGGGCCCACGTGTGGAGGTTGAGCTCAGCCTTGTATTGCTCTTTCGTGAGTGATCTGCCTGCTGGGCTTCCGTGTCCCTCTTGCAACCCCCCTCGGCCTCCAGAAGATGTCAGCCCCTTTACCCTGCCAGCAGAGCTCTTGGTCCCCCCTTTTGTCTGACAGTTCAGGTGTGATGGACACTTAAGCTTAACTTTTCCTGATGTGTCCCCCAGAACCCGCCCACCACCAGGCCTTCCTGGGCCACTCTGGGCTCATCCACCAGAACCCACTGCATCTCATGCTTCCGCTGCACCACCAGAGCCGCCCCCAGGCTGACAGCCTCTGCCCCGTGGGCGCACCAGGGCCACTGGGGCAAGGCCAGGCATGGCCGTGCACTGGCATGCCCACAGGAGCCTCGTGCTGAAGCTGAGTGTACAAGGCCTGGGGTGGGGTCCCCACAGGAGTGCAGGCCTCCAGCTTCTCACTGGGGGCCGTCTCTGGCGGCAGCCTGGCCCGTGGCCCACACCCACACCAGACCAGGTGACAGCTTGGCTTCTCAAAGCCCTGGTGGATGCTCCCACACAAGCCTTTGTGTGTCTTGTGGGCCAGGCCTGGTGAGCTGGGCAGACGATTCCCCAGTCGCAGGGCAACCAGCTGACCACAAGGACCCCAGGGGTATGGAGAGCAAAGCCTTGTGGCCAGAGCCCTGGGGTGCATAGCATCCTCCAGCATCTCAGAGGTGGGACCTTCCTGGGCCCAGGGCCATAGCACCTGGGTCTGTCTATCCATGTGGCTCTGTGGGTGGCAAGGCTGGGCCCCTCACGTGCTCCCTTCTCTCCCTCAGTCCCACAGGCTCCTCCAATTTCCATCTTCCTCGAAGACCCCAGGGGACCAGGTGATGGCAGCGGCCGGGCTCCTGCCGCCACTGGCGGGACCCCAGGTGAGCTGCCCCTGTGGCCTGGGCAGGACCTGGTCCTCCCCCTACTCCTGCTGGCAGCCTGCACACCACTGCTCCCATGAATTCTGTGGCCCCTTCCCACCCCCTCATTGTGTCCCAGGGTGTCTCCCCATACCCCACGTTGCTCACACCCACTTCGTCTTGGATGTGGAGACTCAGTCCGACCTGCAGCAGCCCCTGTCCTTCCAGGCCAAGGTGACCTTCGAGGACGTGGCTGTGCTCCTCTCCCAGGAGGAGTGGGATCGCCTGGGCCCTGCTCAGAGGGGCCTCTACCGACATGTGATGATGGAAACCTACGGGAACGTGGTCTCCCTGGGTAAGGCCCCTCAGCAGGCCTCATCTGTGTCTGTGCTCGGCTCTGGGGGCAGCGGGTCTCCCAGGGTGGGGCCATGTCTCATGCCTGCAGGCCACGCGGGAGGGTGAGGGTGCTCACAGCTGTTGTGTATGAGCAGGACTTCCAGGATCCAAGCCCAGGGTGATCTCCCAGCTGGAGCGAGGAGAAGAGCCATGGGTCCTGGACAGGCAGGGGGCAGAGGAGCACAGGGGCCTGGGCAGCGAGCACTCAGGTGAGTGTGAGAAGCCAGCCTTCCTTCTCTGAGGGCTGAGCAGGTCCCAGCACCTGTGGGTGCTGGCGGGGGACCAGGGGCTTCCACTTGGGCTGGGCCAGGCCGAGGCCCAGTGCAGGGGTGAGCGTGGACGGGCAGCATGCTGGGCAGGGGGAGCACACGTGGTGATTATGCCCCTGTGAGGCCCTGTTCTTATGGGACGTTCAGATTTTGAGGGATGCCTGGTTAGGTTAGGATAGAAGGAAGGAAGGCTGAAGCAGGCCATCTGAGATGAGGAACAAGACAAGGGAGCACACACCCCAGCCACTGGGGTCCCACTGAGTATGAGGCAAGACACACAAACACACAGCAAAACTTAAAGCTGTAAGAGTTGGAAAGAAGGAAGAAAAGTGCTGCTTGTAGTTCATGGGAGTGTCTAGTTGCAAGAGGATTGATCAGGATTCGCAGGAGAATTTACAGGGACAAAATCAGTTTCAACTCTGTTCATCAGCAGCAAAGGTGTGTTTTTTTTTCTTCCCCCCCACCGTCTTATTGGGATACAGTTGACATACGGACCACATGTTTAAGGTGTATGGCATAATGATTTGACTTACGTACACCGTGAAATAATGACCACAGTAAGTTTAGTCAACATCCCTCATCTCCTAAAGGTACAAAAACGAGAAAAAGTGTTTTTTTTAAAAGGTGTGACTTTTTAAGAGATAACATTTACTGCAGCACCAGAGATGGGACATACCTAGTGATTAATCTAACAGAAGATGTCCAGATCTTCATGGAGGACAGTGTGGAAGGGAAGGTGGCAGCCAGCAGTTCCTGAAGCAGAGGCGTCCAGTGAAGGAAGGGGCATCTGAGCCTCAGGAAGCTCAGCTAGCCTGTCCTGCCAGATGTGGCCCCTCAGGATGTGGCTGCCTGGCTTCAGGGTCCCGGCGTGGCACTTCCCCCCTTGTTTCTGAGGACTGTGTGGAGGGGCACCAGGTGTTACAGACAGCCCGCCCCTTAATGACCTTGGAGGTCAGGTATCCTCAGAGGAGCAGTGAGTGTGCTGGCCCCAGAGGAATTCAGTTTTCCAGTGAACTTAGGGAAAGACACAGCATCGTGTCGAGGAAACCTGAAATCTAGTGCAGAACTCCAAACCGCTTGCTGACTGCAGCCGCAGTGGGAAGACAGCTGCTGCCCACCAGACCCGGGCTCCCTAGTGGCAGCTGCAGTCCCACCTGACGGAGATCTTAGATGAGTGCCTTCGGGTTTGATGCCAAAGAGACAGATTTCCCCCAGAGTGTGGCAGGTTGGAGAGGAGAAGCTTCTGCACAGAAGCACCTGGTCCCCCTATCCCAGCCACCCCCACCCGCAGCCTCAGAGGAGGGGTTCTGAGAGATGGTGTGCCCAGGGCGGGGCCATCTGCTGCAGCCTGGGGCCCCAGGGCTCTGACAGAGGAGCGTGTGCCCCTGCCAGGCCCTGTGTTTCTCACTCAGAATTGTACTGTCTTACAATAGCGAATAATGGAGAAGTGTTTGTTGTCCCTTCAACTCTGTTCCTTTCGCAGGCGGCCTCACGTGTGACCACATGACGGCTTGTGTGCATCAAGACAGTTCATCCTGTCCATGGGGTGAGTGTACATTTGAGCTGCTTTTTCATCCAGTACAGTCTTGAAGGTGCTTGTAGGCCACCAGAATGTAGATTCCCAGGGTGGTCTGAGGCAGAGCGTGTCTTCTCACACAGCACAGTTTCCACAAAACACCAGGGAGGGTTTTTTAATTCAAAATGTGTTTCAGTGGAATTGTATTGTCTTGTCACACTCAGAACATTCCTCCCTACTCTGTCCTTGAAACAGCATCTGAGAGTGAGGGCAGAAGGCGCCTGTCCCGGCTCTTGGGCAGCCTGAGTCTGTCTGTGGACGGGAACACAGGTCCAGTGTGTTTGTGCTGTGGGTGATTGAGGGAGTGATCACTGTGCAGTTAATTTATTCTTCCGTGTCAGAGTCATCTTCCTCATCTTGTTACTTTGGCATCAGACCAGAAGCCACCCGTTCAGGAAGCTTTAAATGTTAGACTTGATACTTTTCAACGCAAATGAGCAATTATTTCTTTGATCTGCTGGCTTTATTCAGTGAAGATGAGGCTTGTAAGTCAAAAAACAAAGAGCCAAAACTTGTATACTATTTTAAAAAACACATAGTGTAACTTTTAAAAAATACATAAAAGTCTTATTATACAGATGGCAGTGAATTCAGATTTTTTAAATGAAGAACCTATTAAATCCTATTACCATTTATCAATTCGGTACACACTGAATAAATCATTCCTCTGAAGAGAATAAAAGTTGAAATACCCAATAAGACCAGTGGGCAAAACATAAACAAGTTCTTTTTTCTTTTAATTGATGTGTAGTTGACTTACAATATTGTGTTAGTTTCAGGTGTACACCAAAGTGATTCAGGTGTATTTTTTTTTAATTCTTTTCCATTATAGTTAATTTCAAGATATTGAATATAGTTACCTGTGTTATACAGTAGATCCTTGTTTATCTATTTTATATTTAGTGGTGTGTATCTGTTAGTCCCAAACTCCCAATCTATCCTCCCCCTTTTCCCCGCTAGTAACCATAAGTTTGTTTCTGTGTCTGTGAGTCTTTTTCTGTTTTATAAATAAGATCATTTATTCTATTTTTTAGATCCCACATATAAATAGTGATATGCGATATTTGTCTTTCTCTGACTTATTACACTTGTATGATAATCTCTAGGTCCATCCATGTTGCTGCAGATGGCATTATTTCATTCTCTTCTATGACTGAGTAATATTCCATTGTGTGTTTATACTGATCTTCATTATTTCCTTCCTTCTGCTGTAGGTTTTGTTTGTTTATCTTTTTCTAGTTCTTTCAGGTGGTAGGTTAAGTTGTTTATTTGGCATTTGTCTTGTGTTTTGATGAAGGCTTGTATGGCTGTGATCTTGCCTCTTAGAACTGGTTTTGCTGCATCCCGTCGGTTATGTATGGTTGTGTTTTCATTGTTTCTCTTGAGGTATTTTTTAATTTCCTCTGATTTCATCATTTACCCATTTTCTTTTTCCTTTTTTCAGTTTTATTAGGTAGAATTGTTACAATTTTCATGTATACAGTATAGTGCATGCAAACACATATATACAATATGCTGCACGTACATTTTTAAATTTACATGTTTGTACTGTTCATTGTTTCTAAGAACAGTTTAGAGCTTTAGCTTTTTAAACTTACATAGTTATCGAAGGAATACAGCCAACCACAAAATAAGAATCAGCAGAATGCAGTAATCCAGTCATAAAGGACAGTCACATGTGCTTACACATATTCAGGAATTCAGTCATCTAAGTTATAAATAATAAGCAGATCCTTTGTGTCCTTTTTTTTAAGATTTCATATATAAGTGATATCATGGCATTTTTCTTTCTTTCTGGCTTATGACCCACTGGTTTTTTAGTGGCATGTGTTTATTCTCCATGTAATTGCTTTGAACAAGTTTCTGATAGGAGAGAAATACCAAAGGGCCAGTAAACATGAAACTACTCAGCCTTCATTACCTGTCAGTAAAGTGGATGTCAAGACCACCGTGATATACTGTGTCACACCTTCAGAACAGAGCGGAATGGAAAGATTTGATGACACCCAGGTGGGCGAGGGTGTGGAGCAGCTAATGGGGGGTGGGGAGGCACACACTCACCTTGGAAAGCAGTTTGCATCAGCTGGTGAGGCTGAGTATGAACCCCCCGTCAGACATTCCTGTGTGAGGAGGACACATGTGACAGCACAGGAGTCTTCACAGAGGCTTCAGGTGAAGACGCTGGGAGCAACCCAAGTGCCCACCAGCAGCAGGATAGACAGACAGACACAAAGACACATGACAGAGCATCTGCAGTGGACGTGGTTGGATAACTGCTGCGGGAGGACACAGTGACTCCCAGAAACACGATGTTGAGAGGGGAAGGCTGTGAAGACCCAGGGACCTTGGAATTATAGAAATCTCAGAAATATGCCTAACTAAATTCTGATCTAGAGACACAGGGTTCTAAGATTAAACTACTTTAAAAAAGAAGAAGCAGGGGGTTTTCCACTTCCGTTCAAGGGGAGGTAAGAGGGACCAGAGTTACCCTCCAGTTGAAACAACTGCAACACTGAACAAGATACATGAAACCGCAGCTCTCAGGATGTGTGACATCAGTGTCTCAGTGGAAGTCAGTCAGTGAAGGAAAGGAGTCCCTGGGACGCAGAAAACAAAGGTGAGCCCTTCTCACAGCCTGGAGAAGGTCGCAGAGCAGGGAGGGGAACCCGGCAAGCCCAGTCTCCCCAAGTTAGGGAGGCCTGGCTGGGCGTCCAGGGATGCTGAGGTGGCTGGAGTTCTCACGGAAGAGTAACAGAGAGGAGTCAGTTTGACAAAGAGAATTCTGCAGATATGAGTCCCCCATGTCCTCAGTCATGTACAGGTAGCACACATGTACAAGGAAACAGTCCAAGGCCAGGGAAGAGCTGCCTGAGGGAACTGGAGGGAGTTGAAGCTGTGGTAGCCAGCATCGAGTGTGGTTCTTATGAAGGACTGAATGTGCCCCACCCCAACCCCCATTCGTGTGCTGAAGCCCTGAACCCAACATGAATGTATTTGGAGATAGGGCCTTAAGGGAAGTAATTAAGGTTAAATGAGGTCATAAGGGTTAAACCCTAACTTGAAAGAATTAGTGTCCTTATAAGAAGAGACCAGAGCTCTGTGTCTTGGCACACACAAGAGAAGATGGTGGCCACCCACAAGCCAAGAGTTCTCAGGATGAAATCTTCCTTGCCGGCACCTTAATCTTGAACTTCCCTGCCACCTGCTGTTCTGGCTCCTCAGTCTGTGGTGTTTTGTCAGACACTTGAGCTGACCAAGGCACCTCCAAGACCCCTGTGCTGTGGTGTGCATGCCCTGCAAAAATCCCTAGGACTGGATTATGGGTTTTCCTGTTATGATTAGGTTGTGTTCAATGGTACTGTTGCCTTTACGGAATGGAGAACCTTCTAAATCTGGGTCTAGAGGTCAGAGAAGAGTCAAACTCAAAGAATGAGAAGGCCCTGATGCGCCACGGCTGCCTTGAAGTTGCAGGCAGGAGGCGGGAGCTGACGTGGCCATGCTGACTTCCACAAGGAGACAGTCCCCTTGGTCCTGCAGCTCCACGGAACACTTTGCCAGCAATAAAAATGACCCTAGAAGTGGATTTATGCCCTGAGTCTCCACAGGAGATTTCAGACTGGCTGACACCTTATTTCACCCTGGAGATACCCTGAGCAGAGAACCTAGCCACACCATGGGGAACTGTGGCTATGCAGAAGGGTAAGCTCATGAGTGCCGGGTGCTCACACAAGGCTGGGTACAGCCTGCTTCCCAGCAGCAGCAGAGCTCCTCTGACTCAGGGCACCACCACTGAGGGTGCTGAGGAGGGCTGCCTTCACGAGTTCGGGGAGGGCCTCAAACACTGCTCTGGCCAGACCTAGAAATACCCAGCACCGGGGACCGAGAAATCCATGATGCCCAGCACCTAATACAAACACCAGACATGTAAAGGAGCAAGACAACACACCCACAGTGAGAAGAAAAAAGGCGAGTGAAACCAGAAGTGACAGGGACTACAGGGCTTGAAGACAAGGGCATTAAAACGGAAAGATGTTCCGTGCGTTCAAGGGGCAGAGCAGACACTGAGCATGTTAGGTGGAGCATGGAAGATTTCTTAAGGATCCCAATTAATTTCTAGAGATGAAAATGACAGTGTCTGAGATGAAGAATTCACTGGATAAAATCAGTGGCAGATTAAACATTGCAGAAGAAAAGATTAGTGAACCTGAAAACAAAGTCATGGAAAATACTGACAAGGAACCAGTGGAGGGCATACAGCTCAGGGATAGAGCGCATGCCTGGCATGCACGAGGTCCTGGGTTCAATCCTCAGCACCTCCTCTAAAAATAAATAATAAATACACCTAATTACTAAATTAAAAAGGAAACAGAAGAAAGGCTCAAAAAGACTATTAAATGGAGTGTCGGTGAGCTGTGAGACAACATGAAAAATCCTGTTATATATGATTGAGTGGGAGGGTCAGAAAAATATTGGAGGAGGTGACAGTTGAAATCTTCCCAGATCTGATGAAACTATACACCCACAAGTCTAGGAAGCTCAGTGGATCCTATGCATAATAAATATGAATGAAAGTATACCAAACCACATCATAATCAAATTGTTGAAAACGAGTGACAAAGAACCTATGAGAAGCAGCCAGACAGGAGACCCTGCACAGAGAAGCACAGGCCAGCTGACACCGACTGAGGCTGTGGCGGGGATGCTGAGCCGCGCTGGAATGACAGGGCCATCGCCGAGAGGCCAGCACAGGAGACACGGCAGAATCGTGAGAAATACCTAACTTTTTTTAAAAGGAGAAAGAAGAGGGAAGAAGGAACACCGATGTTTAGCGGCTTCTCTGGGGTCAGTGTCCGTCTCTTGGCAGCCCACCCCTGCACGGCTGTGTGGGACTTCACGACCTGCCTCCGTACGGGCCTGCTCTGGCTGCCAGGACCAAACGCCAGCGACGGGGGGCTTAGCCACGGAGAGAAAGCTCATGTCTCACAGGCCCAGAGGCTGAAGTCCAGTCAGGCGCCTTCCCATTCTGGTGTCTTCGAAGGGCATTGAGCCCGTCACAGGGCCCCATCTGACAACTCAGCTAGGCCTCATCCCTCCCAGAGGCCCTGCCTCCAAATGCCACCACACGGGGGTGGGGCCAGGGGTGGTTAGGCCTTCAGAGTGCAAATTCGGGAGGACAAACATTCAATCTGACAACTTCCCTGTACCTCCGTCTCTAATGTTTTTGATACTGTCATAGGTTTTATGGCTTACATATGCTGTAAACCCACAATGTGTAACTACTGTTTTTGCTTTAGACAGTTGTCTTTTTAGAGTGATTTAGAAAACTTTTTCAGTCTTTCACATTTACCTTCACTTTAACCATTTCCAAAAATCTTCACTTTGTGCAAATTCAAGTTTCTGTCACATGTATTTCTTCCCCATGAAGAACTTCCTTTAATATTACTTTAGGGTGGATTTGATGGTTATGAATTCTCTCCATTGGGTTTTTTTCTTTCCAAAAAATTATCTTTCTTTTCTGAAAGGAATTTTTACTGGGTATAGGGCTGTAAGCTAGCAGGTTTTCCCTTTCAGCACAGCTAGTCTTCTGACTCAGTGATTTGGGTGATGCATCTGCTCTGATTCTTACTTGGTTCCTGTGTCTTGTATGGCTTTTTCCCCTCTAGCTGCCGCTAAGATTTTCTTTCGTGTTGGTTTTTAGCAGTTTGAATAGGAAACATGTTCGCCTTTCTCTGAACTTCTTGGATCTGTGTTTTGGTTTCTCCCATTGTTTTTAGAAAAACCTCAGCCATTGTTTTCTCAGGTATCTTTGCTTCCCTGTTCTGTCCCTCCTAGGATCCCACCACATGCCAGTCGGGCTCCTTGGTGTTGGCCCACAGCTCTGGGGTGCCCGGCCCGCTGTTGTTTATTATTTATTACTCACTCTTCCTCCTTCAGTCGAAGTACTTCAGGCTCCCTGGTTGTGTCCTTAGTCAGGTTGAGTCTACCGGAGGATGAGCATGTTGGAGGCACCCTCTGCCCCATCGGACCCTTCCTCGCAGAGGCTCCTCTCCGCTGCTCTTCCCCGTGTGACCGTGCAGGCTGTTCCAACACGTGGGCCCCCTCCTGGCCTGGTTGTACTGTTGCTCAGTCTCTTGACCATGTGTACGTGCGTATTGAGGGTCACCGATCTTTTGTGGGACGGTAGTGGAAGACGTAAGCCGTGGGTCTGGAACTTCCTGTCTGTGGAGTGAGGACACCCAGCCTCCTGTGTGCTTCTATATGTCAGTGCTTGCTAGACTTGGGGAAGTGCAACCAGGGGATGCTCTGCTGTCCCGGCCCCTCAGTCTCAGCCATTCCCCAGCTGAAGGATGTTTCTGACTGTCTGGGCCTGTGGTTGTCTCCCCCATCCCAGGAGCAGAGGGTGGTCTTGTCCCTCCCCCAGCCACGATTTCATCTGTCCCCAGGAGTGGGGAGACGCCTCCAGTGACTCTCGGCTTCTGTTCCAGAAAGAAGGGTTCCCCCCTCTTCCAGACCTGTACCCCCAGGGGAGCCCATGGGGATGAGCCCTGTGTCTGCAGCTGCCAGGGGTTCTTCGACAATTCCTTGGGTGTTTAAGCTGGATTCTCACCCCTCCCTGCAGCCACAGCCGCCATGGGCCTGTCTTCGTGCTGTATGTGACCTCACTTCTGTGTGACGGATTCAGGAAAGTTGAGATTTTGTGGATTATCTGGCTTTGCTGGAAGAGATGCTCCATCTCCTGGGGGGGACGCCGTTAACAAAGTGATCAACTGATACACATCGTTTTACACAACATAGTGACGACTAGACTGGCCCGTGCGGTCACAAGACTTTGCTAGATTGGGGTTGCGTGCTTCTGATGGCCACAGCAAGGAGCCCTCGGGCCCGGACGAGGAGGCAGTGCTGGGGCAGAAGACGGTACCTGGTTGGCAACAGGAACACGGGTTTGGGCACTGATGTTGGAAGAGTAGGATACGGTGTCGGGAGAGACATGGGTCCTGGAGGCCCCCGGCCACAGGAGGAGGGAAGAGCCAGGTTCTGTTCTGGACTTTTCAGGTTGGGTGTGTTGGTGGGCCATCCAGATGGAGAGGCCTGGCTGCGGGCAGGACACCCACCTGAGCCCTGGAGAGCTCAGGGGGCAGCTGAAGTTTGGGGTGGGCCCTTTGCCTTCAGTGTCACTTCTGGAAGGGACCCTGGGGAAGTCTCCCACCCCTGCTCCTGCCTCTTCCAAGGTGACCCTCGGCAGGGGGTTTGCTGCGGGCTGGCCACCTCCATTCCTTTGCAGGAGGGTTAGCGTCTGGTATGTCTTGGTCCCTCCAGGTCAGGAGACTCGCAGGACAAATCGAGCACGTTTTATTCGCCGACTGCCTTGGCACATATCTCTCCAAACACTAAAAACGTCTGTCCTAGAAGGCCCCCTGCTTGGTGGGGTACTGCTTTGAGTCTGAGCCCAATGTTTTTCACGGGTCCGTGTTTGGGTTTGAGGAAGCCCCACTATACAGCACCTGTCTTCTCAAACCAAATTCTGAGTGAATTAAAAAGAGAAGCTTCTAGTTTAGTAATGCTGTTACCATTAAAGAAAGCACCAGGAAGGCTGATGGGACTTGGAAATACCCTCATCACAGGTAAAGCAGGACTGGGTGAAATGGACTGGCTGTCGCTTGGTGTGCCTCCTAGTGCAGAATTCCAGGGAAAAAGCCTTACCCGCCAGGCTCAGGTGGAAGGGTCTCCCGTGTGTCACAGCCCTGCCGTGTGCGTCTGCTGGATGTGCACGCAGGAGCTCATGAGGTTCCCCAACAGCTCCCCCCACAGTCCTGGGTGTGGGCTGAGGCCGCTGCTGCAACCGCGCATGCACCTCACGGGACAACCTCAGACCAGCTGGTGGCTTCTTGGCTGTGAGCACTCAGGCCACAGCCCTACCGGCCACCCTGCCCAGCGAAGCACCTTCAGGGTTGACTTACTCTGCAGTTTTGAGCAGGGTTAACGCATTCACTGTGGTTTTATCATCCCAGGATGTGAAAACAAGGAGCAGAACCAAGATGGAGACTTGAGCCTGAGGCCGCTCACCCCAGAGGAAACGTCAGCGATTGTGGGGCGAGCCCCAGCCAAGTGGGCGGAGGAGGGAGGTTGTAAACCTGAGCAGAGCCTCTGCCCGAGCCCTGGCCCTGCCGCGCCCCCCGAAGGCCAGGCCCCAAGGCCCTACAGGTGCGTGGAGTGCGGCAAGTGCTTTGGTCGGAGCTCCCACCTCCTCCAGCATCAGAGGACCCACACCGGGGAGAAGCCCTATGTGTGCGGCGTGTGTGGCAAGGCCTTCAGCCAGAGCTCCGTGCTCAGCAAGCACCGGAGGATCCATACAGGCGAGAAGCCATACGAGTGTGACGAGTGCGGAAAGGCCTTCCGGGTGAGCTCGGACCTTGCCCAGCACCACAAGATCCACACGGGTGAGAAGCCGCACGAGTGTCTTGAGTGTGGCAAGGCCTTCACTCAGCTCTCGCACCTCATCCAGCACCAGCGCATCCACACAGGCGAGAGGCCCTACGTGTGCCCACTGTGCGGCAAGGCCTTCAACCACAGCACCGTCCTGCGGAGCCACCAGCGCGTGCACACCGGGGAGAAGCCGCACGAGTGTGGGGAGTGTGGCCGCGCCTTCAGCGTGAAGAGGACGCTCCTCCAGCACCAGCGGGTCCACACTGGGGAGAAGCCCTACACCTGCAGTGAGTGCGGCCGCGCCTTCAGCGACCGCTCTGTCCTCATCCAACACCACAACGTGCACAGTGGGGAGAAGCCCTATGAGTGCGGCCAGTGCGGCAAGGCCTTCAGCCACCGCTCCACCCTCATGAACCACGAGCGTATCCACACCGAGGAGAAGCCCTACGGCTGCTACGCATGCGGCAAGGCCTTCGTGCAGCACTCCCACCTGACGCAGCACCAGCGCGTGCACACCGGCGAGAAGCCCTACGTGTGCAGCGAGTGCGGACACGCCTTCAGCGCCCGCAGGTCCCTGGTTCAGCACGAGAGGATCCACACAGGCGAGAGGCCCTTCCGCTGCGCGCAGTGCGGCAAGACTTTCAGCCTGAAGGCCACGCTGATCGTGCACCTGCGGACCCACACGGGCGAGAGGCCCTACGAGTGCAGCCGCTGCGGCAAGGCCTTCAGCCAGTACTCCGTGCTGGTCCAGCACCAGCGCATCCACACGGGCGAGAGGCCCTACGAGTGCGGGGAGTGCGGGCGCGCCTTCAACCAGCACGGGCACCTGATCCAGCACCAGAAGGTGCACCAGAAGCTGTGAGCTCGGCCACCCGGGGGGCCCCACTCAGAACCCCGGCCCAGGCCCGGAGCCCCCAGCCCCGGAGCCCCCAGCCCCTCCCCGGGAAGCCCTTCTTGGGTGAGTCGGTGTCGCAGAGACTCAGGCTGGGGAAGCACTGGCCCTGTTGTCTCTGCGGAAGCTTGAGGGGAAGCCTATTGTGTTTTTCAACATCTTGAAGCTGCACTACAGAGTAGTCACCCCTTGGTAGCCAATTTTGGTTAAGACAGCTATAGTTCATTGTTCAGCATTACTTAACTGGAAGTGAGAAACTACAGGAAGTTAAGGCATACGGATGGCTGTCACAACACAACTTCCTTACACCTCAGAGTTTTTTTTTCTTAGAACATTATGACTGTTAGAATTATTGGACCTAAAGTTAGAACGTGGGCCTATTTTCAGTGTTATGTTAAACACTAAAGTGCTGTGTGGATAAGATGACGTAAAAAAAAGATTGTCACCACATGTCATGTGATACGGCTAGAAATCCTAAGTGTGTGGAACCACTTGTTTTCTATGAAAAAGGGGGACAGTGTCAAGATTAATCAGTGAGAAGTGATGTAAACTTAGCTCTTTACCTGGTGCTTTAACTTTATCCAAGATCAGAGGGATGTCCTAACTTACGCATGAAAATTTAAATCAAAAATGGGTCTTTTTCTCAAAACTCATCGTGACCTGCAGACCCTGTGTGCATAGTCGTGGGATGTGCGGGCTTCTGGGCCCACGTGCACACAGGAGGGGCCGGCACACTCAGACACTGGGCCTCACAGCTGCTGCACCGACCAGGTGCCTTGAGACGTTACGGTGTTTCCCAAAAATGTTACTGAAAAGACAGTTCTTCAGCACATACTTTTTAAAACATAAAATTCTCAAATTCAAATAGCTGTTTTTGTTTGTTTTTACTATTTCTAACATTTCTATCCCTATGTTTGAAGGTTTTATTTCACTTTTTTACCCCTAGTTCCAAGAGTCTCGTACCCAGTGTCATATGCTGTGATGAACCTGGTTTTCTCATAATTTTCCTGAGTTTTTTTTTTCTCTCTATGGAGAACATTATTGGCTTCTTAGGTAAAATTAAGCAGTAGCGTATGGAGCTCTTAAGTCCACAGCACTGCACTGCAGTGCAGACGGACGCTTGTTGTCTCCTGTGTGTTTCACACCACAGATGACCTCACTCTGGTGTTTTACACCAGAGATGACCTCACAGGGAAGGGCCCACCTTTGCTGACTGAGTCCACGGCTGGCATCTGACTGGATGCTGCTCGGAGCCACTCCTCAGGCATAAGTCCTACCCGTGTGGAAGAACTAAGAGTAAGAAACAGTCCTGTTCCAGTCAGGATGAGAACAAGAGGTCAGTTAATTTCAGTGTACAGAAATGCACACTGGGAAAGGCCGTCTGTGTATCACAGTACAAGTCACTCTGATTGCCACGTCCTCCAGTAACCTGGGGTTTTGAGGGAACTCTTTCCAAAATGTACAGTTTGCTTTCCCACCTTCTCCAGTGACATGTCCTGAGTATCATTCTGCCCTTTCCTGCGGTCAGCTGCCGTTGACCCAGGAGGGCAGCTCTAGGGCCCTCTCCCTGGGGAGGACCCCTGGAACGTGCATTTTTGCCCAAGAAGCAGGAGTAGCACACGGCCCGCTGGGACCCATGGGCGGTCTGAAGTGGCTTCATAGACCAGAATGACCTTTGGGGACCCCTCACCCTGACACCAGCCTTCTCAGCGTTTTCTCCCGTCTCTGACTTGTCAGCAGAATTCCGTACTTGCTTTGGACTTTTTATTTTGAAGCCTTTACATTTTGTGTACTTATTTTATAATAATTTATAATAATATTTGTATTATTTCTCCTTATGGCTACCAAGAATCTGACACTCAGTTCTCTTCAAATTTTCTATTATTTGTGAGATATTTTAGGCCACCGGGACTTTGGTGTACTGTGTATAATCTGACATATTTTCCAATAAAAGAGCAACGCGTGGAACACGTTTATGGGTGATGGAAGATCAGCAACTTGGCCTGAGGATCTCCTACAAATCAGAGGCCATCGGAGATGAGTGGGCAATCTCCAACAAGAGAAGACACAAGCAGGAAAGCCTGCAAAAGGTCAAGGGTGCCAATTCCAAACAAACATGCCCCCTGCTCATCAGTTAGTGAAGGCCATGCTGTGATGGTGGAGCTGTGAGCAGATGGGAAAGGGCATCGCTGGTGACCTGTGTCAGCTGTGGGGACACAACAGTGTGACCCACCTCTGGAGGAAGGTGACTGCACACAGGACTTGGCTAGCAGGTGCCAGGTAGCCCAGAGGGTCCCTGAGGGTGGCAGGGGCATTTCTAGAGGACAGGCCTGGGAAGCTTAAGCCACCAAATGCCAGCCCACGCACAGAGGGGTAGGGGGTGGGAGCAGCACTGGGGGTCTTTGGCCCATCTGATGAGTTTGGAGAACACTTTTAGTTTCATGTGTCAAAGCTGAGAAATGCCAGTGAGGTGAAGATCAGGGTCCCCAAGAGTGCCCTTACTTCTGACACCAGCCACAGGTTTCGTGATCCCCAACATCACCCTCAAGTTCACTAATCTGCTATAAGGACACACAGAACTCACCTTGAAAGCCGATATACCCCGGTTATTAGTGTTACAGGGGACAGACAGGTAGAAATGGGCCAGGACATCACATGGGGCAGAATCCAGGAGTAGTGCCAACTGTGGAGCTCCGCTGCCCTCCCCGCAAAGTAATCGTCAGCACTGCTTCCTGGCACTGCTGTGCGATCATGTGCTCAGGGTGTCAGCAAGGGGGCTCACCTGCACCTTGGTGTCCAGAGTTCTTACTGGGGCTCGGTGATACTGCTGGCTGCCTGCGTGACTGACAGCCCCCACCTCTGCAGAGGTCAAGCTGATGCTGCACGGCCAGCCCAAGGCCTCCACCATAAATCACACTGTTAGTGTAGACCACCTGGCTTGGCCCGAGGCTGCAGATAAAGACACTTCTCTGGCAGGACTTTTCAAGCACCCAGGAGGAGTCCAGGACAAAGGCCAGCCCTCTCCTGGGCTCCGGTTAGTCTTTTCTGCAAAAGTGATTAAGAATACGTTGCCGCCAAGACCTGCCTCCAACTACTGTGACCTCAGGCCCAGTCACTTCCCTCCTGAGTCTGGGGTGTCACGGTGGAGAATATACCATGGAATTAAATCACTGTAGGAAGACCAGCCCAGCTATCAGTCTGTGTTGTCCATGTGCTGAGTCTGGGACTCTGGACAGTGCAGCTGCCACAGGGTCAGGTGGAGCCACTGACCCACCATGAGGAGGTGTCCAAACATTCCACAAGCACAAGGCACCTTGAAGAGGCTCACCCAGGAGCCCGCACACACAAGACACTGGGACAGGCCGGGCAGGGTGGGGCAGGTGCTGCCCTGGGCCAGGCCACCCTCCATCCGCAGCAGGAGAGGCCACACAGCCGCCTCCAGCAGGGCCTCAAGGAGACCCTGGAGGCTACTAGACCCTGGGGGGTACTGGAGGACCCGATTAGCCCCAGGATAGGGCCAGGAGGGCAAAGATCCAGCTCCATGGGTCTCTGCCCCAGAGGTGTGCACAGAGCCAGGCACAAAGACCTAGCATGTGAGCATGAACCCACCTGGCCTCACCATGACCTTCGGGGATGCTGGCTCGAGGACCTCCCAGGTCCTCACTGTCTGACTGTGGGACCCCAGCTGCTGATCTCTTGATGCGCTACTGGCTGCCCAGAGCTATTAAGCAGCCTCTGCTCTGGGATGACATCGCTCCCAAAGGTTGCCCAAGACAGCTCAATGGAAACATCTAGAACCAAGGGGTCCCTCTGCCCACGCTCCATCCCCACCCCTAGACAGGCTGGACACTTGGCCCCTGTGAAAATGTGTCACCAGCTCACATTACCAGCCCCATTAAGTCAAAACAAAACAGCCAAGAAAACTGTGGGGTCACTAGAGGTAGTTCTGCAGGACACAAACACCAGCCTGCCACTTTCCCAGGCACACTGTACCATTAAACACAGTCCCTCCAGTGCCACTGGCTCAGGGGATGCCCATGCTGATGAGGCAAAGGGACCCCCAGAGCAGGGGTTAACAAACAAGCCAATGAAACGGCACCTGGGCCACAAGCAGTGACAGGACAAAGGGTGTGAAAGGAGAGGTGGTTCCCACTGAAACCAACATGGAGACATGCAGCCTTCAGAGTAATCAGGCAGTCAAGTGCAGTACCAGCCACAGCCACACCTACTTACTTGGCAAGTTACAACTCCACCATCCACGCAGTGAGGAAAGGTGGAATCAGACTGCTCTGCTCCGCACCCTGCAGGGAGTGGTTTTTGATGGTCACTGCTGGTAATGCTGGATACTGGGTACAACCACCCTGGAAAGCGTTTGCATATAAACATCAGTGTCCTTTACAACGTTACCCTGTTCTTGGAAATGTATCCTAAAGACACAGTTTAAAAGAATAAAGGAATTAAGTTACTGTGGAACTGAATTAGTCACTGTGAAATAACTATGTCCAAATGGTAAGTTTTATAAAACTTAAACATGTCAGATACACAGAGATTCTGTCGCTACTGTAAAGGCAGTTATCAGGGAGTGATGTCACAGCAGATGGCGGAGTAGGAAGCTCCGGGAACCTGTTGGCGCACCTGAATGCCACCGCGCTGGCAGGAGCTGTCTGGAGTGACTGTCCAGCAGTCAGAGCTTGCAGCATCCAGGAGAGAGCTTGATGAAGAGGGTGGAAAATTTCAGTGAATTTCCACATTTAGCCAACACCTACCATGCCCACCGCCTGGCCCCAAGACGAGTGGCCATGTGGACAGTGCCGGAGCCAGGGTGGGCACTTAGGTTTTGGTTCTCTGAACAACAGCAGGTGCTCTGACAGCCAACAGCTACTCCTGTTCACCATGCAGCTAGCACAGGGCTGGCTGTCATTTTTTTAACCACTGGTTTAAAATGGGTAAAAGCAGTTTCCAGGGGAATTAAAGACATGCCTTTTTCTTCCCCATTTGGGAGCCAGGTATTTAAAGAAACCTTTGTTAGGTCACTGGATGACCACACAGACAGTGAAATAGAAACTTTAGGGACGAACACATCAAAGAATACACACTCTGCAAAAAGCTTAGAGAGGTCAGAGCCCTCAACAAACAAGATTCAGCAGTCCCTGAGGGCTGGGAGACTTAGAGCCCAGAATCAACACCACACGATGCTCAGAACGTCCAGAGGTCAACAAAAAATTACAAAATGTACCAAGCAAAACCTGTGGGACTGAAATGTACAATAACTGACATGAAAGGCTCACTAGAGTGGTTCAACAGCAGATCTGAGCAGCAGATCAATGAACTTGAAGATAAAACTACTGCAATTACCCAGTATAAGGAGCAGAAAGAAAAAAGAATGAAGAAAAGCAAACAAATCCAAGCCAGCTATGAAATATCGTCAAAGGTACCAACAGACACGATACAGGGTTCCCAGAAAGAGAGAGATGGGCAGAGAAGGCATTTGGAGACACAATGGCCAGGAACTTCTGAAACCTGAGGAGACATGAAAATGTATGTCCAAGAAACAGTAAATTCCAAACAGGATAAACTAAAAGAGATCTACACTGAGACACATTATAGTCAAACTGTCAAAACCCAAGACAAAGACAATTCTGAAGGCAGCAACAGAGAAATGACTGCTCACATACAATGAAATGAAAGGATATTTAGGCAGTAATTCAAAGCTGTATGAAAAATAAAGAACCTAGTAAAAGTCACTGCACAGGTAAGTATAAAACCAAGTATTACTATACTTCTGTTACGTTTCATAAAGTCTCTTTTTCCTACATGACTTAATAGGCAAATGCATAACCACAATCATAAACATGGTGATGGGCATGCTCATAAATGTGTGCACAGAATACACGCACATAGAAATCATACATTACACATCGCAAATAAATCACAAATCACACATATGCACACCCCAGTGTCATAAATAGGGGAGTAATCATAAGTATGTTGATGTATAAGGATGTGATTTGTGACAACAACATAAAGAGGGGACATGTATAGGAAGAAAGCGTTTATACTATTACAATTCAGTCAGTATTATTCAAATTAAGTTGTTGTAAGATTAGGATGTTAATGTAATTCCCAAAGTGACCACTAAGAAAACAACTAAAGAATATACAGAAAAGTAAAGGTGGAAATTAAAATGGTATACTACCAAAAAAAACCCAAAACCTAAAAAGGCAGTAATAGAGAAATTGAGGAACAACAACAACAACAAAAACACAGGACAAATAGATAAATGATAGTAATCACATAAAATGTAAATGGACTAAACCATCCTCTTACAAGGTAGAGGCTGGCAAACTGGATTTTAAAGTCAGGATCCAACTAATACGCGGCCTAAGACTCTCCAGATAGAAGGACACACAGAAAGCCCAACAGAGAGGGCTTCACTTCAAGCGGGCAGAACAATTCACAAGAATAAACACCAATCCTTCTCAAACTCCTCCCAGAAACTGAAGAGGAATACTTCCTAACTTATTACATGAGGCTAGCAGTACCATGGTATTGAAGAGAGACAAAGGAAAAAAACCATGGACCCAATATCCCTTAAGCGTATTCGTACAAAAATCCTCAGCGAAATACAAGCCAACTGAATTCAGCAGATTAAAAGGATTGTGCACCTTCTTCTGTACAGGGAATAATAGCACAGGGAACTATTATTGCAACAACCTTTAATGAAAAAGAATATAAAAACTAACTAAACTAGTACGTCTGCATGACTGGGACATCATGCTGCACTTGAGAAACTGACACATTGTAACTGACAATATACTTCAATTTTTTTTAATTAAAAATTTTTTTCATTAAAAAAAAAGGATTGTGCACTATGACCAAGTGGGATTTACTCCCGGAATGCGAGGGTGGACACGTGAAAACTAACCATTGTAACAACTCACAGTAATGGAATGAAAAAAAAAAAACCCACTTGAACATTTCAACTGATGCAAAACACTACCCAAAGTGAGCTCGAGTCAAAACAACCCCTGTCAAAATCCCAGTGCCGTTTTCTTCAGAAATAGAAAAACCCATCCTAAAATGCATATGAAATCTCAAGGGACACCAAACAGCCAAAACCACCTTGAAAAAAAAAAATGAAGTTGGAGGGCACACTCTTCCTGATTTCAAAACTGACGGCAAAATGGCAGTAATCAAAACAGTGTGGTGCTGGCCTAAGGACAGACGCTAGACCGACAGAGTAGAACTGGGCCTAGGAATAAACCCCTGCACACACAGTCAACTGACTTGACCATGGTGCCAAGACCATTTGTTACGAACTGAATGTTTATGTCCCCCCAGAACTCATAGTTGAAGCTGTGACACCCAGTGTGTAGATAAGGTCTGTGAAGTGGTGATAAAGCTTGGCATTCGCAAGGGTGGGCCCCTAACCCCAGAGGGCTGATGCCCTTGTCGTAAGAGGAAGTGACCCCTGGGCTCTCTCTCCCCACCAAGCGAGGACACCAGGTGGTGCTCAACTGCAAGCCTGGAAGAGGATCCTCACCAGGAACTGAATCAGCCAGCACCTTGATCTTGGATATCTTAGCCTCCAGAAATATGAGAAATAAAATTGTGTTTTTTAAGCCACCAGGTAGCATTTTGTTTCGGCAGCTTGAGCTAATACACTATTCAGTGGGGAAAACAAAGACTTTGCAATGTTACGGGGAACACTGGATATCCACATATAAAGGACTGAGGTTGGGTCCTTACCTTGTACCATATACACGGATTAGCTCATTAGCTCAAAACAGATCAAAGACCAAACCTAAGACCTAAAATCATAAATTTCTTAAAAGAAAGCAAAGGGGCAAATCTTCATAATCCTGGATTTACCAATGACTTCTTGGATGTGACACCCTAAGTACAGGCAACAACAGAAAATAAACTGAACTTCCTAAGAATTAAAACCTTTTGTGCATCAAAGGACACTATCAAGAAAGCAGACAGACAACTCATAGAATGAGAAAATATTTGCAAATATTATACCTAATAAAGCATTACTATGCAAAATACATAAGGAATGCCTATACCTCAACAACAGAAAACAAACAGCCCAATTCAAAAATGGACAAAGGATTTGAAGACATTTCTCCAGAGGCACAAAAATGGTAAAGAAGCACATGAAAAGCTGCTCGATACCATCAGGAGGGAAACGCAAACCAGACCCAGTGAGGAGCCACTTCACACACATCAGGGTGGCTTGTCCAGAACATGTAAGATAACCAGTGCTGACAAGGACGTGGAGAGCCTGCAACCTACATGAACTGCTAGTGGGGATGCAAAATGGTGCTGCTGTAACAGCAAAGAACAAGTCCGACTCCACATCAGCCTGTTCCTTTGGCTCTAACCCTGCGCTGTTTCCTGTGCTGAGTCACGCTGGTTCTGCACCTTTGGCGAAAGAATGCTGCCTAGAACCTGACATATACAGGACAGCCCATTCTCAAGACTGACCTTTAAGGGAATAACACTTTCCCATTCATAGGGACATAAAGAGTTGCAGAACAGAGAGTAACATTTATCTAGTGGAGGGCAACAAGAACAAAGTTTGCAATAATCAACCACACCCCCTCCCCTTTTTAGTGTAAAAGGAGCCTGAATTCTGACTTGGAGAAGATGGTTCTCCAGGACATTAGTCTGCCATCTTCTTGGCCTGCTGGCTTTCCAAAGGAAGCTGTCACTCCTTGCCCCAACACCTCATCTCCCAGTTTACTGGCCTGTTGTGCAGCGAGCAGAACAAGTTTGGACTCGGTAACATTGCCGTTGTGGAAAAGTTTGGCTCTTCTTCAAAAACGTAAACATAGAATACCACATTACCACACGATCCAGCGATTCTGCTCCTTCAGTTACACCCCAAAGCATGGGAAGCAGGGAAAGTACAAGCACAGATTTGTACACCAACGTTCAAGCAGCATTACACACAACAGTCAACAGGCAAAAAAACACCCACGTTCCACCAACAGATGAGGGGTAAACAAAATGTGGTGTCACAAACAATGTAGTACTACTCAGCTGTTAAACAGTGATGTCCTGACACAGCCACAACACAGATGAACCCTGAGGACACTGTGTTTGGTGAGATAAGCCAGGACATACAGGGCAAATACTATGTGATTCCACTTAAGTGAGGTACTTAGAATAGACAAATTCATAGACACCGAAGACAGAAAAGAGGTTGCCAGCGGCGGGCGAAGGAGAGGTAAGTTACTGTTTAATGGGTGCAGAGTTTCTGTTTGGGATGATAAAACAGTTGTGGAAATAAGACGTAGTGATGGTTACACAATATCGTGAACATATTTAATGCCACTGAATTGTACACTTAAAAGTGGTTAAAATGGGAAATTTTATGTTGTATGTATTTTACTACTATAAAAAATGCAATCACCAATTCTATTAAGTGACACAGGAAAGCACGAACAATATGCTAATTTTTTTAATTTACAAAGTGTAAAAGCATGGACCATGTAGACTTCTCTCCAGTGTGAAGTTTCTGGAGCTGAGGAAACAGGGTCTGCGAGGACAAGCACCACAGTATATTCTGTGAGAATGTTCTCCGTGGGTCTGAGCAGAACCCCGCCAGGCACAGCAGTGCTGAGTTCTCTGTCTAGGGGGAGGCTACAGGAGCTTCTCCTTTTGCTCACCTTGTTCACTCAATTTCTCTAAAGCGAACATGCACTAGTTTGGGTTCAGGAAGAGTTTTAATTAGAAATGCCCTCTCACCTGTGACAGCACTATGCGGACATAAATAAAGGGGTGAGTGGGTCACGTGGAGGAGGTGCACAGCATACCTCACGGGCCCTTCTCCACCGTCATGTGGAGAAGTCTTCCCGGAGGTGAATCCTTTGATGCTGCGACATGTTGGAACTGTGCCGGAAGGCCTTCCCGCACTCACCACACTTGTAGGGCTTCTCCCCGGTGTGAATCCTCCGGTGCTGGATGAGGTAGGTGCCCTGGCTGAAGGCTTTCTTGCAGTCAGCGCATTTGTACGGCTTCTCTCCGTGGTGTGACCTCTGATGGTGGATGAGCCTGGAACTGTTGTGGAAGGCCTTCCCGCACTCGCCGCACTTGTAGGGCTTCTCCCCCGTGTGGATCCTCTGGTGCTGGATGAGGTGTGTGCTCTGGCTGAAGACTTTGCCACAGTCATTACACTCATAGGGCTTCTCTCCCGTGTGGCTTCTCTGATGTTCCACAAGTTTGGTTTTTTGGATGAAGGCTTTCTCACACTCATTACATTTATAGGGCTTCTCTCCAGTGTGAATTCTTTGATGCTGGATGAGGTTAGAACTTTGGGTAAAGCCTTTGCCACATTCGTTGCACTCATATGGCTTCTCTCCAGTGTGAGTCCGGCGATGTCGGATAAGGATTGAGCCGTCACTGAATGCTTTCCCACAGTCGTTGCACTTGTAGGGCTTCTCTCCAGTGTGGATTCTCTGGTGGTAAATGAGGGAAGAGTAGGCGCTGAAGTGCTTCCCGCACTCACTGCACCTGTAGGGCTTCTCTCCGGTGTGGGTCCTCTGGTGCTTCATGAGGTTGGGCCTCTGGTTGAAGGTCTTCCCGCACTCGTCGCAGCGGTAGGGGATCTCCCCGGAGTGCATCCTGCGGTGACTGAGGAACTCGCAGCTCTGGCGGAAGGCCTTCCCACACTCATCACACTTGTAGGGCTTCTCTTCACTGTGAAGCCGCTGGTGCTTGACGAGGTTAGCACTGTACCTGAAGGCTTTCCCACAGCAACCACAATGATGCAGTTTTTTCCCAAGAGGCATGTTCTGATATTCTTTAACAGCTGGATTTGCACTGAAGATTTCCCCAGAATCATGAACTGTCTTTGTTTCTTTGGACCTGTGTACACGTTTATGGTTGTTAAGGTATGACCTCTGTTCAAAGCTCTGCTCACACACATCGCATTTGTGAGGCCTTTGATCAGGGATAGGGTCAGGCCTCAACCTAAGGCTTCCCCAAGACTCCAGGCTGCGCTCCTCGTTGGTCAGTGTGACTGGCCTGGGGCTGCTCTGCTCAACGAGCCTGTCCAGGCTCTCCTCCCGCTCCCTGATGTGCCCACAGGCTTCTCCCAGCTCAGGTCCCTGGAGAACAGTCCCCCTGAGTTGGCCCAGATCTCCATCAAGCATCTCCCCTGAAGTCAATTCCTTGTACTCAGTCCTGGTCCCGTGAGCTGAAAACAACAAACAGAACATCTCAGGGTCACCTGTCCTGACTCTGGAAGAGAGGTATGAGGATGCTGCGGACCACCTGTGGATTACCAACTGCACCATCTCCAAAGTCACAACACCTTGCAGACAAGAGAGCCTGGAGCTTAGGGGCCTAAAGGCCTTGCCCAGGGCTGCAGTGATGCAGCAGTGCAAGCGTCTGCCCAACTCCGACACCCACACCCTTCCTGCCACCTTCTGCTCACAGAGCCTGCCTGGGTGGGACTGCAGGACACCTGTCCTCATTACAAGACGATGGAAGACAAAAGCTTCCTAGCTTCATGGAAATCAGAGCAAGGAGGGGCCCTGAAAGTCACGGGGGTATCTGACAAGGAAATTAAAGCCAAGCAAGTCTCAGGCTGCCTCACAACAGCTAATCCACCCCAAAATCCAGAGTGGGAAGACCAGCTGTCTCCCCAAGAGGACAGAGAGCCAAGCTCATGTCAACCAAAGAGGAGGAGGGGCACACAAGGCCAGGCCCCTCAGCCCACCCTAGCAGGCCACACCCACTCCCAGGGCTCTTCCCAGGGGCCTGAGGAGCCACCGGGGTGACTCACCAGCACCCCCAACTCAAGACATTACACAGGATGCTTTCTGATACCCTCAAGTCTCCGTCCTTCCATTCCTTAACTAGACGTGCACACCTGCTCGCAGGAACACACCCACCAGAAACGCATCCTCTTGAGAGTCAAGCACGGCACACACACAACAGCCCCAAAATGGTGACAAGCAAACCTCCTGCAGGAGTAAATGGCAAATAACTAGTGGTGTGTCCAGGACAAAACAGCACGTGGTGATGAAACAGACCCAGCTCCACGCAGCACAGCAGCCTCACACTGTGCAGATGCCCACAGTCAGAGAGGGCCCATGGGGAGCCAAGGTAAAGGACAGAGGAGGCCCAATGGGCTCCCAGGGAACTAGAAATGTTCTCTAGTTTGATCTGGAGGATGGACTTTTGTAAAAGTTTCCTGAGCTGTGAACAGGGTTTGTCCCATTTCTGTAAGTATTTATATCTAATAAACAAATTCATAAAGTGAAATTCAAGTCCTCTGAGCCAGTGGTTCCTTCCCAGGACACCATCAAGACGCGCAGAGAGGTGCGCATCAGCAATGCCGACACGTGAAACTAGAGAACACCCTCCCCTACAGCATGTTCGGTGGAAGCAGTGACTGAGACCCATGCACAGAAACGGAAACCGTTCCCTGGAAGATCGGGTGACAGAGCAGAGTGCTGAGCCAACGGCCCCGGAAAAGGGGCAGCAGGGCACAAGCTAGAACACACTCGTGTCTGGGGGCGAAGCTGGGCTGAGCACTCCCTCACTTTCCTATGATGGCCTGTAATCGCCAAGGAGGTTAATTCACAAGGCGGAACGAAGCCATGTTCTCCATCCTTGTGGCCCCATCTGACACCCCTCAGAGGGCGTGAGCTCTGGAGGGCAGAGCTCCATGGGGTCCCGTGGGCCCCACCTTCCCTCGGCACACCGAGTGCCCTCCCCTTTTCTCTGCCAACATGGCTCCCTCTCATCCTCCTAGAAGAGCCAGCTCAAGAATCACTGACACACAGAAAATAAGTAAGCAACAGGATGTATTGAAAAGCACAGGAAAATATAAATATTATTTTGTAATAACTTTAAACGAAGTATAAGCTATAAAGATACTGAATCACTACATTATATACCTGAAACTAAGAGAATGCTGTAAATCAACTATACTTCACAAGACTGAGGCACCCAGGCTGGCAGAGGTGACCTGGCTTCCAGCAGAGGCCACTCCCAGGGCTGCCGCTCTGCCCATGATGCATCTTCTCCCCACCCCCGAGTCAGTTCTTACCACACACGCGCTGTTCAGCAGGCAAGTCAGGGAGGCAGCCCCTCACGCACCTGAGCCACGGACTCTCGGTTGCTTGCTCCCCTCAGCTCCCGGCAAGTCCAGGACCCACGGCTCATCCCCACGCTCCAGCTGTGCAATCACCCCAGGCTTGGGACCTGTAGGTCCAGCTCCTGGGAAGGAGACAAGGCCTGGGGTTGGTGCCAAGGATATAGCTGGGTCTCACCCTGGGAATGGCGGGGGAGGGGGAAGCACAGGTACAGTGGGGTGATAGGGAGTCTGAACACCGCATGGAGGGGTGGGGGGTCACGAAGCTGAAGAACTGAGCACAGGGGGTTCTCTCTACCAGGAGGTGCCTCTGCTTTGGATCTGGGGCAGGAGGCAGTCTTATCCAGGGCTGGCTGACCCAGCCCCATCCAAGGCCCCCCCTGCACAGACCAGGCCTGCCTGGGATCAGGGTCAGGGATGCCCGTCTCTGGGCACAGGAGGTGAGGCCCCCAGCCCAGCCCCGGCTGAGCCCTCAGTCCCCAGGGCTGTTCCCTGAGCTGCATCCCAGCAAGGGGCCTCACCCAGCGAGACCAGGTTCCTGTAGGTTTCCAGCATCACATCCCTGTACAGGCCCTTCTGAGCAGGGCCCAGACGGCCCCACTCCTCCCGGGAGAGAAGCACGGCCACGTCCTCAAAGGTCACCTCGGCCTAGAACGACAGGGGCTGCTGCAAGCCCAGGTGTGGCACGGGACAGGACCTAGGGCAGGGGCAGCAGAAGCGCGACAGGGGAAGCAGCACTGGGTTGGCCCCCCAGCATGGCCTTGGGGGGAGGTCTGACCCTTTGGCCAACGAGCCAGCTCACTCAGGGAGGCTGGAGGAGTCCCAGGGTCATCCTTCCTCTGCTCAGCGCCCCGCACCAGAGACACCTGACAGTGTTTGCTCAGGCGAGCAGTCAGGGAAGCCCTGGGTGGAGACCTCACACCTCCCAGGGAAGATGGATGCTCACCTGGGACAGGGCAGATAGATGCAAAGCTGCCATCACCTGCTACCCTGGCCTTCCCAGGGATGGAGGCAGGAGCCAGTCACTCAGGTGCTGAGGGAAGAAAGAGGAACACATGGAGGTCCAGCCTGGCCCCTTGTGTGGGTAGCCTCTGTGCTCGGCCTCCCAGGCTGATTCTGCTCCCTGCGCGGACACGTGTGGCTCCACAGGTCACCTGCCCCCACCTCCTCCCTGGCATATGAAATTGTCTCATTTAGGAGGAAGACGGAGATACTCACCCACTTCCTTTGAAAGAATAAAACAAGTTAAGGGCTGAGGAGGAAAAGGGAGTTAAAAAAAAAAAAACTCAATAGAAGGGGGAGGGTATAGCTCAGTGGTGGAGTGCTTAGGATGCTTCCATGTCTTGGCAATTATAAATAATGTTGCTGCTAATAGCAGGGTGTATGTATCTTTTTGAGTTAACTCTTATTTTGTGGCTGGCTTTACTCCCTTGATAACTATGTAAGTTTAAAAAGCTAAACCTCTAAACGTTCTTAGAAACAGTGAACAATACATATATGTAAATTTAAAAATACATGTGCAGTAAAAAAAAAAAATAATAATCTATCAAGCCATGAAAGACATGGAAGAAACTTAAAAGACATACTACCAAATGAAAGAAGCCAGTCTGAAAAGGCTACAAACTGTACGATTCCAAACAAATGACATTCTGGAAAAGGCAAAGCTACAGAAACAATAAAAAGATCGTGGTTTCCAGGGGTTTGGGGAGAGGGAGGGAGGGAGGAATGAACAGATGGAGCACAAGGGATTTTTAGGGCAATGAAATTATTCTGCATGATACTATAGTAGTGGCTATGTGTCATTATGCATTTGTCTACACCCACAGAATGTACAACATCAAGAGTGAGCCCTAATGTAAACTATGGACTTTGGTTGATAATAATGTGCCCATGTTGGTTCATCAACTGTACCAAATATGTCACACTGATGAGGGATGCTGAGAGTAGGAGAGTATATATGTGTGGTTGGGGAGGGCTATGTGCAAACTGCATTTTCTGCTCAGTTCTGTTGTGAACCTGAAACTGCTCTAAAAGAATAAAGTCTATTAAAAAAAAAAATCAATAGAGTGGGGAGGGTATAGCTCAGTAGCAGAGTGCATACCTAGCATGCATGAGGTCCTGGGTTCATGCCCTAGTACTTCCATTTAAATAAATAAACAAACCTAATTACCTAATTACCCGCCCCCCAAATCAATAGAAGACATAGAGCAAAGATTAGGAAGCAAAAACTACAAAAACTAGTAGAAAGAAGTACAATGGATGAGTAATAGTAAGAAATAAAAGGACTAAACTTACCTACTGGAAGCACAAGACTCCGATTAGATACACAAAATGCACCTATAAAACCTAAAATAAAACAACACAGAAAGGTAGCATGTAAGACAGACCAAAGAAACACTAATTAAAATAAATCTATATTAGCTGTGTATCTTTTCAGTATCTTTAAGCTCTTGAGTTCGACATTTACACAGCAGAGTCGACAAACCCTGAACACGCTGCTCAGGGCCCCAGGCCCGCAGACCCGCACCCACCAGCCCTCCTGCCACTGCAGGGTCTGCCTCCTCCCAACCTGCACCACCACTGACCATGCCTCTGGTGGATTTTATCGGGAACTACACCATCTGCACACATCCACACAGTCCGCTTCCCCTCTGCATGCTGTTTGTGAGCTTAACATGCACCGCTGCATGTGATTCTCAGATGTTTATACCAATCAACAGAATTGAAAGCAAAAATCATTAATAGGAACAAAAGCAGACACTGCATATTAATAAAAAGAAAAAATCCACCAAAAGCTGTAATTACAAACATGTATTCTACCTACAAACCCTTAAAGTATACAAAGCCGAAGCTACCTGCAGTGGCAAAGAAGATTGTGCAAACTCTCCCCTAAGACTGAGAGACTTTAACACACTTCCCTCAGAAACTGTAACAGAAAAGAGCACATCTGACTCCACCTTAGATCTGTGCCTTTGGCTCTGGCCTCGTGCTGTTTCCCGAACTGGCTCTGCACCTTCTATAAAAGGGTGTGGCCTAGAGCCTGAACTACACAGGACAGGCCATTCTCAAGGCTTTGACCTTTAAGGGTATTAACAGTTCTACACTCAAACAAAAATAACAAGTTGCAGAACAGAAATTAACGGTTGTTTTCTTGGAGGTGATACGGGGATACCATGATCTGACTCACGTGGACAGCTGCAAGAATAAAGGATTCCGAGAACAAAGAATTTCTCCACCAAGAAGTCTGCAACAATCAACCACAGCCCCTCCTCTTTTTAGTATAAAAGGAGCCTGAATTCTGACTTGAGTAAGACAGTTCTCCAGGACATTAGTCTGCCATCTTCTCGGTCTGCTGGCTTTCCAAATAAAGTTGCTATTCCTTGCCCCAACACCTCGTCTCCTGATTTATTGCCCTGTCGTGTGGCAAGCAGAACAAGTCTGGACTCGGTAACAACCATACTGATGTTACACTAGAAATACCTCGTCAAAAAGGGACCCCCTCCAACAAAAACATAGAAATGAAGACTAAGGTGGAAATGGAAACAAAGGCTACCTAAGGGAAAGTCTGCATCCCTAATGCCCTTATTTCAACAAAGGGAGACTGAAATAATAATCTAAGCGTTCAACAAGGTACTGGACACAGAAAAAGAAAGCAATTCAAGGAAAGAAGATGAAAGAAAACAAAACAGGATTTAAAGAAACAGAAAACTATCTCAACACTGGTTCTCTGAAAATGCTAACAAAATTCACAAACATCTGGCAAGTCCAATGTGGAGAAGGAAAAGAGACAGAAAAGGATAAAAAGATATTTTTAAACATACATAATAAAAAATAAAGAGAATATATTTTAAAATTACAAATCAAAAAAGAAAAAAGGCCATTTAATTTTTTTAAAATGAGTACAGGATGTAACCTGGTAAATCACAAAGAAATCAAACTCTCCAACAAACATCTGAAAAGATTTTCAATGCTGTTAAGAATTAGGGAATAAATACTGGACAGGGTGTGGAGAAAAGGGAACCCACCTACACCGTTGGTGGCAATGCAGTTTGGTGCAGTCATTGTGGAAAATAGTATGGAGACTCCTCAAAAGACTAAAAACAGACTTACCATATGATCCAACAATCCCACTCCTGGGCAAATATCCAGAAGGAACCTTAACTGAGAAAGACACCTGCACTGCAATGTTCATAGCTGCACTATTTACAATAACCAAGACAAGGAAACAACTTAAATGTCCATCGACAGATGACTGGATAAAGCTGTGGTATATTTATACAATGGAATAGTATTCAGCTATAAAAAATTATAAAATAATGCCACTTGCAGGAACATGGATGGCCCCAGAGAATGTCATTCTAAGTGAAGTAAGCCAGGAGAAAGAAAAATGATACCACTTATATGTGGAATCTAAAAAAAAGACAAATGAACTAATTTACAAAACAGGAACAAACAGACACAGAAAACAAATTTGTGATTACCAGCAGGGAAGGGGGTGGGAAGGGATAAACTGGGATTGAGATTTGTGGATACTGACTAATATATATAAAGTAGATAAACAAGTTTATATTGTAAAGCACAGGGAACTATATTCAATCTTGTAATAGCTTACAGTAGAACAGAATATAAAAATGAACATATGTATATTCACACATGACTGAAGCATTGTGCTGTACACCACAGATTGACACAACGTTGTAAATAGACTATACTTCAATCAAAAAATAATAATAAAGAAAAAAGAATTAGGGAAATGCAAATTAAAACAAGACCTCTCTCCATAGACTGGGCAAAGTATAAAAGACTTCACAAAATTCAAAGTTGAAGACATGAGGAACATGGAAACCTAGAGCCCTATAGGACTGTAAACTGGTACAGTCAGTCTGGAAATCCACCTGGCATTACCTGGTAGAGTTGAAACCCTGCAAACCTCTGGGTCAGGAAACCTAATTCTAGGTATGTGCCTTACAGAAACTCCTGCTAATGCACAAGGACACACACAGGATGTTACTGCAAGCCTGTGTACAAGCAAAAAGGGAAACAAACCCAGCAGCTGTCCTTGGGGAACCAGCAAGGTCACAGTGCTCAAAAGGAACGAACACATCAGTGTCACACAGGAGACAGAGCACAAAGCTCTAAGGTTGAGTAAACTGGGAAGTGTAGAACATCAACAGTAGGACATGTAGGTAGATTTTAAAATACAAACACTATTAGGTGAATAGAGGTGTAAGAAAATGTCCTGACAGCAAAATAACAATCAACAGAGTTATTTTTCAGGCACCTAAGAGATGGGAGGAAATATGTGCAAACAATACATCTGATAATATGTTAAGAGCCAAAATATTTACGGAACTCACACAACTCAACAGCAAAAAACAAAAACAAACAAACAAACAAAAAAAAACCCACCAACCAACCAATCAAACAAAAAACCCAAATTACCCAATTTAAAAGTAGGCAAAGAACTTGAATAGCCATTTCTCAAAAAACACATACAAATGACCAACAGCTACATGCTAAGGTGCTCAACATCACTCATCATCAGGGAAATGCAAATCTAAACCACAATGAAAACTCTCACCAAAGTGGATATAGAGGGAACATATCTCAGCATCACAAAAGCTATTTATGACAAACCCAAAGCCAACATAATACTCAACAGTGAAAAGCTGAAAGCCTTCCCACTAAATTCTGATACAAGACAAGGATGCCCACTCTCACACTTCTATTCAACGTAGTCTGGAAGTCCTACCCACAGCAATCAGACAAGAAAGAGAAATAAAAAGTATCCAAATTGGAAGGGAAGAGACAAAATTGTTATTATATGCAAGTGACATAATACTCTATATAGAAAATCCTGGATTCCACAAAAAAACTATCAGAACTGACAGACAAATTCCACAAGGTAGCAGAATACAAGATTAATATACAGAACTCTGTTGCATTTCTTTACACTAACGAAATTTTCAGAAAGGGTAAATAAAAAAACAACCCCTTTTAAAATCACATCAAAAAATAAAATACTTAGGAACAAGCTGGACCAAAGAGGTGAAAGATTTGTACTGAGAACTATAAAACATTGATTAAGGAAACTGAAGATGATTCAAAGAAACGGAAAGCTATCCCATGCTCTTGGATTGGAAAAATTAATATTGTTAAAATGGCCAAACTACCCAATCTACAGATTTAATGCGATCTCTGTCAAATTACTCATGACATTTTTCACAGAAGAAATAATCCTAAAATTTATATGTAAACACAAGATCCAGAATTGCCAAAGCAATCCTGAGGAAAAAGAACAAAGTTGGAGGCACAACCCTCCCAGACTTCAGATAACACTACAGAGCTACAGTAATCAAAACAGCATGGTACTGACACAAAAACAGACACATGGATCAATAGACCAAAATAATCCCACACACCTATGGTCAATTAATCTTCAACAAAGGAGGCAAAAATATACAATGAAGAAAAGACAGTCTCTTCAGCAAGTGGTGTTGGGAAAGCTGGACAGCTGCATATAAATCAGTGAAGTTAGAACACTCGCTCACACCACCCATAAAAATAAACTCAAAATGTTTTAAAGACTTAAACATAAGACAGGACACCATACAACTCCTAGAAGAGAACATAGGCAAAACATTCTCTGACATAAATCACTGCCATATTTTCTTAAGTCAGTCTCCCAAGGCAATTAAATAAAAGCAAAAACAAAAAAAGGGACCTAATCAAACTTACAAGTTTTTGCACAGCAAAGGAAACCATAAACAAAATGAACAGACAACCTATGGAATGGGAGAAAATATTTTCAAATGATGCAACCAACAAGGGCTTACTCTTCAAAATATACAAAAAGCTCACACAGCTCAGTATCAAAACAAACAAACAACTCAATCAAAAATGGGTAGAAGACCTAAAAAGACATTTATCCAAAGACATACAGATGGCCAACAGGTACATGAAAAGATGCTCAACATCAATAATTATTAGAGAAAGCAAATCGAAACTGCAACAATAGAACAGCCATCATCACAAAAACTCCACAAATAGTAAAGGCTGAAGAGGGAACCCTCCTACACTGTTGCTGGGAATGTAAATTGGTGACGACACTATGGAAAACAGTAGGGAGATTTCCTGAAAAAACTAAGAACAGACTTACCATATGATCCAGCAACCCCACTCTTGGGCATATATCTGGAGAAAACTCTAATTCAAAAAGGTACATGCACCCCAATGTTCATAGCAGGAATATTTACAATAGCCAAGACATGGAAACAACCTAAATGTCCATCAACAGAACTATAAACTGGATAAAGAAGTTGTATACATATACAATGGAATACTACTCGGCCATAAAAAAGAATGGAATAATGCCATTTGCAGCAACATGGACGGACCCAGAGATCATCACACTAAATGAAGTAAGTCAAAGACAAATATGTATCACTCATATGTGGAATCTAAAAAATAATACAAATGAACTTATTTACAAAACAGGAACAAGACTCACAGACACTGAAAACACACGGTCACTGAAGGGGAAAGAGGTGGAGAGGGATAAATTAGGAGTTTGGGATTAACGGATACACACTACTATATATAAAAAAGATAAGCAAGAATTTACTGGGGGGTGGGTACAGCTCAGTAGTATAGCGCATGCTTAGTAAGCACCGAGGTCATGGGTTCCATCCCCAGCATCTCCATCAAAAAAAAAGTAAGTAAACCTAATTACCTCCCGTCCCCCCCCAAATTTAAAATAAATAAGTAAATGAGAAATTTTTAAAATAGAATTTACTGTATAGCACAGGAGGCTATATGCAATATCTGAAATCTTACGATAACCTACGACGGAAAAGAGTGAAAACCAATGTACATTTGTCCGCATTTACGTATACATGTAAACTGAATCTCTGCGCTGTACCTCTGAAACGACACAGTACTGTAAGTCAACTAGAGTTTCATAAAAATAAAAAACCTTAAAGGTTTCAGACCGTGTCTGAAGGCCTCTAACAAGAGACACAAGGCCTCGGAGCGCCAGAAGCTAACGACGGTGGGAGGCACGTCCGGCGGGACCGACGGCGACAGGCAGGCGAGGGAGCGCGGTGCAGCGGGTGAGAGGTCGGCCGGGCTTCTCGGGCGCGGAAGTAGCCTGGTGGGGCGCCCAGGAGGGGAGGGGAGGGGATGGGGGCCGGGGCCGGGCGAGGAACGACCCTGCACCGAGGGGGGAACAGTCGGGCTCCGGGCCCTTTCGGGGGCGCCCCGGGGATGGAGGTGTTGGTCGCGAGGGGAGGACCCGCGGCCGCCCCCGCCGCCGCCGGGCCCAGCCCACACTCACCTCAGCGCCGGCCAACAGCGGCCGCGCCACCAGGCCCCGCCGACTGAAACCCAACCGGAAGTGACGTGACCGCTCCTTGAGGACCCCGGCAGGAGGCGCCCTCTGGCCGCTCTGGGAAACGGACGGCACGTCTCGGTGGTCGGCCGCCTGCAGGAACGGCCAAAGCAGCGCCCTACATCGGGGACGTGCCACCAGGTGGCAGTCTGGAGCCACGATCCCGCGGCTTCAGGACCAGCGCAAGGCTTTGATGACCAGTTTCAAACACCAACAGGTAACAGTAATTTTTACTGTTTTCCAGTGAAAATGTCTCCCTGGTGAGCCTCTGAAGGCACTGCGGCCAACAAAAGATCAGGCCCTTTAATTTACAGCGAAAGACAGAGAACCACACCCAGAAAGCGGAGAGGATGCCGTTAGCCCACTGTCCCCAGCCCCAGCGTCCACTGGTCCTAGAAAGGGCCTCATTGAGTGCCCGAATGCTCCTGAGCTAAACCCTCCCCGTTGGCCAGTCCCCTAGACAAGGCCCTAGGCCACTTTACCCGGAAGGGAGCGATCATGCCAGTGCTCTTCCCTCCAGATGTAAATACTGCTCTTCTCTACCCACGACTGAGGTCTTAGCCCTACTGTGTCACTGCCTGGGTGTGGTGGGTGGCCTGGGGCAGATGGGGCCCCAGGAAGGCAAGACCAGACACTGAGGTACACACTAGAGACAGGTATGGGACATGAGAACCAGGAGCCACCAGGCAACCAGGGAGACCCAATCATCCAGGAAGGACTCTGCCACACAGCCTCTCAAAACAGCCAAGGCAACCAGTTCTCCCGCACGAGATTCCAGTTAGACTCAACAGCTAGTGCCCTTCCACTGTCTGTGACAAATCCCACCTCAGCCTGCCACCCACCCTGCTGTCCCCAAACCAACTACCACTCCAACGGTCAGTTAGGTACAGTGGCTTTCACATCGGTTCACAAAGGGTCAGGGACAGGGGAGTCTGGGGGCCTTCAGGAAGCACGTGTCCTGGTCCAAAAGCACTGATAGGCCTTAACTCCCAACTTGGCACCGTATGCTCAGCACCATCTAGCCCTGGTTCCATTGCTTTGACCAACTTGTCAATCTGGGAGAAGGTGCTGCAGGGAGCAAGCCAATTTTTCCAGAAACGCCTGGTTCTTCTTTGTAGGATAGGACCTCTGGTCTTCAACCTATGGCTTCAAGGGCACCACTCTCACCGAAGAGCGCCCACACCCTCATCCTGATTCTCCAAGTGCTCCAAGCGTAATTAATGCAAGTGGGGGATTCCATAAGTCAAGGAGTGAAGTGACCTAGCAACCCACCGCCTCTCTCCAGGGCTTCACTGTCTGCTTCATCTTTCTCCTCCCCATACCTGAAGCACCATGCAGTCCTCCCAGCAGGGACCCTTCCCCTGAAACCATGGGAAAGCACAGCTTAGTTGTGAAAAGGACAAGCTTTATTAGGCCCCCAGCCCTAGTTCTCTTTCTCCTGCACAGTCTTGGTTCCCCGGAGGCGCCCGGTCCGGCGGGCAGCAATGAGACCCACTTTCCGGCCAGCAGGGGCATCTCTGCGGATGGTAGAGGGTTTGCCGATGTGCTGGTGGTTGCCACCTCCAAAGGGATGTTCCACAGGCTGCAGGCAGAGAAATGGTATTAACATGGGGGTGGCCCTAGCCTACCTTAGCAGGGCTTGGAGAAAGGCAGGATCAATTGGCCTGTGCTTACAAACCAGCCTCACAGCCCTTGTACCCTGAATACCCGCCCTACTGTCCACTTCTCGGCTACTTACATTCATGGCCACACCCCGCACGCGCGGCCAGCAATTCCTCTTTGCCTTGTACTTGTGGTAGGCACGGCCAGCCTTCAGAATGGGCTTATCAATGCGGCCACCTCCAGCCACCACACCTGTTGGGAGATGAGGCACCCCAGGGAGGTGTATCATACCCTCCCAAACACTGCCAGACACTCCCATCAGGCAGAGCATCCCTTGCTGGGTCCTGCCAGTGCCCCCCACCTATGTCTCACCCACATGTCCCCAGGAGCTTCAGAAATGCCTGGAAACTATCACCGAGCAGCCCTTGCAGCCTAGCAGCTCAAGTTTCTCCAGGCTCTACAGGGTAGCTAAGCCAATGCTTTACTCACGCCATCTAAAAGGCCTATCTTGACCCAAGCTTCTCCAGGAAAGTCCTCCCCTTTGCAGAGTCTGACACCAGGCTCCTCCAAGTGCCCCTGCACCCGTAACCGGACAGCTGACCTGGTCTGCCACTTCCCAGCTGTCATGCTTACTCTGTGATCACACCCTCAAGAGCCTCCTCCATGCAGGACTGGGTTTGCCACGGGGATTAAAAGAGGTTGCTTAATATTAAAGTAACACACCTGGAGTCAGACCCTTCTTAAGACGCTTACTGGGTGACTTTAAGGAAACCACACATCTTTTGAAAAGAATGTGAACCTGGTGGATGTGAGAGCAGGAACCACCTAAGTTCCAGGTTATCCTCAGTGCGTATCTGTCTGCCTTACCCGTCCCAGCAGGATAATCCCAGCCTAACTCAATTTTCAACCAGCAACCAAGTAGTACTCTGCCCTGTTTATGAATATACCATTTAAGATAATGGAACGAACCCAAGCTTACAGAGCCTAGGCTTCAGAGGAGCAGTGAACTGGGTTCCAGGGCCCCATCTGGCTTCTGGCTGTTCACAGGAGACCCCTAGCATCCAACTGCTGCCTTCCACTCACCGACTACAGCTCTGTTGGCGGAGGAGATAACCTTCTTGGAACCTGAGGGCAGCTTCACTCGGGTCTTCTTTGTCTCGGGGTTGTGGGAGATAACCGTGGCATAGTTCCCAGAGGCCCTGGCCAACTTGCCGCGGTCACCAGGCTTCTCCTCCAGACAACACACGATGGTGCCCTCGGGCATGGTGCCCACCGGGAGCACGTTGCCGATGTTGAGCTGGGCTGCAAGGGGCAAAGGCAGCACGGGCGGTCAGCATGACAATGATTTCAGACTACTGCTAGTCAAAAACAACGCAAACCCCCTCGGAACAGCCCCCTAATAGCCGGCGAGGCACTCGACGCCCAGCCATCTCCTTCGGCTCTCCAAGCACCCACCGCGTACTTTCGGCCAAGCGGGGCTCACCACGTGACGTTTCTGCCTCATGTTCCCCTCCAAGGAACCCTGGGCCCCTCCCCACCGCGACATTCCAACCCAGGCGCGAAGCTCACCCTTCTTGCCGCAGTACACGAACTGGCCCGTGTGGATGCCCTCGGCGGCGATGAACAGCTCCGTGCGCTTCTTGAAACGGTACGGGTCCCGGAAGACCACCTTGGCGAGGGGCGCGCCGCGGCCCGGGTCGTGAATGATGTCCTGTGGGTCAAGGTGCCGTGAGCGTGGGTGTCCCCCGGGCGCCCCGTGCCCCCCGGCCCCAGCCTGCGCCCCGCACCTTCACGATGCCCTTGATGTAGCCATGTCGCTCGGCGAAGTCCACGGCGCGCAGACGCGCGGCGCCCTTCCGGTGCTTCACGTGCGCGCGGAACACGGAGCCGGCGCCCTTCCTCTGCCCACGGATCACGCGGCCCATGGCGGCGGTCTGGAGACGGCTCACGATCAGCGCCCGGGCGGCCCAGGCACCCCGCTACCCAGGCTTCAAGGCCCCGCTCCCCAGGCCCCTTCCTCCAGGCTCCCGCCTCTTCTGCGCCCCCATCCCCGGTCGTGCGCCCCGGCGCCCTTTCAGGAGCCGGCTGGGGTCCCTCGCCGGCCCTAGGCCGGAGGATGGCGTTGGATGGCGTCAGATAGCGCCAACATGTCCTACCTGCTGCCGAGCGCGGCCGAAAAAGGAGACGCGGTTTCTGAGAGCCGCCTTATCTTCCGGGGCGGGGCCGAGAGGCTCAACCTTCCGGTCAGGGGCGGTGATCGCAGGCGCAATGCACGTAGGGACTTGTAGTCCCCCTGCAGGCTCCTGTGGCCCCCTTCGGCGCGCTGGAGCCTGGGCGCAGGCGCACTGAGGTGGTCCGGCTGGCAGGGCCCGTGATTCGAGTGGTCTGGAGACGTGTGGGCGGGGCCCGGGGAAGGGCGTTGGGGCGCCTATCTCTCACCGAGATTTCACGGAGGGTGGGCGTTCCTCTCTGAGCGGCCGAGGAGGCCCTGAGATGTTGAGTGACTTGTCCAGCCTCACGCAGCCCACGACCGAGCGTCTCACTGCGGGCGCGGGGACGCGGGACTCGGGTCCCGGTCTGTCGAGGAAATCGATGGACTGATTCGTGGAACGTGGTGGTTTGCAGAGTGAAAAGACGGGGTCTGGAAGACGATGATAAGTGTCCGACTCCCGCCGGCTCGGCCGCTCTGAGGTCGCGGGGACTCTGCGCTCCTGGTCCTCGGAGAGGTCCGAGTGGCCGTCCCTGGATTGTGGGTATTGGCGGAGAGCCAGAGGATCCTGGTCATTGCTTGGAGGGACTGGGGTGGGCGCCAGTGGGGGTCGAGGTGGGAACCGCGGAGATACCGGAAGAGAGCAGAGGGATCGGTGAGACTCCCGGGGAGGAGGCCTCCCTACCCCCGCACCCCATCCCCCGACGCAGTGCCCTTCGCAGGCAGGTGGAGGAGAGGAAGCCATCCCAGGAAGTGGAAAGGGAAAGGCTGAGGGGCTGCCAGGAGCGGAGAAGAAAGAGGGGTGGGCGGGGTCACACGCGACTGAAAGGATGGGGAAAGGCAGACTGGACAAGTGACCCTGAGGTGAGGGAGCCCGATGACGCTGCCCAGAACCCTGTCGGGGAGATGTGCGGGGTTTAGCCAAGAAAGGGAGCTGCTGGGGTGGGGGCGTGAGGGGTCTGAGCTGGAGAAAAAGAGCAAGTTGGCAGGGCAGGGAGCCTCTAACAAGGCACAAGCTTCGGAGAAGGGGCTTCCGGAGAAGTGGGAGGGGTCCTTACGGAGAGGGTCTCTGGAGTAAGCAGAAAAGGAGGTGGAGCCCCTGTCTGAGTGAGACCTGTCAGCAGACCAGGCCAGGGAGAGCTTAGTGAAGAGGGCTGTGAGTGTGCAGGTGAGGCCTGTGGCGGGAGAGCCAGCAAGGTAGGAAGAGAGTGAGGGCAGGGGTCCCAGGGAGTAGAGGGGCTTGCATGCAGGGCTCTGGGGCGGTGTGTTTGTTGGCACCAATGCCGTCAGGTAGACCTTGCAGGGATGGAGGCAAGAAAGCTATCAGGAGAAGGTGACATAAGAGGGATTGAAGGAAGGCCACATGCTGAAGGCACAGGGGAGCAGAGGGGACTGATGTACGAGGTCCCCAGAGTGGCAACAGACTGGGGTGGCAGGGATGGGGGATCAGGAGGCAGCACGGCCCACAGCAGGGCCAGGAGCTGGGGGCACCTGGGCCTCCATGGGTAGGGTGAGGGGTTCTGGGGTTAGCTGGGAATAGGCCCAGGGGACTGGAAGGGCGGCAGGAAAGTGGGATGGAGGTGGGGATGGTGTTTGGACACAGGGGCTGTGAGGTTCCTGGGATGGAGTTGGACGGGGTACGGGTGGACCTTCATTCTTCCTCTGCCCCTGACCTGCTGCCAAGGCCCTGGGTGCAGCCAGGAAGAGGCTGACCTGGCCCCATTGTGTCTAGGGTCTTGCCACATTCTAGGGTGAGACGGGGGCAACAGTGCCAGCCCTGGAGCCCCAGGAGCTGGCTGGCAGCTGGGAGCCCCCACTAGGGGCCCTGGGCCCAGGGAGGCCTGGAATTGTGCTGCTCCAGGGGCTTGCTCGTGTGGGTTCCTCCCAAAGGCCTACCTGGAGGCAGCAGGTGAGGCGTCAAGGGAGGGCAGCCATTAATGGGGCTCCAGGAGATGCAGACACCTGCCTGATGTTTATCACGCCCCCTGCCTTGTGCTTGGTGCACCTGTCCTTGCTGAGATGGGGGTACTGGCTGGCGTCCCTCTCACAGTCCAGAGACCTGAGACTTAGCTCCATCTCACTGGCCTGAATATCAGCTTCTCTGTGAGGCCACTGAGCCTGGCACACAGCAGGGGCCCTGAAGATCTGGGGCAGCCTCAGTGGGCATGCAGTTCTCAGGCCTTCAAGAGGGGCCCACCTGCCTCTGCCCCCAGATGAGGCCCTCTGTCTCCACGAGTTGCCTCTGTTCATGCTGGTCAGCTGGTGGCCTTTGTTGTGCTGTCCAAGTTCACCTCTTCCTTGAGTTTCAAACTTTCCCTTTTAAAGTTTTCTTTAAAACTTTCCTTTTAAAGTTGTTCTTTAAAGGTTGCTTGTCACATACACACAGGAGTGATTTGGTATAAACTTGAGCAACCGTGACTCTCTTCTGCCTTGTTGGGCTTGGCTCCCCGCTCCAGCATCAGCTGCTCCCAAGCAAATATCAGCACTGAGTTCCCAGCGTCTTTAATATGGGAACACTGATCCTGTGTTTCATAGGGCTCTTGTGAGGGTTGAGTGACTAAATACACACCAAGGGTATAAAAGGGCCCACAGACACCAGCAGAGCTGTAGAAGTCACAGATCAGGCACAGGCAGGAGAGGTGGTCTGAGAGGGTGACCAGGAGGGAGCCCTGGCAGACTTCAAGCTCTGGGGCGCAGTCAGCTTCTTGACAAGAGTGTTAGTTTCACAGGGTATTCTGAGTGTGAAAATTCATCGTGTTGTATGCCAAAGGTATTTGTAATTCCTTTCTGTGTATTCTTCTAAAAATCATGTTTTTTTTATTTTATGTATTATTGTTGTTTTAGGGGGAGGTAATCAGGCTTATTTATTTATATATTCTTTTTTAAAATTGTGGTACTTGGGATTAAACCCAGGACCTCATGCATGCTAGGCATGCACTCTACCACTGAGCTATACCGTCCTCCAAAAATCGTGTATTTTAAAAGTGTGCATGGGAACTGGTCAAAATTCCTGGGAAGTCATCAGACCTCCAAAAACCATGGAAGGGGTGGTCCAAGCCTCCTGTATCTCCAAGAAGAGAAGAGGATTTGTGCTAACACCTGGGGTAAAATGGAAGTAAAGAGAAACACATACACGTATATAGACATATTTTTGTGGGTTTTGTGTTGTTTTATATACACACATATAAAAACAAAAATGAAGGGAAATATGCATGTCGAGGCAGGACAACATTTAAATAAACAAGTTCCTTCATGATGCTCATAGTAGCTGAATATGTGTGCTGAAAGATATATGTACACATACACATATACTGTATATACATATATCTAAAACGTATAAACTTCCCTGTAAGTATCCTGCAAAGTGTTTTCATTCTCTTTCAATTCCAAGTATCATCCACTGTCCTGTATGATTTTCTCTTTATCCCAAGAGTTAAATTAGCTTAACAATGCTGCTTTTGTGTGGCCGGGTAGATTTCAGTTATTGTTAATGTTCTCTTTTAAAAAACGTGTAGTTCCTGCTTTTGCACTTTTTAAAAATGAGAAACCATTTAAATAACATTTGATATTGCTTCACATAAGAGTAAGTTTTGTGAAAGTTTTTAAAATTAATATATGCGTAAACATTCATCTGTAAATATAGAAATCTGCGTGTGCTGGGTCACACATTTTTTTACTGAGTCTCAGAAAAGTTTGAAAGACACGACGCTGGGGGAGCTTTTTTTTTTTTTAAGAGGAGCTTTTTTAAAAAGAGGGAAGTGGGTGAAGGACACATGGACCTCTCTTTACTTCCTTTGCAACTTGCTGCGATGTGTAATTATTTCAAAATGAAAAGTTGAAAAGAAAAGGGAGGGGGCTCTGCCTCAGAACCTGGTTTCCTGTAATGATGCTCTGGTCGCTCTGGGGGGTCTCCTGTGACGCAGAGTGCGCGCAGGGTTTGAGGCCCTGTGCGCGGACCCCAGACTCCCGCAGAGGGCTCGCCCCTCGCACCTGGGGGCTCGCCCCGATGCGGCCCCGAGCGCGCCCCGCCCCCCAGTGCCTCTCGCCTTGACCCGCCCCTCCCCCCAGTAACCAGCGGCACTACCGAAGCGCGCGGTCCTCCGAGCCTGCTAGAATGGCGCTGCAGCCCGTTTCCGGGGGGGGGGGGGTCGGAGGCGGGTGGTCTCTCCGCTCCGCGGTCCACGCCCCGCGCTGTCGCTGGTAGCGGCCGGGGTTAAGTCGGACACTGCGGAGGGGCGCGGTCTCGTTAATCTTTGCTGACTGAGGCTACAGCCCGCGCTGAGCACCGCGAGGGGCTGATCCGCAGCGGGCGCCGCCCCTCGCTTCTCCTCGGTTCTGGGCCTTGGGGAGGGTCCAGGTGAGCATATGATCTGTCTCCGTTTCCCCCGGGTGGAGAGGGAGGCTTGCGGACCGGGCTCGAGCCTGCATCCCCGGAGCCCGGGTAGTTGCGCGAGCTGCAGCTGCAGGGGGAGGGAGACCCGGGAGGACCAGCTTTGCCTGGGTTTGCATCCCCCTCGGCCTCACGCCGTTGGCGCCGGAGCGCGCCTGCTCGGGGGCGGCAGGTGCTGGTCGCCCGCCCCCGTCGGCCTCTCCCCCGCACCCTCGTTTTGTGGCGGAGAGCTGTCAGCCCCGCGCCCTTCCACCCTCACGCTGTACCTGTGCGGGTTTCCCCTCCGCGGGCTGAGTCATTGATTGGACAGCATTGCGGAGCACTTCCTGTGTCCAGAGGACTCCGATGCTGGGGATACAAGCAGCAGTGAGGAGGCAAAGCCCCCGTACTCGTGGACCGTAGATTGTAATAGAGGTATTAAGTAAGCAAATAGTTTCTGATTGTGATGAGGGCTGGGAAGAAAATAAGTCAAGGGGATAGGACTGAGAGGTAAGAGATTAGGGAGAGCTATGGGCGGTCAGGGAAGGTCTCTCTAAGGAGTAACATTTGAACTGAAACCTGATGGCTGAGAGGCTTTTCTGATCCCTTAAGAGAAACTTCAAAGTGAAGGGAACTGAACCGGAATGGCCTTGGCTGTCCTGGCTGCAGTGCGGTGAGCATGGGGGCAGGTGAGAGAGCTGGGCAAGGTGCCCCAGGCCCATGAAGAACAAAGGTTTTGTTCTAAGTTGGAGGGAAGAATGACTCTTGCTGGTCCTCTAGGCCCCAATTAAATGTAATTCCCAAAAAAAGCCTCCCTCTAACTTAGCACCCCCTCCCTTGATGTTTTCTCTCCTCACACTCTGAGCAGAAACCAGGTCTGTTTTATTATCATTATGACCCTTGCTCTATTCTTTTCAATCCAGCACTGTTTTCATCTGATTAAAGACATATCCTGGTTCCAGAAGTAGAACTAAAAGCAGGTTTTTCCCCCTGCTAACCAGGTAGTTCCTCCTGGAGGACATGCACTGCCCAGATATAAGCAAACAAGAACAGGGTAGCTTCACCCTCCTAGCTGTGGAGGGTGGTATGTATTGAGGGGTAGGGGGCTGGGTCTCCCCCCAGATACTTGTCCTCTGAGATGTTCTGGTTGCCTTGTTGGGGTGAGGACATATCCGTCAGCTGGGGGAGCAGCAATGGTCCAGCCAGGTCCTGCCCACAAAGACAGACAAGACTGCCCTGGACAGACAACCCAGTGGGGACTGGCTCTGCTCTTCTGTGCACTTGCCATGTGCACTGTGCAGGCGCAGCAGGCCCACCAAGCCTCCCAGATCATCTTCTGGAGTCTTCTATACTCTCAGACGGTAAAAGGGCTCTCTTGCCACTTGTCACCTCACGGCATCACAACCACAGGCTTTCTGTTCACTGATGCCTACAGGGGACATCTCTTTACAAAGTAGCAGCTACTTAGGAGGCTCAAGCCCCACAGAAGAGAACACCCTAGACACCTCACCACCACCACCCAAACACAAGCTCAAGTATCTGTTGAGGAAGGGGCTTGGAGACCAGGCCTTGTGCCTGCTCTGCAAACACCTGGCCAGAATTGTATTTATTGACTTTTAAATACCTTTCCTCTGACCAGAGGCAACATACATTTGTAAATAAGTGGTAAGTCTTAGAGAAATCAGAAAAATGAAAAGAAGAAAAATAAGAACAACTCATAATTCTGTGACCCTGCGGTTAGTGGACTAGGGTGTGTGCTTCTGGGTTTACTTTTCTGCTTGCTTCACGTGGTAATGCAGTAAGAACGTTTTCTGATGTTCCACAGCGTGATCTTACTGGTTGCAGAGCCCCCACCTCGTGGATCCACTCATTCGTTTCACAGATCCTTGCTGGGTTCATGCTGTGTGTCAGGCCCTCCTTCAGCCCTGGGGGTACAGCATGAATACCCAGACTGCAGGCCTAGTCTCCTGGGGTGAGGCGGATAAGAAGCGAGTGAGTTGACTGCCTTATGTCAGATGACAGAAGTACTATGGAGAAAAAGAAATCAAGGAATGAAGGTAGGGCATACTGGGGTGGGGGTGGTACTTTCAATAGAGTGGTCCTTGTTGATGTATGACTGAAGCATTATGCTGTACACCAGAAATTGACACAACATTGTAAACTGACTACACTTCAATTAAAAAAATACACACACACACACACATAAGAAAAAAAATAGGGTGGTCCTCAAAGGCCTCCCTGTGAAGGTTGGAAGGAGGGGGAGTGGAGCTGTGCAGGTGAGCATGTCTCGAGGTATGGCTTCTCCTTGTGACATGAGGGAGGCAGCTGGGCTGGCGACGATGTGCCCGCCCCATGCCTCACCCCTTCCTGTCTCTTATCTGGGTGGTCCTACAAGGGTATGGGGGTGGGAGGGTCAGGGCCTTAGGCCTGGGCTCCTACTCAACACTCACTGTCCCCAGCACCTGCCCTTACCCGGACATGGACCCTGGAATGGCGGTCCCACTCCTGATGCCTGGACTCCAAGTGTTTCCTTTGAGCCTGTCAGCTGCCTTCATCTGCAGCTTCAGCTTTTCAGCTCTGAGCACCTTCCCAGGGAGTCCCAGGCCCACCTATGTCGCTCCCACTCTTTCAGGCGTCACGGGGCTGAGTCCGCAAGCTGAGGGTCGGCCTCATCCCTTTGCAGCCTCATGGAGGCTCCGCTTACTCCTTCCTGAGGCAACAGTAGGCTGCCCAGGGCCTTCTGTAGCCCCTGAGTTTCCCCAGCGCCTGGCTCCATCCTAGTGAGAATGGTCAACCCTAACTTGGTGCATACAGCCTTCAGCCTGTCTGCTGGGAGCTGAGAACCAGAGGACCAGAACACTCCCCACCAGTGAGGAGGCTCAGCCACCAGCGACTCTGGGGTGCCCCCTCCCCAGGTCCCTGCTAGCCTACAGAGAGGCATGAGGCCAAGGTTGAGACCCATCTCCCACACTGCCTGTGGCTTCATGGTGGCACAACCACTCCCCCTCCTTTGGGGAGCATTGGGGTGTCCGCTCTGTGCCAGGCCCTGGGGGTGCAGCAGTGACTCCCAGAGCTGAACAGGTTCCCTGGATGTTCCTTATGTGATTTCCGCATCTCCTTCCCTGACAGCCCTGGACAAAGGGTTTATGGTTGCAGGAGGCAACTGTGTTCAAGGACGTGGCCGTGTACTTCACGAGGATAGAGTGGAGTTGCCTGGCCCCGGACCAGCGGGCGCTGTACAGGGACATGATGCTGGAGAACTGCAGGCACGTGGCCTCTCTTGGTGAGGCTTCCTGGTTGGTCCTGGGCCTGCGCTTAGAGACAGCCCTGCCCCTTTTCACTGGCTGTGCTGGGGAGCTGGTTCCTTTCCAAATGCGAAGTCTGAGGGGTTCAGAGGGGAAGCTGGAAGGCCCTTCCGTCTCCCTGGGCCACCCAGCTGCCCTGCTCCTGGGAAAGTAAGTGTTCCCAACCCACTCCCAGGCCCCCCAAGGGCATGCCCCCAAGGCCTCTGGCCAGGCAGCCACGTGTCCTCCCTCCCTCCTGCTCCCTGACTCCTGTTGCTCTCCTCCCTACACACAGGCTTTCTTGTTGCCAAACCAGCGCTGATCTCCCTCTTGGAGCAAGGGGAGGAGCCAGGGGCCTTGATTCTGCAGGTGGCTGAGGAGCGAGGGACCAAGGCCAGCCTGGCCTGGGGTGAGTGGGAGTGTGGGGAAGCCTGGCCTTCACACAGCTCCTTGCAGGCCCCTGGGTGCTCACACAGTGGGAGGGTTGTGCAGTAACCTCCTCAAAGCAGGGGCACATTTCCTGTGAAACCCCCTGCTTGTAGTCCGAGGTCACCCAGGACTAAATTGTACAAGGAGGCCAAGGGCACATGTCCATCCTGGTGCCCAAGGTGTCAGGTCAGTTCTCTGGGGGCAGCCATGTGTAGGGGGAACCCAACAGGGGAGACCATTGAGCTGCTTGGAATCCCCTAGTTCCCAGTAGCTCATGTGCCAGGGGCTGAGCTTGGGGCCACAGAGGCTGCAGAAAGGAAGTTGAGGTGGCCTCCAGTCTGCATGATGCACAGGCAGGACCCCGAGGTGTTGGCCGGGGGAGTTAGCTGTGGGTGACAGCCCCACACCCTGCTGGTCCCGCCCTGCTCCCAGTCTGACCCCAATCCTTTGGGCCGAGTCAGTGCCCTCCCTCCCCCTTTTTGAGTGCCCCACGTGAGCCAGCCTCCCACCCCTACTAACCTTCCTTTTTGTCGCCTTTCTCATCCAAACCCTGATTTTAAAGCTTCTTGCAAGCAGTTCTCAAACCACCCTACTTGTTTGATATAAAGATTCTGTCTTCAAACCAGTAAGTTCCTTTTGTGAATATAAAGGCTGGCTGAGCCTTCCGTCTTCTGTTCATTCTTCCAGATTCCAGGGCAGAGGCCAGGGTCAAGGATTCTTTTCTGAGGGGAGGGTACTCTAAGGAGGCAGGGCTGTTGGGCTCGGTTTGGGGGCACCTCGCCAGGGAGGACCCCCCAGTTACCTGAACTGAACGGCAGTCCTGAGGATGGGTCAGAGAAGCCACTCCTCCAGCTCCCCGCAGGCGGCACTTGCGGGGAGCTGAGCTTGTCCCCAGCGGCCCTGGAAGGAGAACGGAGGGGCCCAGGCGCCACCCACACGGCGGAGGAGAGGGCCCACAGGTGCGTGGCCTGCAGCAAGGCGTTCAAGTACAACTCGCTGCTGCGCAGACACCAGGTCATCCACACCGGGGCCAAGCCCTACCAGTGCACCGACTGCGGCAAGGCCTTCAAGCAGAGCTCCATCCTCCTGAGGCACCAGCTGATCCACACGGAGGAGAAGCCCTTCCGTTGCGGCGAGTGTGGCAAGGCCTTCCGGCAGGGCGCCCAGCTGGTCGCACACCGCAGGGTCCACGCGCTGGAGAAACCCTTCCAGGGCGGCCAGTGCGGCAAGGCCTTCGGCCGCAGGTTCACGCTCAGCGAGCACCGGCGCATCCACAGCGGGGAGAGGCCCTACGCATGCCTGCGGTGGAGCCAGCGCTTTATCCGCGGTTCCTGGCTCCTCGTTCCTCAAGCGCCGCCGGCGGCACGGCGCCGATGGCGCCCCCGACGGCGGCGGGTGCCAGAGCCCCCTGCTCGGTGCCGCCCCGAGGACCCACTCGGGGGACGCGCTCCACCCGTGCCCCGCGTGCCGGAAGCCTTTCAAGCACGAGTCCCTGCTGCTCCTGCACCAGAGGCTGCACACGGGCGAGAAGCCCTCCGTGTGCAGGGAGTGCGGCCGCGCCTTCGCCCGGAAGTCCAACCTGACTCTGCACCAGAAGACCCACACCCAGGAGAAGCCCTTCGCCTGCACCGAGTGTGGCAAGGTCTTCCGCAGGAGCCACACGCTGACCGAGCACTACCGGCTGCACAGCGGCGAGCGGCCCTACGGGGGCCGGGCCTACGCGAAGGCCTGCAGCCGGCTGCCCACCCTCGTCCGGCACCAGAGAGTCCACGGCGCAGAGCCGAGGCAGGGCCGGCGGGTGCCCCCCTCGGCTCCCCGCTGAGGCGACCACTGGTGGAGACCCCATCCGGGAGAGCCCACCCTGTGCCCCTGCCGGGCGTCCGTCCGGGACGGAGCCGGACGGAGCCGGGGCTGTCGTCAGGCAGCCTGAGAGGAGTAGCGAGGACGCTCTCCACCCCACCCGCAGGGCGGACGACCACTGACCACCAGAGGGCAGCACTTTTCAGCCACCTGGGTCTGGGCCTGGATGCTCACTCAGGCTCCAGTAAACCATGTAGGGGTTATGGGTGGGTTTTGTTTTCTAACCTGTTTTACAAAACTGACTTGTGATCAGATTTTTTTCTTAAAAAAGGATATGTTGTTTTCAGTTCTTCATTATTAGGGTTGACCGGGATCAGACCCTGTTTGCAGGGACTCCAGCCACCTTGTGGGAGGGAAAGGGGCATGGGGACATTTGGAAGTCATGGGTGGACCAAGGGTTTGAAAGGGAGCCAGGGCTGGAGGGGTGATGGTGGCAGAGGCCAGGACTCAAGGGGTGGTCCCCGGGCTCCCTGGCAGCACCACCAGGGCCTGGCCAGGTTGGGTATGACCTTCCTTTGCCTGACTCATCTGCAGATGGTGCTGTCTAAGGAGAAGACCCCTGAGGGCCTGCTGGCCAGGGAGGCCTCTTAGCGACCTCTCCTCACCATCAGCCCCTCCACCCCAGGAATCCTGAGAAGGCTCACAAGCTGTTGAGGCATCTTACAAACGTGTGCCAGGAAGGAAGCCAGCAGCCCTGAGCCGGGCTGAGGGCCTGAACTGCGAATGTGTATTTTATAATTAATGTGGCTTTTTTCTAAATATAAAGTTACTGTAGAGAATTTGGAAAAGGCAGAAACGTACGAAAAAAAAAAAGAAACATAAAATACCCTTGGTCCACTCTCCAGAGATCACGACTATGATGTTTGGTGTTTTCTTAGTCTCTTTCTAATGCATTTGTGTCGATACTTGTTTTACTGATGGGGAGTATGCCTTGCCTAAACCTTGTGCCTCCTGATTGGCAGTGCCACTGTCCACCTGCCCTCTGTGTGGTTTACTTAGCAGCTCTCTCCTCAGACATTTGTTTCCCACGTTTTCACTGCTATCTTTGACCCCACTGCAGAGACTTCCTTGGGGTCGAGGTGGACTTTCCAGGTCAAGAATACTGGGGGTGGGGTGGGACTAATTTTAATCACTTCATTAATCTTGAAAAATGCCACTCTTGTCTTTTTTTGCATTTCTTGGCCTTTTCATGGGTGACTTCCCTGTAAGCTCTTGCACCCATTTTTACTGGGTTTGTAAGACCTCTGTGTTGTGTTACAATCCCTTTCCCTTCGTATCTGTTTCCTCTATCGTGATACAAACCACGGGGCTTTTTTTGGTGGGGGAGGGAAGGTGGGGGGGGACTGCATCTTAGAATTGAAGAAGTAATATATCACAAATATTTGTTATGTATCAAATTATGGTAATAGTACATGCCTCACAGGGTGTGGGTCCATGAAAACGCTAGCATTGCACTCTGCTTTGGAATCAGTGGTGCAAACATGCCCTCCTCCTGGGGTCCCTGTTGAAGGTCACCAGTATGCCCATTCCAAATCTGTCTCAAATCCTTTCTTCCATCACCATGTTCACAAAGCACAGCTCCTCCTGGCAGGTCCTGAGGCAGAGGTGTTGATTTGAACTTTACAGACCTCGTCCTGACGGCCTTGCTGAGGTCTCTCTCCTGCTTCCATGGGTAGAGCGGGCTCCACTCAGCACCCAGAGCCCTGCAGCATCTGCATCCAAGCCTGGCTAAGCCGGGCACAGAAGCCCCTCCAGGACCAGCCCCACCACTTCCTTCTCAGTTGCACTGGTTAACTGAAGTGATCTGCCCAGCTGTCATCCCCCTGGTTTCACGGGCCACCACACCCACTCAGTCTGTGCCCAAGCCAATCCATAGTCACCGGGGATGTGACTCACCTGATGTGTCCTCCTGGCTGAGCTCAGTTCACCTCTTGGGGCGGCCCAGGGGCAGGGTGTGGTGCTGGAGTCCCACTCCAACAGGTCCAGGAGTACCCAGGGATGGACAGCATCGGCGAAACAGTGAGAGAGCCAGTCAAGGTTTAATCACCATGCAGGCAACTCTGCAAGGCTTTCTTTATTTGTGGTATTTATACAATTTTATCAGACAGGTGATTTCACATTGTGGCCAAGTTGACTCTTACACCTTCATTGTTTACTCTGTTGACCTTTTTCCATACCCGGATGTGGTCATGGGCCTTTTTCGACTTGGCTGAACGTCATCACCCTTATGATTTCTTAAATTTTCCTCTTAGCCTTTTACTTAGTTAATCATTACCCCTTAACCCATTCTCAATTTTATCCCTAAGAACAGCTCCTAACCGAAGACTATTTCACAAAAACAAGCACAAGAAGAAAAGGTCACAAGGGTCCCAGCCAACTGGCGCCTGGAACCCAGACAGTGGGCTGATTAATGTTCCTATTACCTACAAGGAAAGCAGTCTAACTTATAGATAGCTATCTTATGTTTCTTAAAGATCTGATGGAACACATTGTCTTTAGGGCTTGAGGCATGACACACCATGGGGGCCCTGATCTTTTGATTTGTTCCCAAGTACTTTCATTGAAATTTCCATTGTTTGGATTGCCCTGCACAGTCATCGTCATAGCCCCTATTATTTCCCCAGATTGAGAATCATCCTGTACAATTTGTAAATTGTAAAGCCCATGTATCCCAAAGATATCCCCAATCCAACTATAGGCATTATGAACAACAGAAGGAAATGCCAGTATTTTCCAGAGTGACGACTGCTTTGCAATCCGCACGGCCACTTTGCCCCGACTTTGTCAAGGGGCATCGACATTGGTGGAATGGCTCCTGGCAGCGTGGGGTCCTGCCTTGGAAGTGCACAGATCCCTTCCGATTGCTGGGGAGGCTGGGTCATGTCTCTTCCTGGGGGCGCTGGAAGAGAGGACAGCTAGAGGGCAGGGGTCCCCACAGCCAGAGCAAGAGTGAGTAGGATATGGCCAGAGGGGCCTGGCTGAGAAAGGAGCCTGGAGAGAGGCGTGTGGAGCCGAGGGCATCTCTAAGGACTGTGGCCCAAGAAGGTGTGAATCAGGGTGGCAACAGCCCCAGGAGCGGGGCAGAATGGACACAGACTTCCATCCCAGGAATGGCTAGGCTGGGCACAGGGGGACCTTGGGGACCATGCTGGGAAGGTGCCAGGTGGGTGCTCGAGGCCAGCCTGCAGGGAGGCAGCCCACTCCCAGGGCTCTGCCTCAGGAGACCTAGTGACAAAGGCCAGGCCACCTGGAGGTGTCTGAGAGGTGTGGCTGGTGAAGTTGGGTATGACTGGGGGCATCCAGGTGGCATCTGGTCCCTGGGCGTGGAACTCCTTGGGGAGTACAGGCTCAGGGCAGTCTGAACATCCGGAAATGACTGAGGGTTTTGGTAAATTCACCACTGGAGCATGAAAAGGGCGTCAGGGAGGGCCTTGGAGAGCTTGACACTTAAAGGGCATTAGAGGGCCACAGTAAGATCCTGTAGGAGCAGGAGGTGACTCGGGGTGGTGGCTCCCAAGCGTTCCTGTCTCCTGCCTCTGGCTCTTGGCATCAGCCTGCCCGCATTGGGTTTAAAGGAACAGCATGGAGAGCAAGCAGGCAGGGGGATCACTCTCTGTCTCAGGGACACACAGAGGCACAAATGCCTGGCCCTGGCACCAGCTCAACAAGCCGGCTGGGAAGCCACTCAGGGTTTATCTGCATTTGGGGGCCTCAGAGGGCCTGAAGGCAGGGTACCCTTTGCCTCTAGGATGTTCAGGGGATTGTGAGTGGGTCCTTGTTAGTCCACCCATCCCTCTGCAGCCACAAACAGCTCCTTTTTTCCACCCTTCCCCTTGTCCAGCACACATGCAGTGTGTTACATGTTGGACCTGTTTCATCCACCCTCGTTTGTTGTTTTTCTAAAGAAGAACCAAATATTCTGGAATTGTCCAGGAAACATACATGACCGGGCCTTTATGCTTTCACTTTGAGTTAATCTCAGCTCACTAGCATGAGCACAAAGGGGATTTCCTTCTGATTTTGAAAAAATATTAGCAAGTCCCTGAAGGATTTGTAGAGTGTGGTTTTCTAAGTAAGCTAAGAATATACTCAAAGTGCCCTTTTTCCAAACAAAAGAAGCCCATTTTTCAGCCTTGACTTTCTTTCCAACTTCTTAAAGTGTGGTAAAACATGTAATATTTACCATCTTAGCCATTTTGGTGATATTAAGTATATTCATATTGTTGTGCAACCATCACCACCATCCATCTCCAGAACTCTTCATCTTGCAAAACTGAAACTCTGTCCCAATTAAAGAGTAACTCCCCACCCACCACTACTCCTAGCTCCTGGCAACCACCATTCTACCCTCTGTCCCTATGATTTTGACTACTCTAGATTGACTTAGCCCAATGTCCTCCCAGTTCATCCATACTGTAGCATGTAACAGGTTTTTTTTTTCAGGTTGAGTAACATTCCATTGTATGTATGGACCACATCTTGCTTATCCATCATCTGTAGATGGACACTTGGGCTGCTTCCACCTTTTGGCTATTGTGAATAATGCTCCTATGAACATGGATTTAAATATCTCTTTGAGAACCTGCTTTCAAATCTTTTGTGTGTATATCCAGAGGTGGAGTTGATTGATCATATAATTCCATGTTTAATTTTTTATGAACCCCCATACTATTCTCCATAGTGGCTGTACCAATTTACATTCCCACTAGCAGTGTACAAGGGTTCCAACTTCTCCACATCATTGCCAGCACTTGTTGTTTTCTGTTTTTATGATAGTAGCCATCCTGATGGGTATGAGCCCTGACTTTTAACTTGCAGTATCCAAATGGGTACTAACAGGAAGCAGCTTTCCTCTTGGAAAAGAACCTAAAAATACTAGTGACAATCTAGGAAAGTGAATTTTGTGAAATGTGCATCTCTGAATCACTCTTCAGCCATATTTTTTCCATATTTGGATTCCATCCTGATTAAGCTTGAATCCCCGTTCTGAGTGAAGGAAAGTGTTTTGTTTCTGGAAATCCTGTTTTTCAGCTTTTATTTCCCTTTAAAGAAAAATAAGTTTGCTGGCCCAGAGGTTAGTTAGTCTTTCAAACAAGCTTCTGTTCAGCACGTGTGGTCTTTGTTGAGCACAGGAGAGAGATGGCATATCACAGGCTCTGCTTTGAAAGACTCGGGTCCAGGTGAGAAAAACCTGAGTACAGGCAGGAGTCAGGAGCACAGGCCTGTGACCTGGGGCCCCTGCGACCCACCTCCTCAGGACCCCTTGGTACCCACCTTCAGCTCTTCATTCATTTAGCTCTCAGGATTCCGAGCCCCTGACCTCCTCAGGTGACATTTCCCTGGGGGCTCAGGGAATTTCTGCTTCTGTTCAGGGTTCTGGGGTCTCCTGGTTCTGCCTGCCAGCTTCTGAGCCAAGCAAGGCTAGATCCAAAAGGCATTCCTAGAGATAGCAAACAAGCCCTGAGAGCAAGGCTTTGATGCAAACCAACCAATCCAGAGCTGACTCCCAGCTATCTCCTATATCAAACTCACATACCACACCAATATCCCCTGCCCTAAATCACCCCAGGGCCAGGTGTCAGACAACTACAGACCATTCCTACAGCCTGTAGCCTGTTGAAGTTACTCAAACCATATGGTCCTTAGCTAATTCAGAGGACCTGCCCTGCCTCACCCATTCCTTGCTGCAGAAACCCCACTAAAGGCCCTGGGCCACACTCTCTCTCCCTCTTCTGCCTCCTGACCAACCTGGCGCTTCCCTGTGTAGCCCTGCATGGTGTGCCCTGCTTCCTGTTTCTCGAGACCTGTGCATACAAACATCTTCCTTCATTTCTGAGTCTGCATGTCTTACCATCCCTGATTAAAACAAACCCAAGGTACATTTTAACATGCCAGGGGACCTTTGAGTGCACACAGATGGTGATGGCCCTCAGTGGGGCTCTGTTCCAGTTTGTGGAAAATATTACTGCTCTGGGCCATCTACAAGAATGCAGAAAGCGGCCTTGGAAATACATCCTTTGAAATGATTTTTAAACTGGGCTTTCCCCCTGGGATACAATCCCAATTCCAGGCTGGAATAACTGGAAAGCCATCTGGTCTGGCAAAGAGAAGGGGCACAGTGACCATTCAAGGGACCATACAGGCCCCTGTCTGTCAACAGTCTGTTTGCTCAGTGGGTCCGAGGCTCAGGGAGGATTATGGGACTGAGGTGGGGAGGCCCTGGAAGAGCCTGTAGTGGTTGGATGCAGTCCCCTTGACCCACACTCCTACGCAGCACCCTCAGCACCTTGACACCTGCACCCTCAACTCTGCCCAAGTGTCTGCTGGGCGGACACCTGGTCACCAGGCCCAGGCTCTCGTGGTGGCTGAGACGGCTCTGTCCTCAGAGTCTGCAGACCCAAACGTCAGCCCTGGCTCCTGCTCTTGCTCCCTGTGTCATCCTGGGGTTGCCCCCTCACCTTGAGCACTTCAGGCTTGCCAGGATCTCCAAGTCTGGGTGGTGCTGTGTGAAGATCTTCCAGCTGGAAGGCTCCCGGTAGGTCGGGACCACCAGTGTGCTCAGTGTACCAGGGTCATTCCTGGATGCACTTGTTTGGGGGCAGGACCTGGAGGGCGCCTGGGAAGCAGGCGTATTCCCTGTCTTTCCCCATTCTCCATTCACTTGTTTAATCATCCTTTGCACAGATGCTTTCTGAGCATAACCAGGGAGGAAGTGAGAATGGGAGAGTTGGGATCGAGACGCGGGGGCGTCGGGTGGGGGCGCCGGGACCACGGGGCACAGAGGCTCAGGGAGAGGAGCTGGTTCCTCCGAGCGCATTTGTTTTTCCCTTCGGCCTCGACCTCTGGTAGGAGGCTGTCGGGGGGCCGACCCCGCCCACTTCCTTCCTTTGGCTTCTGCCCGATTTCTCCGTGGCTCTGAGCGACCCCGGGATTTGGATCGTTAGGAGTCGGGTGTCAGGGTCCTCCCCGCGAAGAGATCTGCGCACTCTGTGCCCCGCCCTTCCCACCTTCAGGGTTGCAGGGTGTGAACTGCGGGTCAGCCAGGCACAGAGCAAACCCTCAGGTGAAGACCTCCCAGGACCGGAGCCGCACGTGGAAGCTGACGAAGGCAGCGTCCTACCCAAGCCCCCAAAGACGAAGGCAGCGTCCTACCCAAGGCTTTTGCGGTGCTTTGGCCTGGCCCCTGATGGGGAGGCTCCTCCCGGGTCCCAAGGAACTCGGGGTGAGCCTGCCCCCACAGACAGGGTAGAGCCTGGATCTGGGAGAACACGCAGAACAGATTGCCCCGGGGTCCACACGAAGCTGGGGATGGTTGGGGTCGCAGAGAAGAGAAGCCCTGACCTGACTTCGGGGCGCGCCGCCCTTCGCTTGGGGTCCCATCCCACCCGGTCTCTCGGCAGGTTCTGGGCTGTCCTGCTCCCCGAACCCCGCGACCCTGGGACGCAGCCAGGGACCCCAGCCTGGCGTCCCGGGTGACGACCCTCCCCTGGGCTTCTCCGTCTCTCGGTGGTCCACAACCTTCCTGAGGGCCCTCCTAGCCTCATCTCTGGCCTGTCGGTGCCCTGTCCCAACTCTGCGGTGCCCTCGGCCTGGACCACTTGCTCCACCAGGCTCAGAACACCTGATCTTTCCACACAGCTTCTCTGCGCCGCCAGCTGGCTGCTGCCCCCGGGGCAAGGCCTGGATAGGGGAGTCTCCGTAGTCCTGGGGCCTGGAACGTGCCCAGCGGTTGCATTCAGCTACAGAGAAGCCCGGACACAGATCCCGGGACTGGTGACCCGAGGTGCGCGGGACCGGCCCGGGCGACCCTCAGGCTCTCTTTCGCTCCACCGGGATCCGCTCCTCCCCGTCCTGGGAGGAGAGAAACCACGCACCAGCCCCGGCTCCGCCGCCTCACTCCCCAGACGCGTCTTTTCCCGGACGATCTGGCCCCGCCGCCTGCCCACCGGGCTGCTGGGCTGGGAACCACCGAGTCGCCCGAGCCTCCGAACCGCCCAGAGCGGCCGGAAGTCTCCGGGACAGAGTGGGCGCGGGCGTTCGGGGCCCGTTTCCGGCGTCGTCGCGCGTGTGGAGCCTCGGGCGGCCCCGGGGCGGGTGAGTCCGAGCGACCCGCGCGGGTTAGGGCCTGGGCGGCCCACGTGCTCCTCGCCCTCGGGCGGAGTGGCTGCCGGCGGCCCCGCGCCCTCCCGCCTGCGACGCTGCGGGCCCCGCGCTGCTCGGGCCTCGGCGGGGAAGCGCGGGTGGCTCGGAGAGTCCGCGGGGGCGGTGGGCGAGCCGCGGCCGCCTGGGCCCGCGGAGGCGGGAGGCGGAGTCCGGCAGATCCGGCCGCGCGCCAGCCTCGTGGTCCTCCAGCCAGATCTAGGCCTGCCCCAGGGGATCCCCACCCCTGGCCCTCTCTTCCCCTCACTCACTGCCCCTCGAAGACCTAGACTTAGTGACAGTGACGAAAAGGGCTGTGCTTTGGGAGGGGGCGGGTCTTTATCTTCTCTGAATTCTGGCTGCTGCTCTGGGCCTGCAACTCGCAGCCGGGGACCCAGGATCCAGCACTGGCAGCCGCGGGCCTCCTGGTCAGGCCCAGATGGGGGCGCGCCTGACAGTGGTCACTGCTGCCTGGGTCAGCCTCCCTGTGCTCCCGGCCTGGGGCTTCTGCCTTCAAACCACTTTTTGAGACAACCCCCACCTCCAGGAACTCACTTCTCATTCTGACCTCCTAGGGGGATGCCTGGGGAGGGGGCCGAGTTTATGTACTGGGGATGGGAGGTGGGGTCCTGCATCCACTCTTCTTTCCCTGCAGTCCATCCTTCTGGTTCCTGTCCGCTCCAGCCTCCAGTGCATCATGCTTCCTCTTGCTGTCTGTGATCCAGCCCCTCTGGCTTACTCAGCCCATTCCTTCCTGCCTCGTGCCCTTTGCACAAGCTGTTCCTGCTGTCTAGGGTACCCTCTCCCACTCCCTTACCTTGCCTGAGTTAGCTTCTAGGGGAAGTGACCCATCAGACTAAATCAGCATTTCCTACTGTAAATGCTTTCAGAGTTCCTTGTACTTCCATGCTATTATCATGGTTGTAATTTGGCGTTTGTGTGTGTGATCGTTTAACTCTTTCCTCCACTAGACTGCTCTGTGAAGGCAGAGTCCTTGTGCATTGTTCACTCCTGAATTCCCATTGCTTAGTGGAGCATGTGGCAATCACCCATTATGTTTCTGTGGAGTGAGTCACACACGCCACACACTCTGAAAGATGAATGAAGCTTCGGGGGGCAGATACTCAAGTGCCATGGCCTCTTTGACCCTGCCCCAGGTCACTGCCAGAAAATATCTGGGGTTGGAGGTGAAGGATCTGAGAACACGGTACTCCCTCATCTAGCCTGGAAGTCAGCCTCTTACTCCAAGACCCTGATCTCACTCTCATAACTGCCAGCAGGTCTCTCGGCCTGGACGCGTGGATGACCGCACACCGAACCTCATGGTAGGAGTCTGACTTCCTTCATCCCCTCGCTTGTCCTGTGAGGACCCCTACCTCCTTCTCTGGGCACCCACCCTGTTCCTGGGCCTGGCCCCGGGCCCTTGCTCGGCTCCTTGTTTGGTCCTCGCCAGGCTCTGGTGTGCCCATGGCCACTCTGGGCCCAGCCTGAGGCCCCTGCAGAGAGTTGTAGATCAGCATGGTCTGCCCGCCCCCCGCCAGTACTGTCTATCCCCTTGATTTTAGAGCCACAGGGCCCAGTGACAGCCTCACCCAGCTTGTGCATGTGCCTGAGACGCCCCGTTAGGCAGCGCCAGTATGGGGCTGGCACCCATGGGCCCCGGTGTGTCCTTTCAGGAGGCTGTGACATTTGGCGATGTGGCTGTGCACTTCTCGCGGGAGGAGTGGCAGTGTCTGGACCCTGGCCAGAGGGCCCTCTACAAGGAAGTGATGCTGGAGAACCACAGCAGCGTGGCCGGACTAGGTGAGGCTTCACCTGGACTCCCTGTGCCGCACCATCAGTCAGTGTCCACCTAGCCAGGCCTCTGCTAGGGGCTGGGGATGTGGAGGCTGTATGGTCAAGCCCTCTCAGGCTAGACAGGGGCCTTGAACCTGTGAGTCTCTGTGGGTCAGAAGCTGACCCGGGAGGGTCTCGGTGAGCCAGGCAAGCTCTGAGCTTTGCGCACATCACGATTCAGTCCTCACTGTGTAGGTGGACTTCTGGGAGCTAACGAAGCCTCTTTTTTGCCTGGGTCAATAGATAAGCTTACTGTAAGAAACAGAATCCAAACAGAGTAAACAACAAAATGGAACTTATTGGCTCATGGGATCCAAGGAAATGGTTGTACAACTGAAGCCTGGGTGGCAGCAATGCCCCAGGGACCTCTATGTGGAGGCTGTTGCCTCCCCTCTCTCCTCCTGCCTGCCACCATCTTCCTCTCCCATCCCCCACCGCCATAGGCAGACGCTCCAGCGCACTTCAAGCCTGTCTCTCTTACTGTGCTACAAGCCCATGGCTTGGATTGTACCCTTGTGGGGGAGGGTGTGCCCCCGCTGTGCTGGCCCCACAGGGTCTTTAGCCCCATCACACATAGCACCTGGGCCACTGAGAGAGCACTGGGTGGGGGGCCAGGAGTGGGCTCGCGCAGCAGAGGGGTGGGACCAGGCCTGTCCCTCTCTGCTCTCCTGTAATCCACGCAGTAGAGCACTTGGTGAGCCTGCCTGCTGTGAACTTGCGGCTCTCTGATCAGTGCTCACCCCGAGCACCTCTTCCCTCTCATTAGCATTAGGCAAAGCCAGGTTTCTTCAGTAAAGTGCTCAAAGCTTTGGCCTGTTTTCTGCTGGGGTTACTGGGTCTTACTGGTTTGAATGTGTTTATTATTTCTGATTGCTGGCTTTCATTGAATCCGAGGTACTGTACGTTGTGAGACACGTCATTATCTTATGTATCAACAAGAAGTAGAATGCTGCTGATTATACTGCCGCACGACTTTTTCTTATTCCGTAAACATTTTTTATACTTTTTATGAGCGCTCTTAGACCCCCTTAGACGTGGCTTACCGTGCGCCAGTGAGCTAGAATGGGAAGGACAAGAGGAGAGAGTTGGCTTGGGTGTTGCTCATGTCCCCTCCTGTCTTCTGGTGCGTTGGTTTCTGTGTTCATGCTTTCACCTACTGGCGTCTGTGGGCCCTTGGGAGCCTGAGGGCTGAGCCTTTAAGTGTTGCTGGGTTTCCTCCCATCGGCAAGGCTGGTGCCCAACATTGGCGGCCGCTCCTTCTGTGTGGATCTGGTCGCCATGCCCGGCCTCCTGTCTTGTGCCTGGTTTGCACACGTGGGCCGATTTGCCAGAGACTGAACTGCAGTCCCTGGTCCGCAGCACTTTGCTTCTCCAGTCTTGGACGTGCACCCCGCTGCTCTTCCTCCACGGCCTCCTGCCTGTGCGGTCACTCCTGCAGAGAGCAGGACAGTGCTGTGACTTGCCACCGTGCCTGTATGCATGCAGTCGCTTCAGCTGTCACCGCCCCCAGCCGAGGACAGCAGGTCCCAGGTGTGACCCACGTTCAGACGTGCACGTGCTCTTTAGGCCGATGTTAGGCTACATCCTGTGTGGTGACACCACACAGGTGTTGTGCTTTGTAATTATCTTTCCCATTCTTTCGTGTTTGCTCACTCTGAGGTCAATTAAATCAGTTTTTGCCTTACGAGTTGTACCTTTGAAGCTCTTTCTTACTCCAAAGTCACAGAGACGGCCTGCAGTTCTTCATGTGGATTTGGTAGTTCATCTGTCTCGTTTAGGTCTGGGCTCCACATTTGTGTGTAATTAAGTAAAATCCTTTTCTCTGTACACACACACAGCCGTTTTCCCAGCACTACACTGTCCACTCTTCCTGGCTGATTGCGGAGCTGCCCTGACGGTGTGTTTCGAGCTTGGGTCTCTCTGGGCCAGCTCGCTGTTTTTTATTTGGTTGTTTTATCATCATTGTTCTTTTTTGCTTTGACTCTGCAGTTTTAACACCTGGCGGGCAGCTCTCTTTATCCTTTTTAAAGTTTCCCTTACCTACTCAAGGCCGGCAGGGTAGTTGCTTCATGTAAGTCTAGAATGAGTGAGAGTTCCTCAGAAATTGGGAATGGTTTGAATTTGCAGATAGCATGAAGGGAGCTGGCACCTTTCTGTTAACTGTTCCCATCGAGGATCGTGGAATGGTCTCCATTATCTCACTTACTGTGTTAGAGGCTTGGAATTTTCTCCCGAGTGGTCTCATGTTTGATTCTTTAGGTTGTTTTGTGACTGTATCATTTTTATGTTACCATGTTTCTAGCCGGTTACTGCTGGTTTTGGAGGTAGATCTTGTGTTTGGCCACCGAGTCGGGTCTCTGCTTTTTCTGGTGTCATGTTCTAGGAGAGCTTGCCAACGAGACCTGGGTGTTCTCCCTCCTGTCCCCACGTGTCCTGATGGCTGGCGATGGCCAGAGTACCAGTGCCCTTAGGACTTCTGCGTACATGCTTGTTTTGTTCTGATTTTAAAGGCAATGAATGCATCTGACTAAGAACAGAAGTTGGCTAAGGAGTTTTGTTTTTAATCATATGAGTGTATTGAATTTTGTCTTTTTTAGTTTTTGTACAAATTGATCTATTCATTCAGATTTTCAATTTGGGGGTCATGTGTTTGTTTGTAATACTCTTCATTTTTAATCTCTGTTGTGTTTGTATTTGTTTCCCTTGTTTATTTTATTTTTTGGCAGCATCTTTTCACCATGTTGACCTTGATCAGTTTTGCCACAAGGCTACTGTGTTCCTCTTTTCAAAGAACCAGCTTTTGGGTTGTTTTTGGTTTTTTTTTTTTGGCAGGGATTTTGTTTCCAACTCCTTGAATGTAATGTCTGCCTTTTTTATGTTTACCATTCTTGTTTCTAGTAAATGCATTTAAAAATAGAAAATTCTGTCTGTGAGTACCGCTTCAGCCGCTTCCTACAAACTTTGACTCATAGTCATTTGTTATTCAGTGTCCAAGGGGCTGACAGGTTTGTGCCCCTGTTGGGACTGCTGGCACGTCTAGTTGGCGTTTGCACTGGGCACGGTCGGTGGTATTGTTCTGTGGCCTGTGCTCTGACTCCCTCTGTGGCTGGCCCGGGGTGAATGGTCCATGTGTGCTTGGCAAGAACACCTGTTTCCTGTTGAGCGTGGGGTCCTGCCGTCACCTGAGGCCTTCGACCGAGGATCTCTGCCTGCCTTTCCTACCCCACGGCCTGAGGGAAACCTGAGGGGAGCCCAGCCAGAGGGATGGGCCAGGAGCACACCACACAACCTCCCCACACGTGGGGACGGCAGCCCCAGAAGGCCAGTGCCAGGTGGGTGCCCGGGATCTGCACCCCTCCCCTGACTGCTGACGCCCCAAGGGCTTCGTGTGAGGACTTGAGGCTGGGGCTGCCAACTGAAGACTGGCCTTTCTCACCTTCTGATTTAACATCTGTTTTGGTTGTTGGTTTGTTGTTGTTTGTCTCGTTTCTTAACCACTCCTACCTCCTCTGCGCTGAGGGACTGCCTGTCTCTGCCGAGGGAAGTGCTGGCAGTGCCTGGGGCAGAGCTGGCCTGTACTTTGCAGACAGGGTTCCCTGGGGATCTTGGCCTTCCTGCAGATGGAGACAGGGACAGGGTGGGAGTCCCGGCATTCCTCTGTGTCCAGATCCGACAAGAAGGGCCCCTGTGCCCAGACCTCACCCACAATAGGCGTTCAGCAGCCCCCGGCTCCTTTCCTTCTGGGATCCAGGGAAGGCTGAGCCCCACCCTGCACTCCTGCCACACTGATGCCGTCTCCTCCTCTGCCGCCCCCACAGCAGGATTCCTGGTCTTCAAGCCTGAGCTGATTTCCCGGCTGGAACAGGGACAGGAGCCCTGGGTCCTCGACCTGCAGGGAGCAGAGGGGAGAGAGGCAACGAGGGCCTCCCAGACAGGTGAGGCTCGGGCCTGTGGTGGGGAGGCTTCCAGGCACAGGTGAGGAGGAGTCCGGAGCGCCCGTGCCCACGAGGGCTGCAGGTTGGAGGCTAGAGGCAGACCCCTGGGAGTGGCCACGCCTGCAGCTGGGAAACCATGGGCTCGGCTCGGAGGTGTGGGCAGTCATGGAGGGGCTCAGGAGAGGCTGAGCTACAGAAAAGCAAGAACATAAAGCACCTGTGATTATGGCAAAAAGTTTGTTACTGAAACGCGTTGTGTTCAGTTTCTACTTTTTCTAATGCTCTTTTTTTTCAACTAATACTCTTATTACGCAAAGGTACAAACGTGTGGACCCAAGGGAGGCACTAAGCTTGGCTCTGAGTGTCTCTGAGACAGTTTCCTGCTTCTGCCAGCAGCTCCCTCCAGAGCTTCCTAGGGGCTTGAGTGATTCCAGCCTCCCAGACCAGGCTCCAGGGCTGGGTTAGGGTTCTGGGACTGCTATAACAAAACACCACCAACTGGAGGCTTTAAACAGCAGAGATTTTTGGCTTCTCTGTCCTAGAGGCCAGATGTCCAAAATCAAGGCCTTGGCAGGGTCGTGTCCCCTCTGAAACCTGTAAGGTAGGAGCCTTCCTGCCTCTTCCAGCTCCTGGTGTCCCTATATATTCCTTGTCTGGCGGCCACATCAGTCCTCCATGTGGACAGCAGGCAGGGGTAGGCGGTCCCTCCAGAAATCCACGGGAAGGTGGAGCCAGTATGTCCACCTGGAAGCTGAGGGGCCGACCAGCAAGGGGGCATGGTCAGGTGGGAGTTGGAGTGGCTTGGTGGCAGCTGGAGAATGCAGAGTTCAGGCCTGAGGTCCAGCTTAGAACCCCACCCAGTGGACAGCCCGATGCCCAGCCATCTTGGGCTCACCCCCGTGTGCCCCTCAGCAGCTCTTGTGCCTCATTTTTCTCGGTACCTAACGTCCTTCTGTTTGTAGTGTTCAGTCCCTCTTTCTTCCTCACTCTACCTCCTCTGGAACCAGGAGCCTCTGACCTCTCAGCCTAACCCTGCCTCTCACTAACCCTGCCACCCTCTCAGGCTCACTTTGGATTTTTTTCATACTGGTTCCCTGTAGGATGACACGCCCTCCTCGTGTGGGGGTGGCTCTTTGCACTCTGCCATGCACACAGTAGCTGAATGAATTCATAAGGTAAAACAGCATGAATGAAACCAAATTTTGAGAACTCTCAGAGGCACTGACTTGTGTCACCTTCCCACGTGGGGTGTCTCCATGCTCAGTGCGTCCTGTCCTGGTGGGGCTCAGTCCCAGGGAAGATCTGCACCCCAACCCCAGTCTTTGTCCTCTCTCTGAGCACGGGGCATGCGGAGCAGTTTTATCTCCTGCTTATTTCAGGTTCCACGATTGGGACTGATGGAGAGCAGGCCTGTGAGGACGTGGATGTTGTCAAATCAGGATCCCATATGGCAAGGGTAAGAACTCCTCCGCAGGATTTTCCTCAGAGTCCTGGCTTTGGAGGCACCTCTGATTCAGAGGTCTGGTCAGAGAGTCAGCCAGGCTCCCGCTTCCAGAAGAGCTGCTTGAACACGGGGACTGTGGTTCCCAGGAAGACCTTTGTCCAGGAGGAGGCCCAGGGGTATGATGGGCTGGGCAGCAGCACCCACCTGAACTGTCAGCCTGATAAAAGTCAGGGGTCCTCCCGAAGGTGCAGCATGTGTGGCAGGAGGTTCAGAGCTGCTTCAGGTGTTGCTCTGCATCAGGAAATTAACACACAGAAGAGATCTAACCCATGTCAAGAGTGCCAGAAAAAATCATCTGATTGCTCACAGGGGAGACATCAAAGTAACTTGCATGGAGAGAAGCCATATGAATGTGAGGAGTGTGGGAAAGCTTTCCGGCTGTGCTCACAGCTTAGTCAGCATCAGAGAATCCACACTGGAGAGAAGCCATTCAAATGCACTGAGTGTGGAAAAGCCTTTCGCCTGAGCTCAAAACTTATTCAGCATCAGAGAATTCACACTGGAGAGAAGCCCTACAGGTGTGAGGAATGTGGAAAAGCCTTTGGTCAGAGCTCTAGCCTCATCCACCATCAGAGGGTCCACACGGGAGAGAGGCCCTATGGCTGCCGGGAGTGTGGGAAGGCCTTCAGCCAGCAGTCTCAGCTGGTCAGGCACCAGAGGACTCACACGGGAGAGAAGCCCTACCCATGCCGGGAGTGCGGGAAGGCCTTCAGCCAGAGCTCAACCCTAGCTCAGCACCAGCGGATGCACGCTGGGGAGAAACTGCAACTGCCAAGAACCCCGGATGGTCCCAGCCTCCTTGTGCCTCAGAGGACCCACGCTACAGAGAAACCATTTAAGTGTGGCGAGTGTGGGAAGGCTTTCAGGTGGGTCTCCCGCCTTAGTCAGCATCAGCTGACTCACACCGGAGAGAAACCCTACAAATGCAACAAGTGTTCGAAAGCCTTTGGTTGTAGCTCACGGCTTATTCGCCACCAGAGAACTCACACTGGAGAAAAACCATTTAAATGTGAAGAATGTGGGAAAGGCTTTGTCCAGGGCTCACACCTCATTCAGCATCAGAGAATCCACACTGGAGAGAAGCCCTATGAGTGCAGTGAGTGCGGGAAGGCCTTCAGCCAGAGCTCCAGCCTCATCTACCATCAGAGAATCCACAAAGGGGAGAAGCCCTATGAGTGCCTCGAGTGTGGAAAAGCCTTCAGTATGAGCACACAGCTCACGATCCATCAAAGGGTTCACACCGGGGAGAGGCCCTATAAGTGCAGCGAATGTGGGAAAGCCTTCAGTCAAAACTCCACCCTTTTCCAGCACCAGATCATTCACGCGGGAGTGAAGCCCTACGGTTGCAGTGAGTGCGGGAAGGCCTTCAGCCGGAGCTCCTACCTCATCGAGCACCAGCGCATCCACACTCGGGCCCAGTGGTATCATGAGTACGGGAATGCCCTGGAGGGGCCTAACCACGTAAGCCGTAAGAAGGTTAATACTGCCAAGAAACTGCATAAATGTAGTGAATGTGAGAAAATATTCAGGTGGCGCTCACATCTAATCATACATCAGAGAATTCACACTGGAGAGAAACCTTATAAATGTAATGAATGTGGCAAAGCTTTTAATCGCAGCTCAAGGCTTACTCAGCATCAGAAAATTCACATGGGATAGACCTCTCACCTTTGCAAATGTGTCTAAATGTGATTATACATACAGCCTTAACTTACTTTACGTGGGATCATTTGTCCTGACGGTTCAGAATGCTGGGAACAAGCCAGACTTGCTCTCTTAGGAAAGGGAATGTCCATCCAGATTCGTACAAGCTGTGTGTTTATTGCTGGCATGCCTGACCTCACCGCCTTCAGTAAAGCCTGTGTCCCTCACATCCGGGTGCGCACGTGCCGCATCTTGAGTTCACAGTGGACGAGGAAGAGGCATGAGGAAAGCCCCGTGAGAAGTTAGCCAGAATGTCTTCCTTAAGCACTGCTCGCTCAGACTGCCCTCAGCAGCTTGTGTTAGCAGCAGTGCACAGGGTGCTAAACTCCTTTCTCCGCCTCCTTTGAGTCTCATCCCCCAGCAGAGCAGCCCAGGGGGAGGCCAGCCAGCGCAGCTGCCTTTGATGGAGCGAGACCTGCGGAGCAGCACCTGGGCTGGGGACAGGGCCATCCGCCCTCCCCAAATCCAGGGCCTAGCTGCCCATCTGAGCAGGAGTTAAATGGGCAGCCCCTTGCATCACATAGCCTCTGCCATCCCAGCCCCACAGGAGCCTCGCGTCTGCCCAGGGTTGCCTCTCAGAGGCCAGGACGTGGATTGTTTATTGCTGCTGACCGGACTTCCTCAGAGCTCCAGCCGCCAGAGCTGGGAGGTGTGCAGGCAGACACGGGAGCCTGCACCTTTTCTCGGAGGCGGCGGTAGGTGGAGGCAACCGCTCACCAGGCGTCGGCATGGGCGCGAGGGTCCCCCGCAGGCTTCCAGGAGCACCAGGTGTACATCAGCCGGGAAACAGCTTTTGCCGTGAACAAGACCAAGCCCCTCCATGGGGAGCCAGCGGGGTGGGGGCATCGCCTCATCTCCAGGTTTTCTCTGCCCGCACAGCCTGGAGAAACGACCTGGGTACAGGGTTCAGGGCCACGTGGCCTCCTTGGCACGCACGGTAAGAATGTGCAGGGAAGACCTCTGCTCTATCAGCTGCTCTGGTTAATCTGCCTCATGGGCTGGGACCATGCAGAGCCTCACGGGCGATCTAATTAAGGCTCCAAGCCACAGGATGAGCTGCCCTGCAGCACTGACTCCAGCCCTTCCCCGGGGTCCTGGACTCACCAGCTGAGGCTTGGGACCAGGAGTCTTATTTGGACAGGCTGTAACCCTGAGGGGCGAAGGTCACTTCAGGATCTATTGCAACACTGTTTGGGTCACTGTCACGTTGGTTTGGTTAAGCCCACGGGCAGGTCCTCAGAACACTGCAGCCTCGATCACTGTGTGTGGCGTGGCCCAAAAGCAGCCTGTGGGTTTGTATCACGTGAAACAGGTGCTGCTCCCTGTGTGCCTGGATGTGTGTGGGGGGGGTGTCTGGAGCTCTCTGGTTGTGTTGGAACAGCAGAGTTCAGGATGGTCGAGTCCACGTGAGTTTGTGTTTGGTGTGTGGGCAGGGACGCCAACTCTGAAGCGGGTCAGCCAGATTGCCAGCTGCTGCTGCTTAGCCTGGCACTAGGATGCTGGTTCCCAGGCTGCAGCACCATTTCTTGGGATGAGGACTGACCCCCAACCTGCACCTGCACCTTCGGAGGAGTTCCCTCCCTGGGTGCGAGGCACCGCGAAACAGATCAATGTGCCCACTTGAGTAGCTGTGACCCTGTCTCCCTGGCCACCCCTGCTCCACCCAGAACTTGCGTCCAGAGGGTCAGCGCACAAGGTCCCGGGATGTCTACAGACTCTGCAGAGACTGGGGACCTCCTGTCTCCGCCATGGCTGCTGTGCTCAGCCAGGTGGTGGACAGGTGGGCACATCTGAGTGGCCGCAAGTACTTTAGGCTTATGAGCCACCCCAAAATGGGACAAGAGTCAAGGTCCTGGGTGGACCTGCCACATGCCTGCCGTCCACTGGCACCTGGCACTGGCCTGTGCTGGCAGGACCTCCTGAGGCCCTACCCCCTCGCCACCTCCCGGCCCGTGCACCCTCAGAAGGCGGTCTGTCACTGGATGCACTGTCCCCACAAGGGAATCGCCTCCTCCTGGCCACTACCTGGTAATGACAGAGAGGAGGAGGGTTGCCTGGACCCCCTATTCTGCCCTGAGAAGGATGTTTCTCTTTCCCCTGGCAGCACCTGCGGGCCGCCCCAAAGAGGCCTTAAGTCTCCTTCAGGTCCTGGATTCTCTGCACTCACACAGCCTAAGTCTGGGACTGGCCGACTGCAGCCTGGGGGCCAAACAGTCCGCCACCTGCTTTGTGAGGCCGGGTACAGTCACCAGCTGAGGCCAGCAGTCTGGGCCGCCCTAAAGCCAGTCAGTCCTGTAAGTGCGCCCATCCAAGAAAACGGGCTTTCCCCAGCAGGGCGGCTGCTTCCGCTGCAGCCAGTGCCACAGTGTCCTCGCTTTGCTTCAAGGTCTGTTGGGAGGGCGCTCCTTATCACTCTGCCCACTTCCCACCCATTTGCTCAAGTGAATGTCAGCATTTCAGTGAAATCTGGCTTGCCTTTGACAGACCTGAGAGCCAAGAGTGGTTTGTACGGTTTTAAGCAGGTGGGGGAGAAGATGACTGTTTTGCAACCCTTGAAAATTACACTGAAACCGGGCTTCACGTAACCAGGTAAAGGTCCCTGGGGCGCAGCTGGCCCAGGGGTTTGCGAGCTGCCTCTGGCAACAGGCCACGTCACCACCCTGGCTGGCCCTGCCTCCTTAACTTGGGTCAAAATTTCATGCCTCTAGGCTTTGAGGGATTCTTTTCCCTCTCAGTTCTCAGTGTGGTTTGTGCATTGAAATGTCCCAGTACAGCCAAGAATCCAATGGAAGTAAAGCTGAAGTCCTGCACTCCAGTCTGGAATATCGGCTGCACTAGTATGCCGGGGCAGGGGATGGCCCTTCCTTAGCTCATCTGTGTGAAGGCGCCCGGTATTTGTGTGCCAGTTGGTGAGCTGTGAATTCAAGCCCTGCACGGGTTTAAGATCCCGGCACACACGTGGGGCGTGCTGGTCCCTCTGCAGAGGGAGAGGAGAGGGCTCCGTGCCAGGTGGGGCACGTTCTGGAATATTCTGTTCTACTTGGAAGCTATATTTCCCAATTTGGGCTTCAGTAAATGCAACAATAAACTCCTTTTAAGAATTTCCTGAATTCTTTCAGAGTAGATTTTTAAATACTTTAGCTTTCTCTTTTGGAGACAATAAATTAAACCCATAATTTTAACCTGAAGTTGCTTTTTATCTCATTACCAGATTAAGCTTTGACTTATGACATTTTGGGGTTCCTGGAAGCTTCACAAACACAGTGGTGGTGGGGTGTGTGCAGAGCCCAGGTGATCTTTTACATCTTTATGTCCCCAGTGCATGTGGCTTGCACTCAGCCTGGAAAATGTTTGTTGAATGGGTGAATGATGCGTTGGGGCTTTAGAGCCCCACAGAAGAGAGAGTCTTCCAGCATCAAGAATTTCCACAGAGATCTAAATAAAGTCAATAAAACGGGAGTGGTTTTCCAGGAGCAAGGTCTTACTCAGGCCTGGGACGAAGGTGGGTGGGGCTGGCCCCTCGCCTCAAGTCCAGGTCCAGGGTGGAGGCTGACCACAGATGAAGGTGGACAGTCCCTCTACAGCCTGGGGGCACCTTGGCCACCCCAGCCTGGTGAGAGCCCTGCTGAGGGGTATGCAGCAGTTACAGCCACCGCCCACCCGCCACCTGGTTTTGTACGGCCCTGGTATTTAAATGGTTGAAACATAATTTTGTAACATGAAATTAAAACTTCAATGTCCATGAAACCTTTGTTGAAACAATGTGCCCATTTACTTAGATGTTGTCTCTGGCTGTGTTTGTGCAATGACAGCTGACAATCCTTAACGACCTGAAAAGCTAAACTACTCTGGCCCTTCAGAGAAAAGTTCACCAACCCCCGAGTTGAGGATGTAGGTGAGCAGCACCCCCGCTGGCCTGCCAGTCTGTGCCCCATGGCTGGAGAGATACCCTCCAGTTGGATGTTGTCTGTTGCCCCTGCTCCCATGGTCAGGCCAGAGCCGTGGGTGCGGCCTTCACCCTCTCTGTCCAGCCCTGCCTCGGGAGCCAGCAGTCCCAGGAACATCCTGCTCCCTACCTTCTGTGTCTCACCAGCTGTACTGGATGTCTTGTCACTGTGGCCTCCTTGTCCCTCAAGACAAAAGCACAGGGGCTCCAACACAAGGACAACCCAGAATTTGCAACATCAGACGTCAGGAACTCAGCCAAGGTCCCCGTACAAGTCTGTGCTCCCCTCTCCTGGCCGCAGGGGCTCTGCTAAACAGTTGGCAGGGCCACCAAGTCCAGTCTCCCAAGATGGAGAATGATGGAGCGTGGTGTTCTGACCCTGCAGTTCCTGACCAGTGTCCTGAAAAGCCCAGACAGGGCCTCCGGGGGCAGAGGGGGAGCAGGGGAGCAACCATCCCGCCCTGACCCCTACTCACAGCAAGGGGCCTCCCAGAGTCTGCTGACCATCATCAGACCTCCCTCCAGAGGCGCAAGGAGCGGACTAGCAGGGAGGACACCCCAACGTAGCGGTGGAGACAGACAGCCAGAAGCTCTGGCAAGGCGCAGGAGGACAAGGGATCTCTGTGGCCTGGTGGGCAGGAGGGCGTGCAAACCTGGTGCTGACTGTCTGAGACTCAGCCAGCCCGTCTAGAAGCAGAAGAGCGCCCCCACCTCCGAGGACAGCCGAGAGGGTGAGGGGGCGTCCAAGCGGCAGCTCCGGCCTCCTCCCAGGGGTCCCTGGGGGAGGGGTCTGTGCGTGTCTCACGGATGCCAGCACCAGGGCCACCTGGGAGGTGCTGCTCCACTGCTGCCAGGTGCGGCTCGGCACCACAGAGTCTCAGGCGTTCGCTGGACTCATCCTGCGCAACAGAAGCCCCCAGGGTATGGCTTTCAACCCGGAATGTGTGTCCTTGGGCCAACAGCTGCTCAGGGTATATGAGGCCGCGTCGAGAGTCTCTGGAAGCCCCCAGGGACACTCACTGCCTCTCCTGCCACTCTCCGGGTTCACACGCCCACAAAGTCAGCAGATGCAGGCCAGGTGGGGAGGGAAGGCTCACGAACAGAACATCTGCCCCCCACATCAGCTGTGTGACGCTGGGCAAGACACAAACCTCTGCGCTTCCTCACCTGCGAAGTGGGGAGACCTGACGTGCTAACACGCGTGGTGGGGCTTAGACCTGCACCTGTAAACTTCCCTGCTCTCGGCTGCGTTGACAGGATCTGGCCTGCAGGGGGTGCCCGAGGACGTACTTTGGGTCAGTTTAGGAATAAGATCAAGGGCTTTAAAATACACATTTTTTTGCCTTTTAAACGCTATGCTAAGTGAAAGAAACCAACACAAAAGGCTACACCTTGTATGATTCAATGTAAAAAATGTTCACGTTCTGCCTCCTCTGTTCCTACCTCCAGTTTCAATATATAAAATCCTTTTACCATTAACATCGTGATTTTTTAATGGCAAAAAAAAGGGGGGAGGGGGCAGAAGCTTCTATGGAACTGAATGTTCGTGTGCCCCCCCCCCCCCGAGTTCATGTGTTGAAACTAACTCCCAACGTGACTGTGACTGCGTTAGGAGGCTGAGCCTCTGGGAGCTGCTTAGGTCATGAGGGTTGCCAACGCCTGGTAAGAGGCCCCACAGAGCTCCCTCACCCCCTCCTCTATGAGGGGACACAGCGGGAAATCTGCAGCCAGGAAGAGGCCCGACCTGCTGGGTCCCTGATCTGGGATGTCCGGCCTCACAGTGAGAAGTAATCGTCTGCTGTTCTACAGGCTCCCCAGTGTGCAGTGTTTTGTTTGTTAAGCCCAAGAGAAACACCCACCAAGGACGCATGTTTTGCAGCCATTAGACACAACCGACCGTCGTGTTCAGGAAGAGGTGAAGAAAGAGCTGTTAACACACAGACGTGGCCTAAGTATGCCATCTCGTCAAGGTGGTTCCATGGATGTCTATGGGCAAAGGGGCTTTTCAATACTTTTTTAAAAAGTTTGTTTGTTTGCTTGTTTTTACTTTTTGGGTTTTTCCAAATGTATCACGAGTACATATTCCCTAAACATGCCTACAGGTCGAGAAAGAACTACACACCCAGAAAGCCCCCGTCACTGCTTGGGGCAGACGTGGTGCTCAGCTCACCTGTACACGCCCTCTGGGGGCAGCAGCGGCTGGCACCGCCCAGCCCCGCTCAGCCCCACTCCTGTCCTCAGGGAAGATGGGCCCAAGGACGCCAGCTGACCCTGAAGGAGACACAGGGGGTCTGCACCCCTTGGCTGAGCCCACTGAGGGTTCTACCTGGGGCCTGACCTCCACAACCCCCGCCCCAAGTGGGCGACAGTCCCCACCAAGGTCCTCAGCCTCTTCCTCCCGGGCCCTCAGCCCATACCTAACTTTCCATGAGACTATGGGCGTGTTCAGTAAAGAGCACCAAGCAAACACTGCTGCCCTTGACAGTCCTGGCACAAAGCAGGGGCAGGAGAGGGCAATGCAGAAGGGAGGGGGTTCCAACACAGATGTGGCCAGATGCCAGGCGGGCACCCAGCTCATGAGCTTTTTTCAGAAGAAGTTCCTGCCTGCCACTTGGGCCTATTAATCCTACCAGATTTGTGACCTGGTTTCCCAGCAAAACAGACCACATAGGCAGGACCACCACCAGAGCAAAGACAGCCCAACAGCAAACAGCTGGCTAGAGACTAGAACCGCTCCCCCCAAGGTCTCTACCTAGGGTGCGGTTATGCTGGCGCATGGGGACCCTGGAGGCCTCAGGAGAGGCAAGTGCTACTGTCTCCCCACAGACTCCAACTGCTGCGGACTGAACTGTCCCCAACCCTCTCATGTTGAAGCCCTGGTCTGCAGTATGACTGTATTTAAAGACGGGCCCTTGAGGGAGGTGATTATGGTTAGATGAGGATGTAAGGGTGGGGCCCTGAGCCAACAGAATGGGTGCCCTCTCCCTGCCACACATGATCGCAGACACACGCGCGGGCACTGAGGCATGTCTGCAGGCCAGGAGAGAGGCCTCACCAGGACCTGACTGTGCTGGCACCCTGATCTCAGACATCCAGCCTCCAGAACCACGAGGAAGTAGATTTCTGTGTTTACGCCACTCAGACTATGGTATTTTGTTACAGCAGTTGGAGCTGCCTGAGACTCCACCCTAGAGGCACCCAGGAGAGGCCCCTCTCCCCTCTCTGCTGCTACTGCCAGCTCCACACTGGCAACAGCCTCTCCATGACTCCCAGTCCCCGCCCTGGTGCCCTACACCCTGCTATAAACACAGCATCCAATATGATCCTTTAAAAACAATTGTCACATCACATTCATTTCTCAGAATTGAGCCACAGTTCCCACAGAGGCCCTGGGGGCCTGCCCTGTGCCCTGCCCTCCCCTCCTCACTGCTGGGGCACCACAGGTGTTCCCTCGGCCCAGCCCCCGGTCCTCAGGCCCTCTGCTCCCTCACTTCCTTCAGGTCTTTGCTCAGACACCACATCCTCAAGGAGGCCCGCCCCACAACCCATCTTAAAATGACAGACCATATCCCATGTTCTTGGACTAGAAGAATTAATATTGTTAAAATGGCCATACTGCCTAAAGCAATCTACAGATCTAATGCAATCCCTATCAAATTACCCAGGACATTTTTCACAGGATTAGAACAAATAATCCTAAAATTTATATGGAACCATAGAAGACCCAGAACTGCCAAAGCATTACTGAAGAAAAAGAATGAAGCTGGAGGAATAACCCTCCCAGACTTCAGACAATACTACAGAGCTACAGTAATCAAAACAGCATGATATTGGTCCAAAAAGAGCCATATGGATCAATGGAGCAGAGTAGAGAGCCCAGAAATAAACCCACAAACTTTTGGCCAATTAATCTTTGACAAAGGAGGCAAGCATATACAACAGAAAAGAGACAGTCTCTTCAGCAAATGGTGTTGGGAAACTGGACAGCTGCATGTAAATCAATGAAGTTAGAACACTCCCTCACACCACACACAAAAATAAACTCAAAATGGCTTAAAGACTTAATCATAAGACAAGACACTATAAACCTCTTAGAAGAAAACAAAAGCAAAACATTCTCTGACATAAATCTTAGCAATGTTCTCCTAGGGCAGTCTACCCAAGCAATAGAAATAAAAACAAAAATAAACAAATGGGGCCTAATTAAACTTACAAGCTTTTGCACAGCAAAGGAAACCATAAGCAAAGCAAAAAGACAACCTACAGAATGGGAGAAAATATTTGCAAAAGATGAGACTGACAAGGGCTTAATTTCCATAATATATAAACAGCTCATACAACTCTTAATAATAAAAAAAACAAACAATCCAATCCAAAAGTGGGCAGAAGACCCAAACAAGCAATTCTCCAATGAAGACATACAAATGGCCAATAGGCACATTAAAAACTGCTCATCATCACTAAATATCAGAGAAATACAAATCAAAACTACAATGAGGTATTACCTCCTACTAGTCAGAATGGCCAGCATTCAAAAGTCCACAAATGATAAATAATGGGGAGGGTGTGGAGAAAAGGGAACCCTCCTACACTGTTGGTGGGAATGTAGTTTGGTGCAGCCATTATGGAAAACAGTATGGAGATTCCTCAAAAGACTAAAAATAGACTTACCATATGATCCAGCAATCCCACTCCTGGGCATATATACAGAGGGAGACTTAATTCAAAAAGATAGATGCACCCCAATGTTCTTAGCAGCACTGTTTACAATAGCAAAGACACAGAAGCAACCTAAATGTCCATCAACAGATGACTGGATAAAGAAGTTGTGGGTGTGTGTGTGTGTGTGTGTGTGTGTGTGTATGAAATGGAAAACTACTCAGCCATAAAAAGAATAAAATGTCATTTGCAGCAACATGGATGGACCTGGAGATCATCATTCTAAGTGAAGTAAGCCACAGAAAGAAAAATACCATATGATATCACTCATATGTGGAATCTAAACAAACAAACAAAAAGACAAACGAACTTATTCACAAAACAGAAAGACTCACAGACACAGAAAACAAACTTACGGTTACCGGGGTGGAAGAGGGTAGGAAGGGATAAATTGGGAGTTCCAGAGGTGCAGATACTAAGTAGCACACACAAAATACATAAACAACAAGTTTATACTGTATAGCACAAATAATCATATTCATTATCTTACAGTAACTTATGGTGAAAAAGGATATGAAAACGAATATATGTATGTTCATGTATGACTGAACCATTGTGCTGTACGCTAGAAACTGACACAACACTGTAAACTGACTATACTTCAATAAAAATATACGTAAAACAAAACAAAACAAAACAGAACGACAGCCCAGCCCTCCCACAGCCCTGCCTCCCATCTAGGGAGGCTACTCATCTCCGCGTCACTCGTCACCCTCTAACAAGCATGCCAGCTGTTTTTTATTATGCATTATTATAATGTTCCCCCTCCCCACTAGAATGTTGGCTTCTTAAGGAGGAGGGTTTCAGACAGGGATTTCAGACAGAGGGTGAAATGTTCACTGAAACACACAGTTCACAAAAGCAAATGAGCAAGAGCTAAGATGCTACATGGGGCCAGGCAACCTCCGTGTCCTTACAAAGGCTTTGGCCTGGACCCCAGACTGAGGCCAGAGCACAAGACCCGGCCACACTGGAGTAGTGGGTGCCCTTACCCAGCAAGAGGACCGACTGATAGCTGGAGAGGGGGCCTGCAGTTCAACGCCTAACCAGTAAGACATGTTTTTTTTATAGTTACTTTACTTCCAAAAAAGGCGGAAAGACATAGCTGCCTTCACTTAGAGAATGCCACTCAAACACTGTCCCTGGAGTGTCTCCTAGGAAGGGTGGGCTTTGCTCCGGAGACACCTGTCAGCCAGCTGTCCCGGGGTGGCTGGAAAGGGGCTGGCCAGAGGTCAGTCCTGCAGTCTGCGCTCGCACCTCTTCTCTAGGTCAGCCATCTCCTTCAGGACAAGGGCAACGCCAAACCGCAGCTCCTGGAACTTGGCTGTGGGGACCTCGAAGCGGTGCGCTGACCCATCCGAGAGCTCTAGCTGCATCAGGACGCTGGGCTGCAGGGAGCGGGCCAGGGCGCTGGTGGAGATCGCCACGTCCACCCTCCACCGGAAGTCAGCAACGTGGGGCAACCAGGCCCCCTGCCGCCTGGCCACAGAGTCAAGGAGAGGCCGCTGGCTCCCAAACACCACACTGGCCAAGTCCACAGCCAGGTCTTGCGGGATGCAGAGCTCCTGGAGCTGCTTCTTGAAGGCTTCGGGCTTCAGGCTGGCTGGGGGCAGCCGGAGGGCCTGCTGGACCAGGGTGTGTGTGCCAGCGATCAGCGCTCCCAGCCGCTTCTCGGATAGTTCTGCACCAGCCCCCAGGCGCCACATAGCCTCGCGGCAGTCTTCTCCCTGCAGGCTGCTAACCACCAGCTTCAGCAACTTTCTGAATGTGCCCCTGTCCAGGTCCCCCAGGAGCCGGGGCATTGCTGCCACCTCTGGGGGCAGCTGAGCCCCCAGGAAACTCACCCGGCCACTGTGACTGTCACCAGGGTGATGCGGGTATGGAGCCGCAGGACCCACCGCAGACATTCTGCTTTCCGCTGTTTAATCAGTCAGCCCAGGCTGGAGGTGTCTGCTGCAACTGTCTGAAGGGGGATGAGAGAGAAGCCCAGTAACTCCCGTGTCCTTTGGGCCAGGGAATAAGGACTGATGTGGTCTCCACCTCCCAGATGCTGACAGTGTGAACCACTGATGACAGCCAGTGTGATGTGACGTGCCCTGGAATCAGGTGGCAGAGGGGCCCTGGAAGGGCGGTAGGCAGGAATCCGCATGGAAGGAGGATGAGGTGTGGAGGAGAGTAGGAAGAGGACCAGGAAACAGGAGAGCATGCATGAGTTCTCCGAGTAAATCATGGAAGAATGAAGAAGAAAGGTCCAGAGAACACAAGGTCAGAACAGCCACTGCTGCTGCCTTGACCACTCCCAGATCACTCAACTACTCCACCTCCAACCCTCACAGGCTCTGCAAGAGCCAGATACTGTTCTCACCCTACCAACAAGGAAATCGAGGTCAAAGCCACTGCCCACGTCAAGGACTGGAACCCAGACCTATCTACTCAGAAGCACGGGGGAACCAGACAGCGCCTCCCAGACAGCAGGGGCTGAGGGACCTGTGGCAACAGAGCTAGGAGCAGGATCTGAGGGAAGAGCTGCGATGTCACCTGAAGAAGCTGCACAACACCCCAGCACGTCTCAGGTGATCCTCACACACCTGCTTACGCGGGAGTGCACCGCCCTGTCCCCAAGGCGCCCCCTGGCCCACGGTCCTCACAGCGCGGTGGGACGGGGCACGGTGGAACGCTCCACCGCTTCATCGCAGCACACTCTCCCGGGAAGGCCGGGCCCCTCGCCTGGCTGTCAGCGACCACGCACTGCCAGAACTCGGGGTTTTCCCTCAGGGCCTGGCTAGTATCAGGGCAGCAGCCTTCCACTGCCTGGCCGCCGGACGCCCGGCCTCTGCCCCGCCCCGGAGGCCAGCATGCGGCCTCCCGGGCGGGGAGGAAGGAGCGCCCCGAGGCGGCCACCCACGCACGCCCGAGCCTCCGCGCCCCGGCCGCGGTCAGTGCCCACCGTCCACCGGCTCTCGCGGACAGGCCTCCTGACTCCAGAGCGTCCCGCGGCCACGCGACCAGTCCAGGTCCGCCGCGCGGCCCGCGACGGCGACCCACCCCCGCGCCCAGGTAGCCGCCCACGCACCTGGCACGCGGTCCCGAGCGGAGAGCGGCGGCGCGCGCGGCCTGGTCCCGGAGGCGACCCAGAACCACTTCCGGGCACCTCCGGGACGGCGGGAGGAGCCGCCTTCTGCCACCCGCGGCCCGAGGGGCGGGGCCTAAGCCTCCGGGTTGTTCTTAAGGGGGGCGGAGCTGGGGGGGGGGGGAACCTCATTTCCCGTCATCCTCCGCGAGGGGGACCGGCGCCCGGCGTGAACCCACCAAGCGCGGATCTCCGCCGGGCCGCGGGCGTGGCGTGGCGGGGCGGGGCGGGGCGGGTCCGGGGCCGAAGAGGAAGCCGAGGTCGGGTTGGGTGGGGGCCGGGCCGAAGAGGGGCTGGGGCGGGGCCGGGGCGGGGCCGAGAAGGGGAGGGGCCGGGGCCGAGGAGGGGGCGGGGCGGGATGCCTGCTCCGCTGTGAGCGCTCTTGGGTGTCTCCGTTGGGCGCTTTGAGTGGGTGAAGTGTCTGGGATGTGCCTTTATCTCAGCAAGGCGGTACTTTAAGAATTGAGTGAAAAGAAGCAGGCAACCCAGTGAACCGAATGAGCAAGGGGAGGAAGATATCAAATGGCTTTGCTGGTCATTAAGGAAATGCAAATGGGAGCCTCACGGAGCTGCCGGCGCACACCACTGGAATGGTGCTAAATGAAAAAGACGACGCGATGGGCTGGATGTTTGTGTCCGGCCCCCCGCCCTGTTAATATGTTGAGACCCTAATCTCAGTGTGATGGTATTTGGAGACGGGGCCTCTGGAAGGTACTTAGGTGGGGAGGAGGAGCCCTCATGAATGGGATTCGTGCCGCTTAAGAAGTGGCCACAGAGCTGACTATCTCTGCGCTCTGTGAGGACACACCAGAAGTCAACTGACTGCAACCTGGAAGAGGTCCTTTCCCAGAACCCCACCACCTGGCACCCTGAGCTCAGACTTTCAGCTTTCAGAACTGTGAGAAATAAATGTCTGTTGTGTATAAGCCACCCAAACTATGGTATTTTGTTATAGCAGCCCAAACACAGACAAATTAAGTGTTGGAGAGGACGGGAACAAAATGAAACCCTTCTACACTGTTGGTGGGAATGGAAAGTGGTATCGTACCCTAGAGAAGAGTTGTGCAGTACCTGAAAAAGTTAGAAGTATTTAAACAAAGTCCTACTGTATAGCACAGGGAACTATATTCAAAACCTTGCAACAGATCATAAAGGAAAAGAATATGAAAAAGAATATATGTGTAACTGAATCACTTTGCTGTGTGGCAGAAACACAACATTGTAATTCAGCTATACAATGAAAAAAATTTTTTAAGTTAAAATATTTATATGACCAAGCAATTCCATATCTGCTTATATGCACAAGAACAATGTAAATATGTTCACACAAAATCTTGCACAAAGTTGTTCTTAGCAACATTATTCATAATAACCAAAAATGGAAAAACCCAAATACACATCAGCTGGTGAATCCATAAGTGTGTTGGGCTGTATCCATTCAGTGGAATAACAGTCAGCAGTAACAAGGGATGAACTACTGGCTAGAACATGGATGAACTTTCAGAACGCTGTGCTGAGTGAAAGAAGACAGACGCAAAAGACCACATTCTGTGTGATTCGTTTACATGGAATGTGCTGTGTGATTCAGTTTATATGAAATGTCCAGCTAAGGCAAGGAAGAGGGCAAAGCACCAGCAGGTGCAGGTACAGAGAAGGCCTGGTGAGCACACAGGCCAAGGTGGCTGGTCCTTCTTCAGGCATCTGTTCCAGTGTCCCCTGTTTGAGAAGGTGGTGGTTCAGAGGATCTCAGCATCAGGGACTCTTGTGCCTGGACTGTGGGTCCATCAGAACCTCTCTGCCTAGAATGAGAAAGCTCAGCCTGAGAAAGAATCATCCCCTATCTGAGTCCCTGGTGCTCTCACAGCTCTGGGTTCAGTCAACCCCCCACTCCTTCCCAGAACCCTTCAGAGATTGTTTCCACTACAGGTTAGTTTTGGCTTTTATGGAATTTCACATAAACGATGACATACGGTATACAGTCTTTCAGGTAAAGCTTCTTTCACTCACCATGTTTCTGTGACCCATCCGTGCTGCTGCCTGCTAGTAAAAATCCATTCCACTTTACAGTAGAGCAGGTCAGACGCACTGCAGTCTGTCACGTGGCTCTTTTGTGGACACCTGAGATATTTTAACTATTGTAAACAGAACTGCTATGAACTTTCAGGTACAAATCTTTTCTGTGCATGTTTTCATTTCTCTTAGTTAAATGGTTAGGAATGAACTTTCTTGTCATGACAGGTGTATGTTTAGTTTTTTGAGGAAGTACGTGACTTTTTTTCAGAGTAGTTGTACCATTTTATATTCTCATCAAAAGATTCAAAAGAGTTTCAGGTGCTCCACATTCCCGGCCAAGATTTGGAGCTGTCAGGCTTTTTAAATTTATCTCCTGGTGAGTGTGTAGTGATATTTCACTGTGGTTTTGGTTTTCATTTCCCTGATGACTAGTGATGAGCATTTTTTCATGTGCTTATTGGACATTCATGAATCTTTGTCAGGAGATTGTTAAAATATTTTGCCTATTTTTAAATTCAGTGGCTCAGCATTTATTACAACTATTATTCTTACATCACTTTATTGATATATGATATGTAAAAAGCTGTACATATTTGATATATACAACTTGATGAGTTTGGGGATAAGTATACAGCCATAAAACCATCACCACCACCCTAAATAAATAAATCTGTCACTCCCAAAGTTTCCTCCTGCCTTTTATTATTATTTGTGTGTGTGAAGAATATTTATAAGTTATACCCTCTTAGCAAACTCTAAATACACAGCACAGTGGTGTTATGTACAGGCATGTACATGGTATGACAGATGTCTGGAACTCATTTATCTTGTGTCCAGTGTCCTACAATCTTCTAGGGGCAACCATGTTGTCACAAATGGCAGGATTTGCTTCTTTTTTATGACCAAATAACATTCCATTGCATATATGTGTGTGTGTGTATTTAAAATATATATTTATATTTGTACATAAACAATATTTGTAATGGCATTTTCTTTGTCTACTCATTGGTTGGTAGACTTTTACATTGTTTCCATGCCCTGGCTACTGTAACCAGTGCTACAATGAATCTCAGCATCAGGGACTCTTGTGCCTGGACTGTGGGTCCATCAGAACCTCTCTGCCTAGAAGGAGAAAGCTCAGCCTGGGAAAGGATCAGCCATGCAGATATTTCTTCAAGATCCTGCTTTCAGTTCCTTTGGGTAAAACATCCAGAAGTGGGATTGCTAAATCATGTGGTAGTCCTATTTTTAGTTTCTGAGAAAGCTCCATACTGTTCTCCACAGTGGCTGCACCAGATTACATCCCCACCAACAGTGCACAAGGGTTCCCTTTCCTCCGCACTTGTTAGCTGTTTTTGTCTGTCTGTTTGTTTGTTTTTAGTGGCGGTACTGGGGATTGAACCCAGGACCTTTTGCACGCTAAACATCTGTTTTACCACTGAGCTATACCCACCCCCTGTCTGTTTGTTTTTAATAATAGCCACTGTAACGAGCGTGGGATTTGTGGGTTTGATTTGCATTTCCCAGATAATTAGTGATATTTCATATACCTGTTGCCCATTTGCAAGTTTTCTTTGGAGAAATGTCTATTCAGGTCCTTTGCCCATTTTAAAATTGAGTTATTGGAGTTTTTTGGTTGTTTTGTTTTGCTGTTGAGCTGTATGAATTCCTTATATATTTTGGATATTAATCTCTTATCAAGTATATGATTTGCAAATATTTCCCCCATTCCATTCGTTGCCTTTTTATTGATTGTTTCCTTTGCTGTGCAGAAGCTTTTGATTGAATGCAATCCCACTAATCTTTCATCTATCTTAAGTTGAGTTTTGTGTATGACATAAGGGTCCAGTTTCGTTCCTTTGCATGTGGATATCCAGTTTTCCTAACGAGAAAGTATATGCACGTATGTGTGTGTCTCTGCCCCCAGTTCCTGCTAATATTTAATGTTTGACTCTGAGTCCTGGCCCAAAGCTCCTAAAACTCTTGTAATTTCCTGAGTTATAGGCGTGTCTGACACAGAGCCCTTAAATACCTCAGTTTCCAGGCTTTTCCACATTTGCTGCCCTCACAGGGCTTCTCTCTCCAGTATTCTTTGATGTAGAATAAGTTGGGATTCCTAGCTGAAGGTTTTTCTACATTCATTATAGCTCTAAGGTTTTTCTCCTGAACGATTTCTGTGATGCTGAGTTCAGTGTGCCTTTTGACTAAAGAATTTCTCACATTCTTCACACTTAAGTGGTTTCTTTCCAGTGGGAGTTCTCTGGTGTTAAGCTGTGATTTAAGACTGAAGGCTTTCCCACATTCAGTGCACCCATAAGGTTTCTCTCCACTATGAATTACCTGCTGTTGAGTAAGGTGTGAGCTACAAATGAAGGCTTTCAAACACTTACTAATGTATATGGCTTTTCTCCATTGTGAATTTTTGGTGTCCTCTAAGATATGAACTTTCACTACGTGTATTAGTTGTTTACCCCAGTCCTTTCACCAAAGTTTTCTCCATCGTCTCTTGGTTGTGTGGAGTTTACCTTCTAGTAGTTTATTTAGAAAGGCCCTCATGAATAACATACCCTAAATTTGTACACATTTAAAATTGGTTACATCAAGCCTTTAGTTTCTAAAGGTAGACGTTTTCATCATTGATTTGAGATATTTCTTCTCACAGGCATTAAAAGTTATAAATTTCCCTCTAAGCACAGCTTTAGATGCATCCCACAAATTTTAATGTTATATTTTCATTATTATTTAGCTCAAAATATTGATGAATTTTTCTTGTGACTTCTTCTTTGACCCAGTGACTATTTAGACATGTGTTGTTTAATCTGCATATAGTTGATGTTTTCATAGATGTCTAATTATTATTAATTTGTAATTTAATTTTATTGTGGTCAAGAACATACTCTGTATGATTTCTTTTTTTTTTCTTTTTTCTTGTTTGCTGGGAGGAGGTGGTTTATATATCTATTTTTAGAGGAGGACCTTGTGCATGCTAAGCACGTGCTCTACCACTGAGCTGTACCCTCCCTCATACTGTATATGATTTCATTCTTTTTACACTGATTCACTCTTGTTATAGGACCTCATTTGATCTATGCTGGCAGAGGTACCATGCACACTGAACTGTCAATCACACACAGGTCTGTGTTCTCTAGAATTTTCTATGACCTGTCCATCATATGTAGGTCTGGATTCTCTAGATTTTATGCAGCACTTTTCCCCCAACATCTTATTATGAAACTTTCAAGCATATGGCAAAGTTGGAAGAATTTTATAGTGAACATCAGTGTATGCACCACCTGGATCCTGCCTCCAACATTTTATTGTGCTTGATTATCACGTTTACCTGTACCTATCTGACCAGTAATCCACTTAATTTGTTGTTGCTTTTCAAAGTAAATACAGACATCTGTTCACTTCTTTTAAATATATGTGTATCGTTAATTGGAGATGAGTATTTCTTTATAGTTTGGAAGGTTAATGTTATCTAAGTGAAAGGTACAGATTTTAAGTGTAAGCGTACTGAATATTAACAAATAAACAATATATCTCTTTGAGAGCACACATGCCTTTACTGGCTGAAGAGAGATTCGGTCTGAACAGCCTTGGGAAGCATGGCTATTTTGACCGGAGTGTGGAATAACATCCATAATGTGTTAAAAGCTCCTATAAGTTGTTACTCAAAAGGTAGATACTCCAATAGAAAAATGGTTGATGGGGGAGGGTACTGCTCAATGGTAGGGCGCATACCACCAGCGTGCACAAGGTCCTGGGTTTAATCCCCAGTACTCTCATTAAACAAACAAATAAACAAACAAACAAACAAACCCAATTACCCTCCCCCCCAAAAGGAAAAGAAAACCAAAAATAAAGAAAAAAGAAAAACAGGTGATAGGCAGAGCTCAGAAGTAAAGATGGCCAATCAATAGGGTAAAAATACTTAAGGTCATTAGTAACCAAAAAGGGGGAATTAAAACAACTTGCTATTTTTCACCTATCAAATTGGCAAATTAATCCATCGAACAAATATTTAGAAAGCCAAGCATGTGCTAGGTAAGGATATAACAGGAAGATAAACACCATCTATGACCTCATGAAGCTTATGTTGTATTAAGGTAGATAGACAATTAAGCAAGTAAGTTATTAAAAAGGATAAAAAACTATGTGACATGGAAACTGTATGGAAATATGTGAAAACCCGTCATCGGCTCCAAGCTAGTCCACACGGTCAAAGAGCCCTCTGGAAGGCTGTGATGTTCAGGGAAGTTGATGCAGTTAGTGGGGCAGCACAAGATGGGATGTGACATGTAACTGAACCAACCAAGTTCAAGAATTAAAAGAATCTCACTGTGGATGGAGCAGCAAGTACCAGAAGAGAGTGACAGGCTGGGGCAGAAAACAGATCATGAAAGTACTACAAAAACCTCCAGAACTTCAGACTTTATTCTAAATACTTAAAAAATAATAACACCCTGTGACAATTGGAGAAGCAACCACTGTCTTTTATTATTGGTGGGAAATAAAGAAATATGACTTTTTAGAGGGAAAGTTGGAAATACGTGCCAAAAGAATAGATATGTTACATTACCTTTTGCCCCTAAAAGTATTCTTCTAGGAATTTATTCTAAGTAGACAGTCATATGCACCAAAAAACGACAACTATGACACTCACTGAAGAATTCTATATACTGGGGGGAACAAGAAACAACCCAAATGTCAAAAGAATAGAGGATCGTTCAAACCAGTTACAGACTATTCATAGACTGGAACACCGTTCTGCCACTAAAACTGCATAGCAGAAGAGTACATGCAACCTCAGAGAAATTGTGGGTTTGGCTCCAAACCACTGCAGTAAAGCAAATAAAGCGAGTCACACATTTTCTGGTTTCCCAGTGCATGTGAAAATCATGTTATTTACAAATACTTTATTGATAAAAAAATGCTAATCATCATCTGACAACAGGGGGCTGCCACAAGCCTCCAATTTGTTAAAAACACAGCACCTGTGAAGCACAGTAAACTGAGGTCTGTCTGTACATAATTGGAAGTCCATGCTCTGTTACAGTGAAAAGTCATGTTCTCAAACAATACACACAGCATAAACCAACTTGTACTGAAAACACATGCAAGGTGCTGTTTCTTCCTCCCACGTTTAGTACAAGTTGGTGAAGCCACTGGGCTTGGCATTTTCTCTGAGGAGAGGTTTTTCATTAGTGAGTCAATTTCTTTAATACTTTTAGGATTATGTAGTAAACCTTTTCTTGGGCCAGTTATGGTAAATTGTATATTTATACATTTCATCTCAATGTTCAAAATTTGAGGCATAAATGTGTTCAAATTATCTTTTTATCATATGTCTATAGTTTGTGTGTTGATGGCTCCTTTTTCATTTTGGTTATTTGTCCTTTTTCTGATTTATTTTTTTAATTTATCTTTTACTGAAGTGTAGTCAGTTTATAATGTTGTGTCAAATGTGGTGTATAGCACAATCTGTATCTGCCATTCCCCAAGAACCTGCTGCGTACCCTGCACACACTAGGTGGGTATTCACGTCACCGTGTGAGAGAACTAAGGGTGGGGGTTGCACGTGCATCTACAGCCACATAAGAAGTGACCTCAGAACCGACTGTCCCACCCCAAACCCAGGCTCTTTGCATCCCCCCAGGCACTCACAGTGGGTGTGGTGGGCCCTCTGGGAGGACAGTGGCTGTAGGTGTGTCGCTGGATAGTCTGGAGTCACTCTAAGTGTCATCAGTCCTGAGCTTGCTGCCCAAGAGGGCAGAGGTCGTGATTTTAACTTAGCAGAAACCTGATCACCCATTAGAGAACGTCAGAGAAAATGGCCATTCAGCCTAGACTCCAAGCCTCAGAGGAAAGAAAATGGACAGAAATCCAAAAGTGTGCAGACACCATCCAGGCCCTGTCCAGGAGAGCTGGGGCTGGACTGCCGAGGGCACTGACCACACTTATCATCTGGTCCTACTGTGGAGATGGAAACAGTGGCTTTTGGTGCTTGGAGCTACTAAAGTTTGACTCCTAGCACCCACCTCCCATGTTGCGGTTCCCTGCCCCCCCCCCAGCTTCCCTTGAGTCTTGTGTTCAAAGAGCGGTGTGACCCTGGAGGCAACACGGTGCCGCTAATGCTGGACACGCCCTCAGCAGGTCCACCTGTGCCCTGGCTCTCTGGTCTTCTGTGTCCACTCCCTGAAGTGCAGGAGCATCTCAGCACGTGGGCAAAGCTGAGAGGCAGACTTGGGCTGGCCAGCTTGTCTCTGGACAGGCTCCCTGCTGTAACCTATGTCCCTGACCACAGGGGCCCCACTCAGCCACAGCCTGCTTGAGAGCTTCTCCACCTTCAAGTCCCACATGAAGGAAATGGAGCCTGAGGTTTGGGTGATCGAGAAACTGATTTATACTCTGAGGAACAGAGAAGACTCCATGTTATGCCTGGATGACGGTGAGCCCTGAGGATTGCAGGACTGAGCCCCACCATAGTCCTCATCCTAGGCGGGCTGAGGGTGAACTCTGATGCCCTCCTTGACACGCCTCATTCCTTCTCAGAAATGTGGTCCACGGCCTCTGGGACAGAGCCCACACCCCCAGGAGGCCCCAAGGGCCAGGCCCTGCCCCGAGTCACACCCCATCTCACCTGCATCTGGGAAACAGTCCTCTTACTACATTGTTTCTTGGCTTCTATCACCTTGTGCCATCACCATTATCCCACTGTCTTCAAGGCAGGTTCAGTCCTCCTTCAAGCCTTCCTGTCCTTGGCCCACCTCCGCCGCACTCCTGTGGTACCCAAGCAGGATGTGTCAGTGGAAGGGAGCCAGGCCCCCGTCAGTGACCCAAGGAAGGACCTGACAACTGCTCCATCTCCCTCTCCCTGCGAGGAGCCCGGAATTGAGGACAAGACTCAGAAACGCCCCTTTCCTCTCCCTTTTGACATGTGTGAGGCGACAGCTTGCTTCTTCCGCTGGGGCCTGGGAATGTGAAGCCATTGCCTGCACACCTGGACTCCTCTGAAGACTAAGGTGTGCGTGGCTCAGTCCGAAAGAGGTCTGGGCAGAAGAACTTCACAGCTGGTCCTCTCTGAGGCCCTTCCTCCTTTCCCCTTGGATTGGGTCAGAGGTCCTCCCTAGGGTCCTCCATCTCACGCCGGCTGGAGAGCAGACAGCCATGTGGATATATCTTTTCCTTTCCCATTTTGGCTTAGACTTAGTGGTGGTTTTCACAATGCCTGTGTTCTCAGAGCGAACCCATTGTGGAAAAAGCCAGAGACTCTTCACCAGCCATTTTGTATAAACAACCGACTGTTCCGTTTTACCTACAGTGTGAAGTTCACGATGGCTTTCTAGCCTCTGTTTTCTGCCTTAACACTCTTACCGTCTGTATCATTGTCGTTAGTTACTTTGGGGGGTGTGACCTACAAACAAGCATTCTTTTCCGGATTTTAGAAGGAAGCCTTTGCTACAGCCGGCTCTCCGCAGGACTGTGCCGCCGGAGGCTGGCTCACCCTTCCACGTGCTTTCAGATTTAAGAAACTTAGTACAAAGATGTCGGAAACACAGGTCTTTCCTGAAGAACTGAGTCACTGCTCCTCACTGTTCAGGTGAAAAAGCAGCTCCAGGGACCTGGCACTAACTCCAGCAATCTTGCCGTCTTCTGTGAACCCATCTTGAGGATGTTTCTCCATCTGCTTCTCTCTGCATGTTTTACTCTTCAACTGTTTGGGATCCGGCCCCATCAGTGGCTTCCCCTACAGCCGGGAATACCTCTGCTTTTGCCTCCACCCACACTCTGGTTTAAGGGCACCAAGCCACCCACAGAGCAGGGCCACCCACAGCAAGAACGGGGCGGGGAGCACTGTTCAACAGGGAGCGGCTGACAAGGGCAGGCACCCAGAATGTCCCCTCTGCCCACAACACACCAAAGCCTTTCTTACCCATTACACCCCACGTGAACCACCCAGTTGCTGATGAGATGTGAGCTCCAGCTAAAGGCTTTCCCAACATTAACTGCACCATAGGGCTGTCTCCAGTGAGGACTGTCAGACACTGTGTCCCAGGCAGACGCTTCCTCCTTATGTGTGAAGTGAAAGGACCTGCTCCAGCAGCAACTGTGAGGTAGAGTCTGCGAGGCCAACCCACACTGGGCCTGCCACGTCCATCTAATTCACAGAGACTCCACAGCGGGCATGATCGATGTCAAGTAAGTGTCCACTCTGACTGAAGGATTTCCTACACTCATTGCCTTCACAAGGCACCTCTCTAGTTTGTGTTCGTGGTGGTGAATTGAGTGCAGCCTCCTCAGAACACAGGACACACACGAGGTTTCTCTCCAGTGTGTGTACTTTGATGATCAGACAGGTCTGATGTTTGGCCAAAGCCTTTTCCACACTCATTGCACATAGAGGGTTTCTCTCCAGAATGCATCTCTGATGGTGAATTAAGTGTGACAGCTGACAGAAGCTTTTCCCACACATTCAAAAGGTTTCTCTCCTGTATGATTTCTCTGATGTTTAATGAGATTTTCTAATTACGGCCTTTTCACATTAGTTATGTGGATAGAGTTTCTCTCCAGTGTGTATCAGCTGGTGTTTAATAAGGGTTGAATTCCCACTAGAAGCCTTGCCACACTTGTTACACCTATAAGGTTTCCTCCAGTGTGAATTCTCTGATGTTTAACAGGTTTTGATATCTCCCCAAAGCCCTGGCCAGTCATTATATACACGGGGCTTCTTTTTGCTGTGTATTTCTTGGAGCTGTGTAAGGACTGAGTCTTGACTAATTTCCCCCACATTCTATGCAGCCACAGGGCATGACTCCTCTGATGCTGAATAGGGTGTTAAGTTCCTGCTGAAAGATTTCCCACGTACATCACACCCATGGAGCTTGACATGTCTGGTGTCCACTCTGGGCTGAATCACGTGGAAAGCCTCTGCCATGTAACCTCTGTTGACCAGCGCTCTCTCCTGGTATGTCCCTCTAAGATGCAACAGGCTTTGTGCCCAGAGTCAAACTTCTCTCTAATTTCGTACATTCCTGGTCTCTCTCTGCTGCAGTCGTTTTGACGGGGGGTGGGGTGGGGGTGGGGGTGGTGTGGTGTTGGGAACACACCTTTACAAAGGCCACCTGCTTATCTCCACCTTAAGCAACGACTGCCCAAGAGCTGAGTCCATGGCTCTGAACAACCTGCGCGTGAAGGCTGGGGCATGTCAACCATGCGGGCTTCAGATCACACCCAGGACATGGGGATGCTGGAAGACAGACGGAAGCACATAGCCAGTCACAAAAATTGATGCCATAAATAACAAACAAAAAAGCAGGAAGACTGTTCCAGATTAAAAGAACCTAAAGAGACACACTCAATTCCAACTGCCATCCTCGATAAGTTCTTGGATTTAAAAACACACTGTTAAAGAGATTTTAGGGACAACTGGAGATATGCGAATTATGTGGACCTGTAATTATTGTAATTTTCTCAGGTGTGATATGGTTTAGTGGTCAAGTGAGAACTTGCTTTTAGGAGATAGGCTGAGGCACTTAGGGGTGAGCGTCTTGATGCCTACAAATTACTTTCAACTCACTCTTCTGGCAACAGAAGTAATTATACATAGAGAACCAGCAAAAGTGGCAGAATGGCAGCCCCTCCAGGAGCTCGTGAAGGACCGGTGCTGCTTACTGGGCTGCTCTGGCAACTTTTCTGTGGGTTTGAACATGCCCAGAGGAGAGCTGGGAGGAAAAGCAAGGGGGTTCTGGCCAGAAGTGGACTCGGGGAGAGCAGGCCAGAGGATGGGAGGGGACAGCAGAGGTGCTGTCACCTTCTCACTTCTTAACATTCAGGGTCCCTAACTCAGACTGACACTGAGAGGAGGGGCCTTCCCAGGTCTCAGGGCCATAAGTGGCAGAGTGGGGTTCTGCCCTGGATTCCCTTCTTAATCGCCTATGTCCCCACCACCCCCAGCACTCGGACCCCAGGGGCAGTGCGGTACAGGGCAGGCAGTTTGGAGAATCAGGGGAAAGAGCACAAGGTGCGAGGCAAGAGGCAGGGGTAGAGGCCCCAGGTGACTGTAGGTGAAGTGAGTGAATGAAAAAAATGGTTGTATCTCCTCCCCTCTTTATCACCTGGTATTGGGAAGTGGTCCCAGGAAGAGTTCAACAGTGACTGGCAACGCTGAGCTTTGCAGGTGAGACTGGGAGAAGGCAGGGGTGGGTGTAGGTGGGCCTTTGGGGTTGGTGATAAAGAGTTTTGGTCTCATCTCATTTGGTCTCATCTCAATTAGGGAGGCCTGAGAAATTCCCACGCTCACTTTGGAGAGGGGAGACTCACCCTCTGGAGAAAAACCACGAGATTGCCAAGGAGTGTGAAGTGCTCCTTCTAAGTTTAAAATGAAGTTAGCCAGCCTTGTGCCCATGGGGGAGGAGAATGGTAGAGTTCACCCAGACTGGGCTTCCGCGGGTGTGTACAGTGGAGAGGGAGCTAAAGACGGTAGGGCAGGGACTTGGTGTCCGTGTGTGGACGTGTGGTGTCAGGACGAGTCCCATCAGAGAGCCAAAGGAGGCAGAGGCATCGCAGCAGCCAGGTGCTGAAGGAGCAAGTGCCCGACGGGAAGTGGACCCCAACTGAGGACTTGAAACTGAGCCTTTAGCACTTTGCAATTTCTTGTGGTGAGGGAGATCCAGGCTGCGGCCACAGTGGTGTGGGCTTCTGCGTTCTGTTGTGCGGGTTTCAGGCTGATTAGCTATCCAAATGGAAGTCAAATACTACAAATCTGGAGATGAATATTGTATGGGTAATAATAATTTTAAAAAGCCTGAAGAACAGGCTAAACGCAGAGTAGAAAATGCTAGAGACAACAACAGTATAGCTGAACTGAGCAATTATTAAGAGTTAAGACAGAGCAAAAGGATAGGAAGGAAACGGGATACAGAGGATACAGACCATCCAGTTTATCTAACAGCTCCATGGGGAGAACCACAGGAAGAACGGAGAGCCCACATTTTAAAAGACAATGAAAAAACAACAACAAAAAAGAGACAATGACTGATAACCTTCCAGAATCAAGGAAGAGTGAAATCTCAGATTCAGGAAGCCCAACACGTGTGAGTAAGGTAAAACCCAACCAGTAAGGTAAAATCCACACTGACACGGTCGAAATGTCAAATGCACTGCAGCCGAAGGGGATCGAAGAATCTCAGGAGCGCTCAGATAAGACAAGATCGTCCCCGTTCAGACTGCGGGGCCAGAGGGAGGGCTTCGGGTGACCTGGGAGGGGTGCCCCCCTCCGCCCAGCCATCCCGCGCCCGGGTGACCTGGGCAGAGACGACGCCTCCCTCCGCCCGCCGCTTAGCGGGAACTCGAGTGGACCGTGTTAGGCTCCACGCCCACCTTGTGGGCGGAGCCAGCCTGACCTCGCGGCAGACTCCCGGCACGCCGCGCGCCGGCGCAGGCGCACGAGGCCAGCGGCAGAGCCCCCTGGCGGCTGGGCGGCGCGGTGCGGGGGCGGGGCCGGAGGCGGGGGGTTGCGCTGGTGACGGGAGGACGCGCGCCCTCGGCGCACTGGGCCGGCGGCCGCGGCGGCGGAGGGCAAGCAGCTACCCGGCCGCGGCGGCGGCGGCAGAGGCGGCGGCCGCAGGGCCGCGAGCAGCGCGCGCGCGGCGTGCGGGTCGAGATGAGGGGCTGTGGCGGCGCGGCTCGCGCGCAGCCGGCTGGTGAGAGCGCGGGCGGTGGGCGGTGCGGGCCTGGAAGATGGCGGAGAGGCCGGCGCTGCGGCCCCCGCCCGCCCTCGCAGAGGCCCCCGGCTCGGCCAGCGAGGATACGGGTCCCCAGAGACCGAGGAGCCGAGACGGGCGGCGGCCGGGCTAAGGAGGGGCGGGGGCTGGGTGTGGCGGCCCGGCTGGGCGGGGGCGCGAGGGGCCCAGGCCGCGGGGGCCAAGGTGTGAGGTGGGTGTGGGGTCCGGCCTGGGGGTGTGTGAGTGCGTGTACGCGGCCCGGCGTGGCTGTCGGTGAGTGTGCCTGAGGCGGGGGTACGAGTGTGTGCGCCCGGCCCGGGGGTGCGCGAGCCCGGCCTAGGGTGGGCGTGAGTGGAGTGCCGGGCCTGAGTGCGGGGCGTCGGCGCGGGGCTTCGGCGGGGTTACTGGGGCGCAGTCGGGGCGGTGAGGGACCGGGCCGGCTTTGTCAGGGCTCAGAAAGTCGGGACGCGTGTGTTCCCTTTCGGCTGCGGGCCCCGGCCCTGCCGATCTGGCTTCTGCAGCGAGGCGGGCTGGGGCGTCCCCGCCTTTCCTTCCTGGTCGCCCTCCCGGAGCTGAAATTCCCTCGGTTGCCTCCTGGTTGCGGGATTGGTGTGGGTGGAAGCAGTATTCCGTGCGAGGGCCGAGATCAAGGCAGGCTGTGAGCATCTTGGGGGTCAGGGCGTCTTTTATTTTAAAACGTGCAGCTGGCTGCGAGGCCGCAGCAGCTGTGGGTGTGTTACATGCTGCTCCCACCAGCAGCTGCTGTGGGCACTGCGCAGCCTTCAGCAAAAATGCGGCGCCCCTCCACCCTCTTCAGTGTCGTAGGGTTTAAGCAAACCTCTTGTGACCTCTACAGAAACCTACAGTTGCAAGGCTTCGTGTTCCTCCCCTGGTGTAGACAGTAGGAGATTTGTCATTGAAGCCAGTGAGGGGAATTGAGCCCTGTACATCCTGGGTGCCTCTGTAAACAGCAGGTGGTTCCCGGTCAGCGGCTCCCCTTTCACAGTGAGCAAGGTGTGTTTCTCCTCGCTCGGGGAAGGGAAGGAGATTTGATAGGAGGTGTGACTGTAAAGCAGTAAGGAGACTCATTCCATAAAGCAGTCTGGCGCAGACTCCGTGACCCGCAAATGCGCCCTGCGGGAGTGAGCAGAGGTCCCAGGTCTTCCTGCCTGCACTTTGTGTAGTAAGTTGTCTTGCCCAGAGGCTGGAAAACAGAGTGGAGAAGCGGGCAGGTTCTGGAGCCAGACTGCCTGCCTTTGAGTCGTGACTCTTCTATTTACTGCCTTTGTACTCTGCCTTTGGTTCTTCGTCTGTGAAATGGGAACACCAATAACGTTGGCTTCCTGGGTGGATGCAGGGACTCTGAATTAACTGTGCCTGGTGCTTGGTCAGTGTTGAGAAAAGTCAGGAGCTGTTAATCACTGCCGAGATCTGTTTTCCAGGGCGCACTTCCTGGGTGGTTGGTTCTTCAGCTGTCCTGTCTTACTCTGACACTGACTTGAAGTCTGTGGCTTCCTTTTCTTACACAAACTGAGGTCATATTTGGAGAAACAAGTCTTCATAAAGGAAAACAAGGAACAAGTCTCATGTGCTTAATTGAAAAATTATCATAAAGAACTGTTTTAAAAAAATACTTTTAGAAAAAGAAAGCTTCTAATGAACCAGTCTAGAATCTTGCAGTCCTTCTCGTCCTCTTGAGTAGGGAGGACTGCTGTTGACAGAAATGAGATGTAAAACAGTTCTTGGGTGATTCTCTACTTGAATTAATACCAAAGACGTTGTTATGTACAGTGTTATTCTTGTAATAGAAAAGATAATTTATTAACAAACTGTAAGTGACAGTGAGGGCATTAGAAACAGAAAGGGAACTTGAAATGACCAGTGCTGTAACATTCTGTCTTGCTAAGCTATTGGAAGGAATAACTTAACTTACTTCAGAACAAAGTAGAAAAATTCACCATATTTTCCAAGGAGATAGTTCTCTTTCTCAGATCTAAGGAAAGTATATTAGACTTACCCCAGATAATACATCTCATCCCCTTTATCTGTGTGACACAAAAACTAGAAGAAACCCTTCCTTTTTAAGGAGAGTCTTTGGCATTTGTGGGGTTGAGAACATTTAAAGTTCAGTACAAATGGTAATGAAACAGCTTCTGTGAGCAAATTTTAAAATATCTAAAGATAGATTTAAAAATGTCCATCCCAGCCTTCTCTCCTGCATGTGTGCTGGGGGGCGCTGTCCTTGAACAACGTAGTAACAGTGAATACAGTGTCTTGTTAACCTTCTACCTGTTTTTTGGGTGCTTTTGAAAAAATGTTCGTGTAATATGTTCTCATAGTGAAATATCTAGTTTTACTAGAAAAATTCCTTTGCTGTGCCTGTTCACTGGCCCATTTGGTCAGTTGTTGTGGGTCTTATCTGTTCCCTCTCAAAGTTAGCTTTGTGGGTGTCCTGTCTCAGAAGCATAGCCTGGTGCAGCCACGCAGGCAGCGGGGGGCCTGGGAGACATCTGCTGACAGAGCTGAACTGGATTGTCCACCTGCCTCCAGGTCCCTTCTCCTGTTACCTTTCTTGGTCCCCCTGGTAAAGTCTGCACCCTCAGTTGTTGGCTGTCTCTGCTGCCTCCTGTACCTGCCTCACCGTACCTTCCATCTGCCTCTGGGACTTGCCCTTGATGCTGTCTGGCCACTCTGCCCTGCTCCCCGAGGTCATTTCTGACCCCATCCTCCAGCCATACTGTCCCACCCTGCTGAGAGGAAGCTCCTCACCTGAGCCTGCAGTCCTGGCTCACTCCCCTTCTGCCGTGCTCAAATCTCAGGGCTGCAAGCAGTGTTCCAGACAAGGATCTCTAAGCTACAGCCACTGATAGACCCGTGCCTGTCTGTGTAAGTAAAGTTTTATTGAAATACAGCCACCGTTGTTTATTTTTGTATCTGTGGCTGCTTTGGCAGAATTAACTAGTTGCAACAGAGGCTTTATGGCCCACGAACCCTGGATAATTTACTGTCTGGCTCATTTACAGAGAAAGTTTGTTCTTGAAGTTCAGAGGCAAAAGGATTGTAGGGGCTGCAGTGTGAGGGAAGGCTTCAAGGAAGAGGTGGCTTTTGAGCTGAGCCTGTAGGAGGTGCATGGGGAGGAGCAAGGACACTGCAGCACCACAGGCAGAGGTGTCTGAGGTTTTGCAGCAAAGACAAGGTGGGTTATATGTGGTTTGTAGGGGTTGAAGGTTGTGTAAGGGATGGAGGAAATCAGGGTTATACTGTGAAGGTCTGAGTTCAGGTTGAGGACTAAGTTTTAGTTCTCTGGCTAACAGGGAGCCACTTCAGTGCTGTGAGCAGGGAAGCCCTGGTAGTAATGTGTGGGACGGGCTGGAGATGGGAGAAGTCTGAGGCAGAGAATCTGCAGGGCAGCCTCCTCTGCGATGGGCTCAGTGCCTCGATGGAGGTGGTTTCTTGCTCACACTTCGTTTGCTTGTGGCTCTCCCCTGAGAGCTGTCATCCTTGGGCTCAAGATGTGCCCTTGTTGGAGACACGCTATTCTTATGGCAAGAGAGTGGCAGAAACTCAGTGTCTGCTGGAGCTTCAGCTTAGAACTGGCGACTCAGGTTCCGTGGCCAAAGCAGGTCATGTGGCCCAGCCTAGGGGTGGGGGGAGCAGCAAGTCCCCGGCCCCAGGCAGCTGTATGATGTATGGCTCTCATACAGGGAGGGCAGCCAAGTAGCTGGAGACAATGCTGTGACCACCCAGGAGAGAAGGCGAGCCTGTTTGGTGCTCTCCCTGGGCAGGCTTACCTGGGGCAAATGTGCCAGCCACGCTGCCCTCAGTCTTGGGCCCTGGAACCTGCCTGTCTCCTGGGCAGAAGCCCTTCAGTCTTCTCAGACCCTGCAGCCGTCCTCACTTCCACTCTGGTCCTTTGGTGCTTTGGGACGTCATCTGCTGTGTGGTACCTAGAAGCTTGGTGCCCTGTTCGCCCCACACACACACAGCTTGTTGCCCTGTGTCCGGCTTGTGGTTCCTCCTGAGTAGTTAACAAATCCACCCTCCCTCTGTCAGCAGGGCCTGTGCCGTGTCCTGTCTGCATTGTGGCTGTGCCTCCTGGGTGGGCTCCCTCCCCTCCGCTTCCCACACAGCTGCCCAGCTGATGTGTGCTGAACAGTGGTTCTTACCCTAGGGTGAGTTGTCCGGAGACATTTTGGTTGTCCCAACTAGGAGCTGGTGCAGCTAGCATCGAGTGCATGAAGCCAGGGCCAGTGTGCCAGGCTGAGGAGCAGGCCAGAGCATGCCTGCCAGTCACTCCCCTGGCCTGCACTCCTCCCTGGCTCCCCGTGCCTCCTAGACTGCTGTCCATGGCCTGTGTGCCCAACTCGAATCCTGCTCTCCAGTGACGCCAGCAGGGCGCTACCCGGCCAAACCCTGCCTGCATTCCCTCCTCCCTAAAATAAGCAGAGCTCGAGTGGCGCCTCCAGCTCCTCTGACCCTTGCTGGGGCCCTGATCCTTCCCTTAACCAGGCATAGGGCTCTGCGCTGCCTCAAGTTATCTCCCTTCTGCACTGGGAAGTCCTGGGGCAGCAGACACGTTTGTGTTGTCAGTGTCTCTTGCAACATTTGCTCTGTGTATTAACATCAGCAGAGACAGGTGGACCTGGGGGGAGTCACCCTGGTGCCCTAGAGGCTGACACTGCAGCAGGAGTGACTCCTTCACTGGATTGCCCCACGTCGGCTGCTTCCAACTACTCAAGGCTTTCCTAAGCATAAATGTCTTTAATTCTCAGAGTTTCTCTATTTTTGCTCCCTAAAAAGTTTAAAAATTTTTAACTAGATAATACATTCAGGGTTTAAAAGTATAGAGGGTGCACAGTGAATCTGTCTGTCACCTGCCTGTCGCCTCCTTCCCTTTTCTCGGCCTCCAGGAGCCTGTTTCCCTGGAGGCTTCTCCTGTGGCCCCTTCTGGAGCTACTTTGTAACCATGCAAGCAAGCGTGTATGTATTTTTTTTTCTACTCTTTTCTTTTAAAAAAAGTTTCTTAATCTTGCCTTTTTAACTAAATGTGTTTGAGAAGTCACTCCGAATCAGTACATATTCCAGTTCATTTGTTGTCATGACTGTGTCCTGTCTGGCTGTGTGGAGGTGCTGTAATCTATGTAACCAGCACCTGCTGGTGAGCAGCGTATTTTGTGCAGTTACAGGCCAGGCTGCTGGTAGAGCACTGTGCAGTCATGCCTGTGGGGCACGCCCCTCAAGAAGGCCTCTCTTTAATCACTGTTTATTCTGTTAGATCAGGTTATGCTTTTGTTTCTTAATGTCTTTAACTCTGTACTTTCTTTGGTCATACATTTCTCCCAGTTATTTATCTATCTATATTTTAAACAGTATGTTGCAGTTTCTCGGTTGGAAATTGGCTCACCTTTCATGTGTTCTTATGGGTGAGAGTGACTAAAAAAACATATGCACACTAAAACTTGTACACAAAAGTTCATAGCAGCATTATTCATAACAGCAAAAATGGGGAAACAGCCCAAATGTCTGTCAGCAGATGAATGGACAAACTGTGGTCTGTCCACACAGTGGAGTATTATTTGGCAATAAGTACTGATTCATGCTACAACGTGGATGAATCTTGGAACATTATGCTGATACGAACGTCCATATGTTGTTTGGTTTCATTTATATGAAATGCCCAGAGTAGGCAAATCCAGAGAAACGGAAGGTAGATTGGTGGTTGCCAGGGGCTGGGGGTGACAGCAAAGGGACACAGGGTTCCTTTTTGGGTAAGAAAATATTCTCAGATTGACTGTGCTAAAGATATGCATATCTGTAAATATACTAAACTGTTCTAAAATTGTACACTTTAAATGGGTAAATTGTGTGATATGTGAATTATATCTCAGTAAAGCTGTGGAAAGTAAGAATGACTAGAATTTTTCAGCACTCCTACGAGGTGCCCAGAACCTTCGTGTTGGCTCCGTCCTGGGCTTGTGTGGGAAGTCTGGGGGCAGGATGGTGGCCCCCTGGTCAGTCTCTGAGCCGCTGGTGCAGCTGATGCACATGGTTCCCAGCGTGGGGACTCAGTCCGTGAGGGGCCTGACTGATCACAGATACGTCAGAAAGACATGTAACAGCCGAGCCTCCTGTGGGTGAGACAGTATCGATCCTGTTCATTTTCCAGGGGTGTTTCTAGCTGAAGTGTGACTGAATTTCAGAGTAAATTACTAAATGTTATACACGTATAAGGTTTTGGAAAATTGATTTTGACATCAAGAGCCAGGTTGGCAGAGCATGTTTTCTGTCCTCTTGCAGACTGGTGAAGACAGGACATCTGAGTGCAGTCGGTGGGAGGGTGAGTAGTCGCCCCGGTGCAGGGGCTCAGGTGTGGGAGTCCGTCGGCTGGCCCTGCTGCTCCAGCTCTTTTTCCTTCTTGGCTATACACCTTTGTCTGTTCTGCTGCTTCTCTTGGTCCTTTCCTGCAGTGTCTGGAGGCCCCAGCGCTAACCTTCACGGGCCAAGGTTTACAGGAATATCATCACCCTGGGACAGTGCTAGTGGTTTCTGTTACCGTCCCTTCATGCGCTTCTGGGGATTTCTCTGGAGGCCAGCCTGCCCTTCCTCACAGTTCAGATTGTGTGAAATAGGAGCAGTAAATCTCCCACCTATGGGCTTAGTGTTGTTTGTGTAGCCAACTGCAGGTGTCACTGATAAAGGTGGCAGTTTCTGGACTCAAGATACTGTGTTTCTGTTTAATTTTGGTGGTGTTGGCCTTTTATTTTGTATTCAGGATTCAGCTGTACTGTTACTATTTCTTCCGAATCTGAGCCCGAGAAGTAGCCTCTGGTTCCTAAAAGCCAGAGGGGGTAACACTGTGGATCTCAGAGTCCCTCATTTGCAGGGACGTGTAGAAGCCACAGACGGCTGTCTTGGGGCAGAGTGGGCCTTCCTGCCCAAGGCCGCTGGGGCCCACGGTGGGTGTTGCTCAGGGGTAGAGCCCTTCTCCGTTGGTTTGGCAGGGTTTGAGGTCTGGTTCTGTGTTTGCCAGGCCCGCACGGCCATCCTGCGCTCCTGGTCTCTCCTGTCACCTGCTGTGTGTCAGCCACTTGCTAGTCGGGTGCCCAGAGGCAGAGACATACCGGACCTCACACACCAGAGGACTGTGATAACCTCACGTGGGTAACAGTGGGGGAGGCGTGCATGGGCCCTCAGGGAGACCTTTGGGGGGCTGCTAGCCTAGCACAGGGGTACATAGTTCAGGTAGCCTCTCCAGAGGAGGGAGAGTCTTGCCTAGGAGGGTATCTGGCCACGCCTTCTGGGTGTTAACCTGGCAAGGGAGCCCCGTGCCCCCGGTGGAGGTGGCCACAGAGGCAGAAAGCAGCTTGGGGTGTGGGCGTGGCCAGCTGCGCTTTGTGGCTGGGCGTCCGTGAGGCGAGGTCAGCGGGGGGTGGGAGCGCACCACAAAGCCAAGAGCTTGGGCAGCCTCCTCAAGGGATGCCTCTGTCACCTGGAGGCCCACCTGCCATCCTCCGTGTGCAGGTGGGCCCAGGGAGAGGTTTGGCAGGCGTCTCTTCTAGCTCTAGCTTTACCCGCCTCCTTCCTTTCCAGAAGACACCAGAGCGCACCCTCCATCATTCTAACATTTTTAACCAAAGTTGGGAGCTTACAAGCTGGAGTTGACAAGCTCTGGGTATGTGAGGGCCTCCGGGCCTTGGGAGAAGCGGGACCTCAATGCTTGGCCACACGGCAAGCTTCTTCCTGAGCAGGAGACACCTGGGTGGTCAGGGTCTCCAGTGTGAGGATGAACTCTGCCAGTGGCAGCATCGCTGCAGTGGGTCAGGTGGTCTTGTCTTCCTGGTCATTCATTTCATGGGGTGCAGGGCAGTGGTGCTGAGTGGTAGTGCAGAGGTGAGGCCCCTGCTTCCAGAAGCTTAGAGTTGGGTGCAGAGAGTGGATGTGCAGTTGAAGGGTGGGGCTGGGGCTGTGAGGACAGACCTAGGGTGCTGTCCTGTGGGAGTGAGGTCAGGCCTGAGGAGCAGTGGAGAGTGGGGAGGCCAGTCAGCCCCTGTGGCAGCCCGGGGGCGGCAGGGCCTGCGGGGTCGGAGCCCAGGGCAGGGAAGGAGACGGGCAGCCCCTAGACCCGCCCACTGTGGGAGCTATCAAAGGATCATCTCTGTGAAGCAGCCGTGGCTGTCCTGTCTGGAGTGAACTGGAGGAGAAGGAAGTCAGGAAATGGATTCAGGTGCACAAACGTGGGCCCAGGCTGAGGGGTCTGCAGAGATGTGGGGCCGATGGGGCTTGATGGGCTGGATGTGCAGGGTGATGGGAGGCGTGTTGTGGCCAGCAGCCCAGGTACCGGTTGCAGGTGCTGCCGTCCTGCTCCTCAGCATGGTGTTGCGGCACAAAGAAGAGTTCCTCTCCTTTGTGTGACTGAGCAGTGCTCCTGGGTGTGACTGTGCCTCACTTGGTTTATCCATTCTTCTGTTGATGGATAGTTTGAATTGTTTCTACTTTTTGGCTACTGTGGATGCTGCTGCTCTTGGTACATATTCGTAAATAAGTGTTTGTTTTCATTTCTTTTGGGTGCATACCTGGGAGTAGAATTGCTGGGTCTTAATTAAGATAACTGTTTATCTGGGGGGACATGTCAAAGTGGCTGCACCATTTTACATTCCTGCCACTAAAGTATAAAGGTTCCCCACATCCTCTCCAACACTTGCATAGTCTTTTTGATTATAGCCATCCTAGTGGGTGTGAGTGGTTTTGATTTCTGTTTTCTTGATGGCTAATGATGTTGAGCATCTTTCATGCACTAATTGGCCGTTCATATGTCGTTTTGAACAAAAGTGCATTCAGATTCTTTGCTCATTTTTAAATTGGGCTATGTATCTTTTTATTAGTGTGTTATACGTGTTGTTTATATATTCTGGATACAAGTCTCTCATCAGATACAGTTTACAGTGTATTCTCCCATTCTGTGGATTGATGGTCTTTTTGTTTTCTTGATGGTATTGTTCGCAGCACAAAACTTTTTTGGGGGGGAGGAGAAAATCAACAATTTATTTTTTTTAACTTTTTCTTTATCAAGGTATAGTTGATGTACAATATTATGTGTTTCAGGTATATAATATAGTGATTCACAATTTTTGAAAGTTACACTCTGTTTATAGTTATTATAAAATAACAACTGCATTCCCTGTGTTGTACAATGTTCTTGTAGCTTATTGATTTTATACACATTAGTCTGTACCTCTTAATCCACTCCTCCTATCTTGCCCCTCCCCCTTCCCTCTCCCCACTGGTAACCACTGTTTATTCTCTATAGCTGTGAGTCTGTTTCTTTTTTGTCATATTCATTCGTTTTATTTTTTAGATTCCACATGTAAGTGATAATATACAGTATTTGTCTTTCTCTTTCTGACTTACTACACTTAACATAATGCCCTCCAAGTCCATCCACGTTGTTGCAGACAGTTTTTAATTTTGATGAATTACAATTTAGTTTGTCTTTTGTTGTTTGTACTTTGGTGTATTTAATCCAAGCCATGAAGATTTACTCCTATGTTGTCTTCTGAGAGTTTTATAGTTTCAGCTCTTATCCTTTCATTTCTGTCTTATGCATTGCTTCATACATTGTTGATCTGTACATTTAGGTCTGTGATTCATTTTGAGTTATTTTTGTATATGGTGTGAGGTAGGGTCCAGCTTTGTTCTTTTGCATGTGGATGTCCAGCTGTCCCAGCACCACTTGTTGAAAAGACAATTATTTCTTTCTCTTTGAATCCTCTTGACAACCTTGTCGAAAATTGCTTGACTGTAAATTTGAGAGTTTATCTTTTTCACTCTCAGCTCTTCCATTGGTCTGTATGTTTGCACGTATGCCTATACCAGCCTGTCTTGATTACTGTGGTTTTCCATGTCAGAAAGTGTGAGTCCTCCACTTTGTTCTTTTTCAAGATTGTTTTGGCTTTTCTGGGTCCAATGAATTTCATATTCAGTCTGTCAGTTTCTGCAGAAACAAGCTCAGTTTTGATATGGATCTGCTGAAGCTGTAGATTAATTTGGAAAGTTTTGCCATCTTAATGTTAAGATGAACATTCCATGAAATGGGACATCTTGCCATTAGGCCTTTAACTTCCTTCAGCAATGTGTTGTGGTTTCTACAAGTCTATGTCTTGCACTTCTTTTGTTAAATTTTTTGCTAAATATTTTATTCTTTTCAATATTACTATAAAAGGAATTGTTTTCTTAATTTCATTTTTAGGTTTTTCATTGCTAATGCATCTTCCAAAATTTTGCCTTTTTTCTATTTGAACAAATGTTCAAAATTTAAAGAGTGCAGAGTGAAAAGTGTCTCCCTGCCCTCTGGCCATCCAGGTTCCTCCCTGGAGGTAGCTGGCTGCCTTAGAGTCTTGTTTGTCTGACGAGCTATTCAGTGCACATATAAGCAAATGCTTGTGCGTGCTCCCTTTTCCCCTTGGGTTGATCGTTCTAAACGAGCGATAGAAATTCAGAAATTGTAGTGCATTCATTAAAAAAAAAATTCTTTCTGAAAAAAACGAGGACTGAGCAAACGTAACTTTTGTTCCATCCTCTAGTTTGTCTGTTTTCAGGGACCAAGAATCCACTAGCTTTTTTGAGTTCTGAGAGGAGGTTACAAAACCTGCTACAAAAGTGATTTCCCCTCATGCACTGGCTGGTGTTTTCAGCTTGCTCAGTGTTTGACCGTTGCCTCGTCGATGAAGCTGTCACTGTCCAAGTCCAGGAGGAATGTTCTGAGAGCGTTGATACCATCCGTTATTGTTGCTGTAATCTGATGTGTGTGTCCCAGGTGCTGTTCTGAACACATTCTGTGACATGTTCTTTCATTTAATTTGTGCCTCTGAACAGTCCGTGTGGTGTGTGCTCTTGGTCCCATGGAACAGACAAGGGAGCTGGAGCCAGGACACGGTGCATCGCTCGGTGGCACAGCTGTGGGCAGCCCCGGGGTGCATGGCCAGGCGTCCCCACTGCAGGCCTCTCCCTCTTAACCTCAGAGTTACACCTGTCTCCTGTCCTGTGGCCTCCCTAACCTCAAGGTATGAACACTTTTTTTTTTTTAATTGAAGTATAGTCAGTTTACAGTGTTGTGTTAATTTCTGGTGTACAGCATAGGGATTCAGTTATACATATATTCCTTTTCATATCCTTTTTCATTATAGGTTATTGCCAGGTATTAAATATAGTTCCCTGTGCTGTACAGTAGGACTTTGTTGTTTATCTATTTGGTGTATAGTGGTATGTGTCTGTAAACCCCAAACTCCCAATTTATCCCCCCTCCCTCTATTCCCCTTGGTAACCATAAGTTTGTTTTCTATGTCTGTGAGTCTGTCTCTGTTTTGTAAGTAAGTTCATTTATGTCTTTTTTTTTTTTTTTTTTAGATTCCACATATAAGTGATGTCATATGGTATTTTTCTTTCTCTTTCTGGCTTCACTTAGTATGACGATCTCCAGGTCCATCCAAATTGCTGCAAATGGCATTATTTTATTCTCTTTTATGGCTGAGTAGTATTCCATTGTGTGTGTGCATGCGTGTGTGCATGTGTGTGTATATACCCCACATCTTCTTTATGCAGTCATCTGTTGATGGACATTTAGGTGCTTCCATGGCTTTTGTAAATAGTGCTGCTAAGAACATTGGGGTGCATGTGTCTTTTTGAATTAGATTTTCCTCTGGGTGTATGCCCAGGAGTGGGATTGCTGGATCATATGGTAAGTCTATTTTTAGTCTCTTGAGGAGTCTCCGTACTGTTTTCCATAACGGCTGCACTAGTTTACATTCCCACCAGCAGTGTAGGAGAGGGTTCCCTTTTCTCTACACCCTCTCCAGCATTTATCATTTATGGAGTTTTGAATGATGGCCATTCTGACTGGTGTGAGACAATACCTCATTGTAGCTTTGATATGCGTTTCTCTGATAATTAGCACTATTGATCATCTTTTCATGTGCCTATTGGCCATTTGCATGTCTTCATTGGAGAAATGTCTGCTTAGGTCTTCCGCCCATTGTTTGATTGGTTTTTTGTCGTTGTTGTTATTGAGTGGGTATAAACATGTTTTTATTGAGACTTCTGTGTCCAGGCACAGCAGTGAAGAAGAAAGGCCAGTCCTTGCCCTCACGGAGGGCATAACAGGCAGTGAACGTAAAGTGACTTATGCCGTGCGTGTGTCAGGTGTCAGGGCTGCAGAGGAACAGTGGAGGAGGGCCAGGGAGATTGGGACGTGGGCATGCAAGTCTCAGTGAGGGGTCAGGTGGGCCTTATTCACAGAGACGATGCGTCTGATAGAGTTGGAGAAGATGAAGGAGGGGAGGGAAGGTTCCGGGCAGAGGGAACAGCCAGTGCAGAGGCCAGGGAGTTGGAGTGAATCTGCCATGCTTGAGGGACAGCCAAGGGGTCCGAGGGGCTGGGCCTGAGTGTGTGGAGGGCTCCCAAGAGAAGGTGCGCAAAGCAGGTAGGGTCCTGTGGGTGGTTTGGAGCAGAGGACTGACAGCATTGGGCTTGTCTTTAGTAGCATCCTGCTGGCTGCTGCAGAGGACAGAGGAGTCTGGTGGAGGTGAGGAAGGAAGTGAGGAGGCTAGTCAGAAGGTGACCGCGACAGCCCAGGCAAGAGGGGTGGTGGTTCAGCCAAAGAGGTAGCAGGCATAGTGACAGGATCTTGGAATCTGGAAATATACTTTTCAGTCTTCTTTGTTGAGGTCCTGGACATGTATCGAGGCTAACCATTACAATTTCCTGGTGGAGTTGCACGGGATAGCTCAGGAGTTTGGATGTGCTGCATCTGAGAGTCCAAGGTTAGGGGTTGGCAGTCAGGAGAGAGGAGTGGGCAGGAGGGATCGTGGCCATAGAGATGCAATGCAGGTGTCAACCCTGGAGTGCCCTCGTGGGGTGGGCAATGGTAGGGCAAGTGGGAGTGGAGAATAGGGGGAAGGGGCTGTGAGGTTGTTGAAGCAGGGCCAGGAAACTGCCTTTTGGCTCAGCGTCAAGGTCATTGGTGATCTGGAGGAGCAGATTCTGGGGTTTGTGTGGGGTGGGATGGGGCAAAAGCACGTTAGGAATGGGTTTAAGAGAAAATGGACAGGAGAAAGTGGTGAATACAAGACGCCACTGAAGGATGTTTGCTGCAAAGGGGCAGCGGAAAGTTGTTTATTCATGTGTTGTAAGATGCAGGAAATGACAGTCAGCTTATGTGCTGATGGGACTAAGTCCTGAGAGACGAAGAAATGATGTAGAGGAGAGATTCCTTGGCATGTGTGTGGGTCCCTGTGCCTGGGGGTGTGGCAGGAGGGCCGGGGTGTGTGCTGGTCCGCAGCGGGCCTGTGGACATCCTCTTCTGATGCTTTTTAGGTAAGTAGGAAGCTGATTCTCTGTTGAGAGTGAGGAAAGGGGAAGAGAAGCTGAGGTCTGGGGAGAGAAGGTGTGAAAGGACCTGAAAGAGGTGGAGGTGAGCAGGCAGGAAGGGGAGGCTGGGCACAGTGCTTTCCATGGTGTGTGTCACTGTAGGGTGGGGACATGGAATGTCATCTGTGGGGTGGTAGGCCCCTTCCATTGCCTGCTATACCCTTCTGAGCCCCGGAGATGTGTGGATGGCTCGGACGGCAGGGGCTGGGGCAGGGAAGAACCTCCACCTCAGGCTGCTGAGGATGTGCAGGCTGTGATGAGGCCAGAGGAGGTGGACCCCACACCACGGGTGGGTGGCTGGCTGCCAGCCTCTCCTCAGCCCCCAGTTGCCCGAAACCATCCAGCAGGCAGGCCTGGAGCTGCAGGCCAGGCTGTGTCAGCCCCAGGTGGTGCTGCCTCTGGGCTGAGACCAGTCCACTGTTGTGGGGGCTCCGGTTCAGGTCTGACCACTTACAGCTTCTCCGTTGCCTGCAGAGCCATGGACTTTGCTCTGTCCAGTTGGTGGTTCTAACTTCAGACAGGTTGTTTTATAATTTAAGTCGTGTCATGTTGCTCCCCTGCTTAAAATCCTCTCTAGCGGCTCTGATCCTTAGGATAGAGTGAGACGCTGAAATGCTGTCTCTGAGGCCTCGTGACTCTGCAGGCACCTCTCAGATCCTTCCTTAGTCTCCGGGGCTCGCTGCTGCCTCCTCTTGGAGGCCTCAACCGATTCAGGGCAGGTCCTTCCTGCTCTCCTTCCTCATGAAACCTTGCCCTCTCAGAGCACTTGGCAGGGTTTGGTGTGTTCACCTGGCTTGTCCTGTCTCTCCTGTGGAGTGTCGGGGCAGGGCTGTGTCCCTTGCTCATCACTGTCCACCCAGGGCCCAGCACAACTCTGACCCACGGCGCAAAATGGATATTTTTGGGATGAGGTAAGGAATGCCTAATAGGAAAAAATAAATAGTGGGAGAATTTGTGAAGATCCATCAGGAGTGCAGGAGATACCATCGGCTACTGCCGGACGTCATTGAAAGTTTAAAGTCGTTTGAATGATGGAGATTAGCGTCACAGCATTCAGAGGCAAGAGTGCCTGTTGGTGGGGGTGACCCTAAGCACTGCTTCTTAAAGGATGGATGGCCTGGTTAGGAGAGGAGGGGAGAGCCCACAGATGGGGAACAAGCACCAGGTGAGAGTGGGGCTTGGCAAGTGGGAGGCATAATTGAGGAACAATTAGCAGAACATTTTTATTAGAACAGAGTGGAAGTGGAAGATGAGCCTGGACTGAAATGGGAAGACAGGCATGCTCTTGCTATGCTGTCCACCAGCCATGCGTGGCTGACAATCACTGAAATGTGGCTCGTGGGACTGAATGTTACATGTTATTTAATCTTAATTGATTAAAATCTAGGTAGCCCCAGTGGCATGTGGCAGCTGTTTAAACAGCATAGTTCCAGGAGATGCTAGTATAAGAAGTGCCCTTTATTTGGGTGCACTGTTGAATGTTTATCATGATAAAAGTGAGGTGATGTTGGCTGGCCTTTTGGGAGAGTCTTGCATCTGGCAGTGGGGGTGAGATGGGTTGGGGGAGGGAAGGCTGAAAGCGTGGACGGTCTTCTGTTACTTAACCAGAGGCCGGCATGAGTGGCCACAAGGCTGTGAGAGCAGGTGGCTGGTAGTCAATGTCATGCCCCGTGGGTGGAATGGGCAGTGGTACAGACGTGGGGTTGAGAAGGGCATGGGTGCCCCCAGGGGGAGGGAGCAGAGTAGTGTGGTGCCGTGGACAGAAATAGATCCACAGTGCAAGTGCGTGGGGCAGTCGGGAAAGAGATCTGGGAGGAGAGCTCCACTGGGAACACTATCCAGGTCTGCCTGGAATTTGTAAAGTGAGGGGTGATCGGGCAGAGATTTGGAATTTAGCTACAGAGAGATTATAGTGGAAACAGTGGAAACAGAACCGGGATCTCCAGGCATAAGGTGCAGAGGGACAAGAGCCTCGGGGTGTCCCATAATTGGGTGAGATTTGGGTAAGTGGGGCTCAAGCGGCAGCTGAGGAAGAGGGTGAGAGGGTGGGTTAAGGGTGGGAGTGTGGTCGGTGGGGTGTGACTGTGGACTGGCAGAGCATTTAAGCCAGAGAATGAGCCAAAGCCAGAGGATGTATCACCAGATTGGAGTTCTCTGATCTCCTGGTTTAGACCCCATGAAATATTCTAGGAATGTCCTCCATGTAGACTCTCCAACTGTGAACTTTGACTCAGAGGTAACACTTGTCTCCTGCTCTGAGATCCCAAAGGAATATCCTCCAAGTATTTTGTTGTAATTGAGACAGAATGAAAGTACAAAGTTGAACTAGGTGAGATTGCAGTTTTTGTAGGTAAAAAACTGTCCAAAAATGGCAATTTCGTATGATTTTATGTGTTGTATAGAGAGTGTTCTTCAGATGAGCGACTCACAGCACACGTGAGGGTCTCTTGGCTGCTCCTCCCACCCTCGCTGTGTCAGTCTGCTGACGCTCGTGCACTCGACTTGTCTGGTCAGCATCTCGCTGGTGTCTGGGCATCTGTATGTGTCTTCTGTCCTTCCTGCTCAAGCGTAAGGGTTATCAGTAACTCTCGTGTTGGAGTCCCTGGGAGGCAGGCTGTGAGAGGGGCATTTGCAGGACGTTTGCTGGGGGCACTCTTGGGACCACCACCTGTGTGGGGTGTGAAGTGCGTGGGACTGGACAGAAGGACGTGTGAAATGTGACACCTCAGCACTGCAGGGCTTTCTGACTGGTGCATCTAATGTTCCTCTCCATAAATTTAGGCCTTTTAAAACTTTTTTCGTCAATATTTGTAGTACTCAGGGGACATATTTTGACAAATTTATCCCTGACATGTGTTAAATATTAAAATTTGCCCCTAATATAGACATTAATATTTAAGATTTTTTGTATATAGTCATTTTTTCCTGTGAATAAAAAAATTTTATTGCTTCCCTTCCAATCTTAATGCCTTTTATTTATTCTTCTTGCCTTGTTGCACTATCTAGGACCTACAATAAAATGTCGTACAAAAGTGGTGAGAGTGGCTGTCCTTTCCTTGTTAGTGATCACAGGGGAAAGCGTTCAGTCTTTTACTACTTAGTATTATATATATAGTTTTAGGTTTTGTATATATGCCCCTTGTCAGGTTGAGGAAGTTTTATTCTATTCTTTCTTTGCTTTGAGTTTTTGTTAAGACTAAATGGTGGATTTTGTTAAATGTTTTTTTCTGTCTTTACTGTAATGATAAGATATTTTTTCCCATTTAATATTTAATTACACTGATTATTATTTGAATAGTAAACAAACCTTGCAATCCTGGGATAAACCCCACTTGGGTATGATGTGTTGTCCTTTATAGCTGGATTCAATTTGCTAAAACTTTTAAATTTTAAGGATTTTTAAATCTGTGGTCATGAGGGCTATTGGTCTGTAGTCTTTTTTGGTAATGTCTTTGTTTTGATATCAGTATAATATTGGCTTCATAAAATGAGTTGAGAAATACTTCTAGAAGGTAGATGTGGAGAAATTTGTTAGGAATGTTATTTTTCTTGGATGTTTAGTAGAATTTATCAGTGAAACCATCTTGGCCTGGAGTTTTCTTTGTTGGAAGGTCTTGAGTTATAAAGTCAATTTCTTTAATAGATAGATTTGCTATTCAAGCTATCTTATTTCTTCACGAGTGACTTTGGTAGCATGCTGTTTAAGGAATTTGTCCATTTCAACTAATTTGCTAACCCTACGTGCATAAAGTTGCTAATAATACTCCTTTTTTTTTTCCTGGACTGGTTTGAAGCATTAGGTTTTTTTTTTTCTTTTTAATTGAATTATAGTCAATTACGATGTATCAATTTCTGGCATACAGCGCAATGTCCCAGTCATATATATACATACATATATTCATTTTCATATTCTTTTTCATTAAAGGTTATTACATGATATTGAATACAGTTCCCTGTGTTGTACAGAAGAAATTTGTTTTTTATTTATAGCGGCTAATATTTGCAAATCTCAAACACCCATATTTATCTCTTCCTACCCCCTTTCCCCTGGTAACCATAAGATTGTTTTCTATGTCTGTGAGTCTTTCTGTTTTGTGGATGAGTTTATTATTGTCATAACAATATTCCATTATTATCCTTCTTTTTCTCCCTCTTAACAGTAGCACTGGGGATTGGACCCAGAATCTCGTGCAAGCCAAGCATGTGCTCTACCAGTGAGCTCCACCCCAACCCCATTATTATCCTGTTGATGTCTGTAGATCTGTAATGATGTTCCCTTTGTCATTTCTGATATTTTGTTAGTTTGTGTTCCTCTTTTTTTTTTTTTTTTCAGATTATTGTTAGAGGTTTATCCATTTTATTGGTTTTTATAAAGAACTAGTTTTGGGTTTAATCAATTTCCTCTATTTCTCTGTTTTCTGTCTTGTTAGTTTCTGTATGATTTCATTACTTTTAAGTGTATTGAGACTTTTTCTATGGCCCAGGATATGGTCTTTCTTGGTGAATGTGCCTGTGCAATTGAGAAGAATGTGTGTTCAGCTGCCATTGGGCAGAGTGTTATAAATGTCAGTTAACTGAAACGGGTTGGTGGAGTTCCAGTCTTGTATATACGCTTAGACTAAATTTTGAATTTCTCTTACTCCTTTTAGCTCTGTTCTTTTTTTTGTGCATGTGTTTTGAAGCTCTGTTTTTGGATGCATACACATTGAGGATTGTTGCATATTCTTAATGAACTGACCCTTTTTATTCCTGGTAATATTTCTTTTCCAGAAATCTGCTTTATGTGATAATATATAGGCTTCTAGCTTTCTTATGATTGGTGTTTGCATGGTATATCTTTTCCATCCTTTTGCTTTTAACCTATCTTTATCATTGCATTTATAATGGCTTCCTTTAATAGCATGTACTTGAGTCTTGCTTTTTTATGCAGTCTGAGAATCTCTTGCCTTTTAATTGGAGTCTTAAGACCATTTGCACTTAATGTAATTATCAGTATGGTTTGCTTTCTATTTGTCCCATCTGGGTTTTTTCCCTCTTTTCGTTTAATCTTTCATATTAGTCGTGTAGGTTTTAGTATACTCTTATCTCCATTGTTGGCTCGTTTGCTGCACCTAATTGTTACGGGTTTTAAGTGGTTGTCCCGGGGTTCTCCGCGATGAGAAAGTGCTACTTCATGTGTAATGAGAGAACTTTCTTGGTGTCCACCCACCCCCACCCCAGTCTGTGATGGTTCTGTTGTACACTTGGCTTCTACATCTGTTCTAACCTCCCTGACGCATTGTTATTAGTCTTCTATAAGCAGTCAGTTATCTCATAATGAGAAAAAAGGTGTATTTTCTTTCTTCTTCACCGTATCTGGTACGTTTACACTTTGTGTATTTAGATTCCCCTCAAGTGTCATTTTCTTTCTGCCTGAAGAAATTAATACTTTTAATGTAAGTCTGTTGACAATTAATTCTCTCATTTTTGTTTTCAGAAAAAATATTTTCTCTTCAGTTTTGAAGATTATTTTAAATGGACATGGAATTCTAGATTGTTAACTTTTTGGTTTCAGATTTTTTTCCCCCCTAATTAGTAATCATTGAGCTTCTTGTATCTGTAGGGTTTTTTCCTTGAAATTTGGAAAGTTTTTTACCATTATCTTTTCGACTGTTTTTACTCTCTTGTCCCTTTTATTTTGGGGTGGGGCTGCAGTGATGTGTCTGCCAGGTGCTTGATGTCCTTTGGGTCTCTGAGCCCCATTCATTCCCTCTGTGCTTTAGCTTGGACGGCTGCTTCTGCGTCTTCAAGCTCCTGCTCGCTCTTCTCGCCACATTTAAGGTGAGGGCAGTCACGCCCGGCATTTCTTCTCAGCTTAGTGAGCTGCCCATGTGGGACGCCTGTCCTCACCCCGTGGTCTGTAAAGTGTCTCCAGGCAGAAGCTGGGGGCGCAGGGCTCACCTCCTTTCTGGGGGACCACAGCCCCTGCTGCTGGTTGTCCAGCATCTGGCAAGAGCAACTTTACATGCTTTGTTCAAGTGGCGGCTTGGCTGCAGGAGCACAGGCCCAGCCCTGTCGTGACCAGAGCTCTGGCTCCATCCCGCAGAAAGCTGTTCCTTAGTTTTTTTAGGTCAGTTTGCTGCAGGTTAGATGAGGTGGTGGAGGTCCAGCACCAGTGATCTCAGTCTGGGGTTTTCCACACACGGAGAACGTGGCACCAGGCAGAGGGAATGTGCCTCCTTTGGGGTGAGGCTCCTCTTTCATCTTCTCAGCCCCTCTCTACTGGGCATGAGGTTTTAGGCATGTATGTGTAACTCACTATCTCTAGTCTCCAGGATTTCCTGTTAATAATTCTTGCCTCAATTACTGTTTTGTCTGTCAGTGATTTTCAGCTCTGGCTGCACATGAAAATCACCTTGAGAACTTTGAAAATACACTGGCTTGGAAGTCATGGTGCCTGAAAAGTCGGGGGTGGAGGTGGGGAGATGTAGTCCAGGCTCGCAGGATTTGAGGAAGTGAGGAGGTGGAGACCAGGGTCACAGCAAACGTGGGGATGCCTGGGGGCCATAACGGAGGTGGTGGCTGGAGGGGCCAAGCTGGGGAGATGAGGCCACGATTGAGCACTGTTGGGGAGGGGTGGGTGGGGGAGAGGTGTTAGCACACAGGATAGGCAAGGGGTCACCGCTACATGAGTCCCCGGGAAGGGGTGGCCCTGCTCCTTCTCGGCTGTTGCCCTGACAGTCACCACTGACTGAGCAGCCGGAGGCAGCACCCGCTGCTGCTCCAGGCATGTGAGTGCAGGGGGCCCAGTCCCCGTGGGACCGAGGCAGTGGGCAAATATGCTGAGGGACCCAGGGTGTGATACTGTGATTCCATTCCCAAAGGACAAGCGCAGCAGGAGAGTTCTCGCATTAGAACATTGTCATTGATTCCCAAAATTGCTCCCGAGCCATCCAGGGAGAGCTGGTGTCTTATGGTAGCGAGGTGATGTTTTGGAAGGCCCTAAGGTTGGGGACTAGTGGCTAGGGGGCCCAGCCATGTGATTAGAGGATTGGAACTTGGACCCACTGCTAGAGCTTCAGGGATGGAAGAGGGGCTGGATGTGGAATCAGTCACCAGTGGTCAGTGATTGAATTAGTCATGCCTGTGGAGTGACGCTTCCATAACACCAGAAGGACGGGGTTTGGAGGGCTTCCAGGTTACTGAATGAGGATGCGTCTGTGCTGGGAGGAGGGCGCATCCCAGCTCCATGGGGATGAGCTCCTGTGCTTGGCACTCATAGACCTCACCCTGCGGATCTCTACATCTGGCTGTGGATTCGTGTCCTTTAATATCCTCTGCAGTAAGCTGGTAATGTAGTGAGTGGACTGGTTTCCTAAGTTTTGTGAGCTGCTGTAGCAAATTAACAGAACCAAGGAAGATGTGTTGGCAACCTCCGACTTATAGCCAGTGGTTAGAAGCACAGGTGCCCACCTGGACTTGCAGTGGCATCTGACATGGGGTGGAACACGGGTTCCTGGGTTCACCTCCTAAATAGATCCTGGGATCTGCTTTCGAAGGAAGTGCAGACAGGCAGTGATGCACTGATGGGGTGGAGTGGGTGTCCCTGCCGCCGGCATGAGTCCTGCACCAGTGCTGGGTGAGTGGGCACGTGGCCGCCACGTGGCGTTTCCTCCTGGACCGTGCCTGTGATGTGGCCGTTGGTCATGAGGTGTGGAGTCCAGGTGGCTCACGTTACTTCCCTAAGCTTCTCGTCGCCCACATCCCTGCTCATGGTTGTCTTGTTCTCGCAGACGGATCATAGCTGCCACGTGTAAGGCACCTCCAGGAAGAGCTGCTCAGTCATTGTTTTCCCTTCACTTAGCAGTTCCCTCCCACCTCCTGTTTCTGCTGCTTGAGGGCTGGGGACCAGTGCTCAGCCCTTAGGGGCCTGAGAGCTGGAACCCACACACCTTTCCACCTGTGGTCCTGTGGCTGGGATGAGGCCCTTCAGATACCACCTCCCTCTCTTCCATGTGAGAGCTGGCGCTGAAGGAGACCCTGGAGATACTTGACCCCCACCTGTAGGTCAGCAAGGCCTGTACACTCAGGGGGGCTGGCATCAGCTGGTGAGGAGGGGCGTCTCCAAAAGCCGTGTGTCTGTCCAACTTTTAAAATTAGATAATAGCATATTTAGAAGTTGTGATTTGGATTTTTGTGCTTCATAGAATGTTTTACTATCACAAGAAAGAGAAAAATAGAATAATGCCAGTAGGGATGAATGAGATCTCACACCGTTTTTTCCTCCACACCGGAGCCTGGTGAAGGAAGACAGCACAGAACATTCGGAGGTGCTGAAATTGACAACGCTGAAATGGAAAGTTTGGCTAAATTTTTAATAATATTTTGTGGGTTGTTTATCTGCCCCTAAAAACAGGTATTCATCGGGAAAGCAGTTCTTTCCTGCAGTACTTCACCATTTGTTGTTGTTGCTATATCTGTACAGAAATGTTGCTTTGTAGGTTTACTGTGAAAACTGTACTCTTTTTTTCGCCCTCCGTGTGAAACTGAGTGGGTCACAGGCAGAAAAACAAGCAGGCGGTGGCTTGTTTGAACCTGTCTGAGTTTAGCAAGTCCTTGGCATCAGGGAGCCTCTCACAGGCCATCCAAACCTTGATCTGCCTTTTGGCGGAAGTGATTTTCAACATTTTCCTATTACACTTGTAGTATTTTCTATAAAGAGCAAGTGTGCACGTATTTCTCACTTAACATCAGCAACCCATCCTGAAAATCAGACATTCTGCATGAAAACACTGAGTCTATTTCTCATCATATTAAGTCGGGGAAATTATTAACACAGTCAATCTCCTAAAACACAACTGAGACACTGGTGAAAGACCTTTATGTGAGAAATAGGCCATCCTGTTAGGATGTAAAACGTGGTTCCCTGATTTCTAGAGAACTGCTGTGGGGTATTCGCTGTTGCTGTTCCTGGGGTCACGCCCAGAGCCCCTGTGTTGGCGGCACGTCAGCAACCCAGCTGACACCTTTCAGACGCGTGTGCAGCGTGCTTCTCCTGATTGAACTGGGAATCCAGCTTGAGGGTTTTTTTTTTCCCTGCATGTTGTTTTGAGGAAATTGTTGCTTTACTTTTTTGACATAAATACAAAATTTACCCCTTTAACAACCATTGACTGAAATACATATTAGAAGAATTATATGACTTATGAACTTTTAAACTATCAGAAACCAAAAGGCCTTCTACCAAAAGCATTGATCAGGATGACTTCCGGAGGTGTGCCCGTGTTTGTGGTATGACTGATGTTAATAGACGACGAGGTTAAGGAGGTGTTTTTTCTGCATTTTGAAATAATTTGTGTGGTGGAAATGAAATTTAAATTAATTCAAAAATACTTCTGGACTCTATCTCCAATTTTTCCCACTGAAGATAATTTTTAAGGAAGGCATATTGGTTTTCAGGGAAGGACGGCAGATTGAACACGTGCACACAGTGTCGCTGCCTGCCACCCATCCCTAAACGAGCAGTAGAGTGATGTTTGAAAAAGTCATACTCACATGACTGGGTGAAGTGAGAGGAGACGAACACAGTCTTGAGAGCTGGGAAGCTGACGGGTGAGTCAGGACTGACTTAGCAGGTCTGAGAAAGCCAGGTTCTGTGTTGGCAGAGAGGACAGCTGAGCACTGGTCCTGTCTGCATCACAGAATCCTCAAAAGGCTCAAAATTTAGAGGCACCGGGGACTTTAAAAAAATGAGAGAGAGAATCACAGTGAGGAGCAGAAAACAAGAGGCTAACAAGAAGGATCAGGAAGACTTGAAAGGGACCAAATAGAATCTCTAGAAGCAAATAATAGTTGACATTTAAAAACTGACCAACAGGCTAAATATCAGAGTATGCATAGTTGAAGAGAGACTTTGTAGACAAGCTGAAAGGAGTTTATTAAGAACAGCAAAGAGTTAACAGAATGGAAAATATGGCAGAAATTGGTTGGGATGTGGAGGACAGAATGCAGAAGTTTAAGATGCATTTGATTTCAGCCCCGAAAGGGAAGATAGAATGGAGAAGAGGCGATATGTGAAGAACCGTTGGCTGAAAAATAATCTGGAACTAATGAAAGATATGATGGAAATAGTTTATTTCAAACAGGATGAATAGCATCCACATTGAGAAACATCACAGCAGAGCTCCAGGCACCAGAGACCAAGACAGGATTTAAAGCAACCAGAAATGAGACCCTCCAGCCAGACGGCAGGTCCTGACGTGGCTCCTCTGCAGTCTCAGCACCCGCGGACCACAGTGGGAGCGATCTGAGACACTGGCCTCCCGCAAGGTTACCTTTTCAGAGCTAGGTAGAAATATTAGTTTCAGATAAACAAAGAAAGCGTGTTTACTACCGACATTCTTCATCAGAGACAGAATGTGATGCAGAATGGAATGGTTAACAAGTGATGAACATGTTTGCATGAGATAATTATACATCGTAGGTTCAAAAGAGAGACCGCACGGCAGCAGCGTGGGTGAGGATGAAGTTGAGAATCTCCGAGAGAGAGCCGGCTTGGAAACCAGAGAAGAATATTAAAGCCTGGGAAGCCCATTACCTGGAAAACAACAGTTTCAGAGTTGGGACAGGGAGGATAGTGACAGCAAGTCACCAGCAGGGTCACGGGGAGAACATCAAGGCCGACTGCGCGGACGGGCAGGAGACTGCAGGGCGCTCAGAGATGCGGGCCAACTCAAGGTCGGGAAGCTTTGGGCTTCTTAGTGGCAATTCTGGAATTTAGATGTCCGTGAAGCAGTAAGTTCAAAATTTTGAAGGAAAGTGACTTTCCATACAGTCCTGTTTACTCGTGGAAACTGCTGGAGGCCTGGGGGTTTGCCCCGCCCTCCCTGTCCTGGAAGTGACTGAGGCAGTCTTTCCCAGACAGGGTAGTGACGGGGAGCTGATCCTTGGGGCTCAGGGTGTGCCGTGAAGGGAGGCCCTGGAAAGGGCGGTGCCCCTGTGGATAGAGCCATCTCAGTCCTTGAAACCAGGCACGTGGACTGCTGACCATGGCAGAGCCATCGGTACCGTGCGTGTTCACACACTGGAAGCAGAGCAGACCTGGGCATCACGCATGTCTACCTCACAGTGTGTCCGCAGGTTCTCCGATGCAGCTGCCGCCCCGTGTCCAGGAGCCTCATGTTTTTCAGCTCTCAGGTTTGCATGTGAGCCCTTTTGATGGATTCCAGTTCTTAGGTGAAATTCTTCATCCATCATCTGTTTTCATGAATCCATTAGTTGGGGGTATTTTAAAGTCCCTGCGTTGCTGCAGGGTCCCCGTGACACTGGCGGCCAAGCCAGACTCGCTTCCGGGGCTCTGCCGGCCACACTGCCGCTTGGTGCCTGCCTGCCTGCCCCCCAGGGGATGTCCGGGCTCAGCTGCAGAGCAATGCCCACCCCTCCAGGGGCTCCAGGGTCCTGGCTGTTGGGTAGCATTTCCTTGCCTTCAAAGAGATTTCTTTAAAACTTCTTTAAAATCTGGTTTTCTACTTGTCCTCAGCAAGAGTTTTGGCTGCTGATGGCTCTTCTACCATTGGGTGGAATGTATCAGCTGGGGGCCTTAAGATCGGGTACACGTGGCTGCTGAGGTCTTCCGCCCTTGTGGTGCCCCTGGAGTCCCGCCAGCTGAGGCAGAGAAAACCAGGTGATGTGGAGGACTAGGTCAGTGGCCGCGAGGGGCCCCAGGATGGATCGAAGCTCTGCAGCCCCTGTAGCTGCTTGCTAGCTGCTTGCTCTTTGTGGCCTTTGCTGTGGGAACTTTAGCCCCGTCCTGAAGCCTCTCTGCCTGTCAGCTGGGGCTTGGCCATGTGATTCTTGCTGGCACAGTGCCGTGCTGGTGCAGGAGCCCATGCCCATGTCTGCTTTGGCTGCATCCCAACAATTCCTGCCCAGCAGGCTCCGCTCTAGGCCAAGTCCCTGGGAGACCGAGGCAGAGCCATGCTGTGCGTGGCTGTCATGTGGAATGAGCAGAGGAAGCACTGCTTAGGGTCTGGGTGGTTGGTGCCTGCGCAGGACGTGCCCACTGAGCATCCTCATGCCTGGAGTGGCTGCCCTGTGTGTCACAAGAGAGGGAGCTGGCGCCTCGGTGCTCAGTGCTGCAGGGCGGCAACTGCGGGGTCTGTCCAGAGGCATCACAGTTGTGACTTTTACAAAATGCAATTTAAATGCTTCAAATTTTGAATTACTCTACTAGCAAACACTCTTGACTGTTGGACCCTGGCAGGTATCACACCATCCAAAATAAACCCTTCTTTTATAGCCAGCCAGACCTGCCTGCCTCATGTCTGCGTGACCTGGACCGTCTCACCTTGGTCATGAGTCTCCCCTTGGCTGGGGGGCCTTGCAGAGCTTCTGGGCTCACAGCCTGGCGAGGGCTCTCTGCTACCCACATGGTGCTGTCGTCTCGGTCACTGCAGGTCAGGATTCCTGCATCCCAGGGAGGCTTGTGCAGGAGGCGATGCTCAAGTTAGTGCCACGGGACAGACCGGCTTCCTGGGTGCCCTGCCTTCCTCGAGTTTGGGGCCTACGCTGGGATGGTAAAGGGTGTGGTACAAGTTGCTGACCTTCACAAGACAGTAGGGCTTCACTCAGGCGGTGCCCCTCCATCTCAAAGAGGGACACATTGAGGCTGGTGTGCACAGGGCTGTGCTGAGTGCTGGGGAAGACGGACGTGGACTGGACTTGGACCGACCAGGCCGTGAAGGGCTGTGCGGCCCTGGGGGTCCCCAGGGTGAGCGCTTGTGGAGACATGAGGTAGGCAGAGACTGGTACCAGAGGCGGCTGAAAGTCGTGCTGACAACATCATACCTGCCTTTGAAGGTTAAAAAAAAAAAGGACCCTAAGACTTCAGGGTCTGCTGGTGGCATTTAGGACAGACTTGGAAGGGAGCACATAGGGCACCGGGGACATCCTCCCAGGGCTGTTTGAGAAGGAGCTGGATGCCTCGGTCCTCTCCCTCGCTCCCCGGAGTTGACAACTGCCTCCTTGTTCCAGGGAGAGGGACGGGTCCTGGGAGTGGGGACTCTACCACCCGTGAGGGTGAGGTTGAGATGGCCAGGCCTTTCCCTCTGCACCAGCTGTTTTGTTTTTTTTGGTGGTAGTGGTAGGGGGAGGATCCAGTCAGCCAAGAAGAGCCAGAGAGGCTTACACCAGGCCCTGTCCAGTGGCCCAGCACATCCACCCACCCAAGATCCAGAGCCAAGCTTTTGACAGGAAGTGGAGAAGCATCGTCAGTGTCTCGGAGGTGAGAGGACTTAGTGCCAGGGGACCAGGCAGGGTGTGGTGGAGGGAGGGACAGGGAACAGAATGGGGCCCTGAGAGCAGGAGTGAATTAGCAGGTAAATGAAATCGACGTGGTCATCCAAAAGGAGAACAGGAGGACCGAGGAACAGAGGGCGACTTCAACAGTGACCCTGCCAGTGCACGAGGCAGACTGGTCAGCCGCCTTGCAGGAGTCGGGGAACCTCAGGAGCAAGACTGACACATAAACTGTGACCCCCTCAAAAACAGTCCGTTTGCTGTCCAGGTGGAATAAGGGCATTTTCAGATGTGTACATTTTCAAAACTTTATCTCCCACCTGCCCTTTTTCAGGAAAAAGAAGAGATGGAGCCAGGAAAACACTCTCACAGAAGGGAGAGACAGTCCCAGGACGGCAGTGCCCAGGGCCTGGCCACCCTGCCTGCCGGGCCTCCAGGCTCGCTTGTCAGCGGCTTATGTGACTCTAGTGTCCCCTCCGCTTCCATGCTGGTGGACTCTGCCTGTGCCTTTCTGGGGCTCACCTGGGACTCGCCCCGCTGCTACTGTGCTCAGCCCTCTGTGGTCCTGGCCCGTGTCCTGGCGGCTGAGGGCCGGGTGAGGATGGATGCTCGGGGAGATGATTCTTGCTTTCTGGACCACATTCTGGGTCAACAGGCTGCTGACGTGAGAACTTGCAGAGTCTTGGTGGGAAGAGAGGCCACTGAAAAGGTGGTGAAGGTCCCTGGGGCGTGCCGTCTGTGATGGCCAGCAGGAGCCTGCCTGCCGGAGCTCTGGCTCACACCCCTCAGGAAGAAGTGCTCTGGAGATTCCCAGCTAAAATGAGACCCCCGTACCCCACCCATGGAGCCCTCTGCCCCACTTTGTCGTCTTGCTTTCCTGCACCAGCTTTGCCTTCGGTGCACTTGCTGTTCGTTTAAAAACAAGCAAAACAGCTTTGACCTCTACCCCTAGGCTGCATCCCTGAACCTTCCATCCTTCCTCCTTGGTCATGAGCCCATCCCCCACTGCCTGTCTCCAGGGGCCGCCAGCACCCTCTCCCACACCCCTACCTCCTCCAGCCCTCACCTCATTCATCATGCCTGTAGACACATTGGTCAGGAAAAGTGGGATTACTGCTGTGTGCTGATTTCTCCTAAACTTGCATCCAAAACTCAGATCTCTTCCCGAACCACAGGTGCCTGTGGCTGAGCAGCTGCTTGATGCACAAAGTGCCTCGCCTGCCTGCTGGAGAGCGTCGTCCAGCACCGTCCAGCACCGTCCAGCACCGTCCAGCCCTGTCCAGCTCCATCCAGGTGGCACTGCCCCACTGCCCTGGCTCAGCCCACGCCACCACATGGGTTGTTGTCTGTATACCCATTTGGGCTGCAGGCGGGGTGCTGGGAGGCGGGACACCCACCGCATGGGATGCTGTGGAGACTTGAGGTGCTGCAGCGCCCACAGCAGATGACACACAACTCTGAACGTGTAGAAAACTGTGGAGAGAGAACCAGCAGCTCTGGGGATCAGGGAAATCCAGTGGGAATCTTGAGGAACACACGGCCTTGTCTGCGCAGTTTAAAACTACAGGGGACTGACTGACAGGGTTGGGAAACGGCACCTGCATGCTGGATGGGAGCTGGGTTTAGGGCAGACATGGAGAGCTGGCAGCTGTGGCTGTCCGCAGGCCCAGGTTTGCTCGGAACTGCTGGCTGGCAGGTTCTGTTGTCTGCTCACCTATGGGTTATCAGTTACTGCGGGAGTGGTCTGAGATCTCCCACCATGACCGTGTCTATGTCTCCCTTTGGCTTGGCTGTCTCTATGCCTGAGGCTGTGTTGTCCTGTTTTGTCTTCCCTTTGTTGGCCCTTCGGGGTGGCGGCGTGTCCCTCTCTGGGCACTGCTGTTTCCTCCCGGTATCAGTGCCCCCCACTGAATGCTCAGGGGACTGGCCTGCCGTGCCCCAGACCTGCATCACCGCTCAGGAAGTGCCAGCTCTTTCAGGGCTGCTGCCTTCTGGGGCCTTGGTACGCCCTCCTTACTCTCCTCTTGTGCTGCGGCTTAGAAGGGTAGGTAGCCTGCTGCATCCAAGGCCCTTGGAGAAGGGGCAAAATTGGAGACACCCTTCTGCTGTGCCCTGGCCCCCCTTTTCCACCACCCTCTCTCCCCTCCATCTCTCTCTCCCCTCCCCCTCTCCATAATAGCAGCAGGTATGGGAGGTTAAATAGCCCTGGGAGGGCTCTATTGATTATCGGTGCAACCCAGCTTTAGGATAAGGGATCCATTATCCTCTCATTTGGCTCCTCCATGAGGGACCTGCTTCAGGAATGGCTGGATCCAGCTGCTAGGTGGTCATTCTCCTTTTCCCCATTATTTATTTCTGCCCACTTAATTTTTTCGAGAAACCTCCCCCTGCTGGGGACAAAATGATCCAGCAGCTGCAGGCCCCAAGCCCCACCCTAGTGCTCCCAGCAGGCCAGGTTTGTCTTCTGCTGCAGTTCTCTCGATGCTGCCTCTGCACTGTGTCCTTCCTGTGGGGTCAGGTGCAGGCACTCAGACCCCCGCAGGGCCCTGGGGAAGGGGTCTGGTAGCAGAGAGGAGGGGGAGGAGCATAGATGGCTGGCTCCGGTGGCAGGTGCTGGGCCCAGCAGGACCTACAGAGCGTGAGTTCAGGTGCTGGCCTTTTCAAAATGGGACGTAGAGGTTCTGCCTCATAAGCCTTGTTGCCTGACCTGAAAGGGTGAGGACCTCGGGCAGGTGTGGAGTGGGAAGTGGGATGGTGCTCTTGCCGGTCGTTACATGGTAAATAGGAGGTGCTCCGTAGATGGTTAGGGCTGTGCCCTTAGATGCTGAAGCTAGAGGCAGATTTGAGGAGCCAGTGCGTCTTCGTGGGTGTCAGGTTCCAGGCCAGCCTGCTGGGTTGTGGTTCCGGGCTTGCTGCCTCGCCCCGTCCTCTTAAGTGTTTGTGGGGTGACTGCCCTCGTGTGAGGGGAGGCAGACCCATGAGCCGCTATGAGCTGCACGTGGATGAGGAGACCCGCCTGCCGGCCCTGTGCCGCTGCGTTGTGCTGAGCAGGCAGGCCGGCCGCTGTGTCGGAGAGACTGCACTGCTCCAGCTTTCCTCGGAGGTGATGCTCAGCTCTGGGCTCCCCACTGGCAACTGTCCTGTCACTTTCCGACCCTCCCGACGGGCAGCTCTGCGTCACTTCTCAGCCATATGCCAGGACGTCTGGCTCTTGGGAGTTGGGTCTGGCAATGATCGCGGGTGACTGCTCACTGCCCACTGCCTGCTGCCCGGGGGCGGGGCCGAGCAGCTCGGCCTTTGACCTTTGTTAGGAATGTACTTTAGCCCTGGTTTGTGCCAGTTTTCAGGGATGTTCCATGGCTGGTCCCCTGAGGTGAAGCCTCTCTCAGGTGTGAGGCCTCTGCCCACCGTGCGACAGGCCACCCGGCAGGCCTGCCTCTGGAAGCACCTTCTGCGCATACCCCTGGGGCTGCACAAGCTTTCTCCGGAGTCAGTGTGTCCACTCTTGACCATCACAATTTCACATTCTTACGTTTAATGTGACTGGATCTTTAAAAACCTGGTCTGGCAGACTTGGTCCTACCCTGACCACTGGTCTGTTTGTGTTTATTGAAATTATTATATTTGAAGTTATTTCTATCATCTTACCTCACACTCTATTTTCCTATCATTTTGGGACAGATTGCTGTTTTCCTCTTTTCTTAGCTTCTTTTGTATTGATTATTTTTTCTTGATATTTTTTTTTCTCCTCTAATAGTTTGGAATTCATTCACTCAGCTTCCATAGTGGCTGCCCTGGGTATTTTAACACGCAGAATTCATTTATCAAATCTAAACTTAATTGATATTTTTAGTCTCCTCCAAACAATTCAAAGCTCTTAGAACTTTAAGAGTCTCATCACTCCCCTCCCACCTGCAGGCTGGCCTCTCCCTCTCCCAGCCCACAGCTCCTGGCCCTCCTGCTGGGGGCGTCTCTGAGTGGGTCACCAGCTGGGCCCATCCAAGGCTGTCTCTTCCATCCCTGCTTCCTCCAAACCGAACAAGATCAGCTACTGGCCAGGCCCTCAGATGCCGGACAGCAGAGGGCCCCTTGATTTCTTCTGCTCCTGGCTTCCTCAGCCTTTGCCCTCTGAGGTTCCAAACTTTCTTCCCATCTAATCTATGGATTAAAAAAATTTTTAGTAGTTTTAAACTGTTGCGTGTGTCGTAAAGCCATGTGTTTGTTCTCAAAGGGTTGGTCAGAGCTGTGCAGTTCATTCTTCTGAGAGTCCTCCCTTCCAGCAGGTACCGGGCTGATCTCCTGTCACAGTGGAGATAGGTCCCTCTCCTCGGCACCATGGCCCCTGTGGCTGCCCAGCTTGGCCTTCTAGGAGGCCACTGCCTCTTCTGTGACTGGAACTTGGCAGAAAGGAGCCTCTGATAGTCAGAGCTGATGAAACGGCCCTTGCTTTCAACAGCAGGTTTCTGGAACCTCCAGCGAGCAGCTGGAAGAGACACCCTGCGGCAGGGGAAGCCTCCCCAGGCACCAGAAGGGCTCGGCCTGAGGGCCTGCTTGGACTGCGGGGGCCCTTACTGTGACTGCTGGCGCCAACCAGAAGAGTGCAGGCCTCAACTCTGTGTTTCTCAATGGTTTTCTGTCCTGCTTTCTGTTGTAGATAAACGTTTCTGCCCCTCTGGGTTTGATTTCCTGATTGAGTCCTGACGAAGCCGGTGCTCACTCAGCACCTCTGCTCACTTCTGGGCCTAAGAAAGACTCATAGCCACTCCTCACCCTCACCCATTGTGGTTTTGACTAAAAATGTCATTTTATGCCTTTGAAAACACAGCTAGTGGGCATGTCTCCCTGCCGTGCCCCCCTACCCCACCCCCGATCTGTGGGAGCAAAGTGTGCTGTTGCTGCTGTCGGGAAGCCATTGCGTTTTACTCCTTCTTCCGAGACATGGCCTAGCCGACCTCAGTGGGTTTCACTGTCTCACCACAAGGGCGCAGCCCCTCTGTGGCCCCGTGGGTAATGCTCTACCTCCCACAGGCTACTTTTATGCTGGACTCTGTTCAGCTGTGTGGGTTTGTCTGCTCATGGAAGTTGACCAACTTTGCATCGGAGAAATATCTGCTGGCTCTTCAGCCTTGGGGGTGGTAAGGTGCTCGGGGCGTGGTGAGCTTGTGCTGTCGAGCGCAGGCTTCCTAAGGGTGAGTCAGACCACACGGGCAGCACATGAGAGGATGCACCAAGCTTGCCTTGAGTGTCCTGCGTGGAGGTGGGGAGGACGGCATGGTCAGGCCTGAGTGTAGTGACCCTGCGGGTGGAACAGGGCTAGGGGCTGGCAGGAGCAGGCCAGCCTCCTGGACGTGGCTCCTGCCTTTGGCATTTTCTGTCTGGACGAACCATCCTCTGGATGGAGGGTGCTGGTTAGTGCCCCAGTGTCCCCTCCTGTCTGTCGAGGGCGTCGCCCGTGGCCGTGAGCTGTAGGGAGTCTCTGGGGTGCCGAGGTGCCCAGGGCAGAGTGTGTCCCCCAGTGAGTGAGGAGCAGCACAGGGGAGGGCCGTTCTGGACCCCATTGGGCCTCGGGCTGTCGTCACTCTGGTGAGTGCCCAGGGCTGCAGTGTGTGTCCGGCCTCTGTGCAGGCACCAGGCCCCACGCACTCGCGAGCACTCATGTGCTTTCGCACTGTCAGTGCCACCCAGGCTACCACAGGCAGAGCTGCCAGGCTGGCGGGGAGGGCTGGCGCAGGTCCCCCTATGCCCCCACCCTGCTCTCAACCAGTGGGGGCCATCCTGGGATCTGGAGCAGGCACTGGGGTGGGGTGTGCGGGGTGGGGCAGCGGGACCGCCGTCTGTGGGAGGAGCATGCTGGGCCCAGGAGCAGATCGCAGCTTCCTGGGGCTCGTTCTCCCGCAGACCCCCATCAGGAGCCGGCACAGAGAGTCTTCTGTTCCAGAACTCGCGTAGGAAGTTGGAATCGGGAACCTTCTCGCCCACTTATGACCGGAACTGTCCTGCAGCGTGGAGCGGGGGAGGAGCAAGCGGCTGCCCTGGGGGTAGGGGGACAGCGAGGCCTAGGGGCCCCACATGGTGTCAGGCACTTGCATCTCATCCTGCTCTGGGTACGGCCCGCCTGCCGGCCATCCTGGCGGTCCCACCGCGGCTCTGAGTCTCAGCACAGGGCAGGTCTGGACCACTTTCTGCTCGTCTGTGGCACGAGCACCGAGCAGGACCTGCCTTCTGAGGTGAGGGGAAAGACAGCGGAGCGGGCCACGTGGTGAGGGTCTACAGAGAGGCGGGCGTGTGTGCAGCTGCTGGGAGCCTGGGCACTTGGCAGAGGGCAGCTGTTGTCATGCCAGTGTGAATGTCTGTGAGTTTTCCACGTGTGTTTACTGGCCTCATTGTACCAGGTGCTCTTCAAGAGGCGTGATCTGCGGAGGGAGGAGGAGCGCCAACCGCAAGGGAGGGGCCACCTCCAGGGAGTACTGAGCACTTGTCTGTGCACCTCTCCCCACAGGGCGTGTCACCGGGGACCTGTGTCACCAGGGACCTGGGTCCCCAGGGCTCTGACCGGGACCTGCCCCACCTGCACCCTCATCCCCACTGAGCCAGAGCAGCCGAGGGCACATGGCACGGAGCCGGCCCCAGGCTGCATTGACAGTGGGCAGTGTGCTGTGAGGTTGGGACCCTGGGGCCTGGAAGGTCATTGAGGGGCCTGGGGTTGGGGGCCCAGCCCACGGAGACTTTCAAGGTAACGAACCGCCTTCAAGTGAGGGGTCTGTGCAGAGCGTTTTGCAGGGAGTCGGCCAGGAAGGAACTTAAGTGTGGGATGGCGGCCTGGCCCCAAGAGCTTCCTTCCCCAGCCTCCCATTAAATTACTCATGCAGGCAAGTGAGACACCCTCATCAGTAAGTTGTAAAAGCCCATGGAAGTCACTGAGCGAAGAGGGGGGCTTGCACAGGGCAGGCGCCAGCCATCTCTGCACCGGACCATGGGAAGTCGGGTGGGGCCAGCGGGGCTGGGCCGGGCGTGGCAGTGGCCCACTCGGGCAAGTGGGAATGGAGTGGACTGGCTTCAGGATTTTTTGGCTCCGTGGGCCTGCTTGCAGGGTGCCTGTTTGTGCTTCCAGTTGTCCCTTGATAGTTTCAGGAGCTTTATTGTCCTCAGGGACCCTCTGTTTCCTCCTGGGTCAGGGCAGGGACTGCACAGATGCCCCTGCCCGGCTGGCGGGCCTAGAGGAGTGGCAGTGAGAGGAGCCCTCGCACCCGCCCGCAGCCAAGCACTCGGTTGCCAGGTCCCTCCAGTGCCTGTCACACACTTGCGCTGTTCAGAGGAGCCTGCCTTCCATCAAGTCAGCCAGCCGTTTCGTTCCACTGAGTGGAGGTGCAGGCCCTGGGGCCGAGCAGTGATCAGAAGGCACTGCTCTCATTCAGTGGGTTTTTAAACAGCCGCAGCAAGGCCTCAGTAATAAGGACAACGTCCTCTGCCTCGCCATGCACTGGCCTCCTTCCTAGGGGGAGACCCCCGGCCCTGTCCCAGTGCCCAGGGTCACTGCGCCACCCCCACCCTCCTTACTGAAGCCCCCTCGTTGTTACGGGGCTGAGGCCATTGAGGGCCGGGGGCTCAGCCTGGAGGGGGTCAGGGACTGGAGCTCCCATGGGTGCAGGACGGACAGTGCTGGCTCCTCCTCCAGACACTGTCACAGCCACCCGCCCTCACTCCTCCCAAGCCAGGGGTGCTGTGCTGGTGGAGGGTTTTGGGAAGGACACGGGTGTCACAGCCCAGCTCCTGTGTCCCGGCCACTGGCTTCTAAACGGTAGAGATTTTGTTCTCTCTAAATAGCCCACAGGGGCCCTGGTGCAGCTTATTGGTGAGGGAGGCATGCCCGCCACGGGTAAGCATAGCAGGTCTGTGTGTCCTGCTTGCCCGTCATGTGACCCTGAGGCCAGAGGTCAAGTACTGTCCCCATAGCAGCGGCTTTCCAGCACCTTGAGGGGCAGCAGCCCCCAGGATCCACAGTCTGTGGTGTCCAGGCAACTCCAAACAGCAGTGTCCTTTCTCCGACGCCCTTCCGCAGAAAGGTCTGAGAAGCTGGTTCTGCCCCGCGGTGGATTCCGTGACTTGCGGGTGGGCTGGGTCGTGATCTTAACCCTGACAGCGAGGCCCCTCCCCTGGATGGGGTGTCAGTGTGCACGCTGCAGGCGGCGGGTGTGGTTGAGCCAGTCTGGCCCTCGCTGCTGGGGAGAATGGGGCTCTGTGCCTCCAGCTCAGAGCCGGGCTTTCAGAACATGAAGCTGAGACGGACTCATTGTTCAGAACTTGGAAAACTTATTAAAAACAGCATTGAGAGTGAAACGTAGGCCTTCTGCAAGTGATGGCCGGGTAGAGACTTGTTTATTCCACTTGCCTCCCTGAAACTCACTGAAATGGACAAAAAGAATGAAGAGAGGGAACAGGATTTAATCTACCATGAGTCTGAGGGACAGCACAGCGGGAGGAGGCTGTTGGGCAGAGGGGAAGAGGAGCCAGCGCTGCCAGCAGGGTCGGGTTGGGTTGGGTTCCCCCAGCAGAAGATTTTCAGGGGCCCCAGTGGCGACACTTGCTTGGTGGGAGAAGGTCTGTGGTTTGGGTGGGCATTGGTGAGAGAGGAGCTGGAGGAGGGAGGCCCAGCTGCCCCAGCCACACCCTCTCCAAGGGGTAGAGGGGAAGGAGAGGGGATGGCACTCCCTGTGCCAGTGTTGGCCTCTAGCAGTGCCTTGGGCCTGCAACCTGCTTGCTGTGGGGGCTGAGAACCGGCCTCTGCCCTCCTGGGACTCGCCTTGCGGTGAGCTACCTGCGGTCAGGTGGACATCACCCCGGAAGGGCTCCCACAGGCCATGGAGCCACCTTCCCTCCTGCCCCTCGCAGCACGACTGAGACCGAGGCCCCAGTGGTCACTCAGAAACCAGGAGACTCTTGCTGGAACCAGCGGGAAGAAACTGCTGGCCAAGGCCAGGGGTGTTGCTTGCATGGTGCAGGGAGCCTGCCTGAGCAGAGCACAGACGAGGGCCCGGTGCGCCTGGGACTACAGGCTGTCCTGTGCTGCGAGGGGCAGACCGCTCTGTCTTCCATTTAAGTTGAGTTTCTGTCACTTGCAACCCAAAAATGTCCTAATACCAGAAACTCATTTCCAGAGCAGACCCTGTAAAGAAATGTGGCAGAAGAGCATCCTGGAATGACACACTGGGTGGGAGGCCCCTCGCTTAGCCCTGGCCCTTCCCTTATTTTTAGGTGAGCAGTGACCAGGAACCACGTGGGCCCCTCACGTAGACACTGAAGGAGAAGGAGGGAGGGATGAGCACCAACAGCAGGAGAAGAGCAAACCCAGGAAGCGGAGGGAGCACAACACTGAAAATTCATAGAGAGGGGCTCAGAGAAGAGACAGGATGGCAGGAGTTGGGGAGTGAGCTGCGGAGCTGAGGGGTCAAAGACAAAGACGGTGACAAACATGAGCCCCACCCGCAACAGCAAACGAGGGGATGGCTGCTGCTGGGAAAGACTGAGTCTCCCAGGGAAATTCTCAATAAAAATTTGGTAAATCCAATGCAACAATACATAAAAAGGACAGTATATCACAACCAGCTGGTATTTGTCCAAGGAATGGTTTAATGTTAGAAAATTGATCAGAAGGATCCAGCTGTTCTCAAACCAAAAAAAGAAAAGTCATGCGATCATTTCAGTAGACATGGTAAAAATGTTGTACAAAATTCAATACCCATTGCTAATTTTCAAAACTTCAGCAAACTAAGAATTCAAGGAAATTTCCTCAACTAGACAAAGGACATTTATGAAACACCTACAGCTAACATCATGCTCAAGAGTGAAACACTGGCTGCTTCCCCTAGGATCGGGGTGAGGCACTGTCCCCTCTCACTGTCCTGTCCAGCACCTTCATGGCGGTTCCAGCCACTGCAGTGAGGCAAGAAAAAGAAAGAAATCACCCGTATTGGAAAGGGAGAAGCGAAACTATGTTCACGCTTGACGTGGTTGTCTGTGTAGAAATTCTAATGAAACTTGCGAAGTGGGGGGAGCAATTAGAATAAGTGAGTTTAGTAGCACTGTCACAGGTACAAAGACCAATATGCAAAAACATTATGTATTTCTGTACTAGTAACAAACAATTGGAAATTGTTTTATATATTTTTTAGCATCAAAAATATGAAATGCAGGTAAATTTGACTAAATATGTGCAAGATCTCTACACTAAAAACTGCGAAGCGTGGCTGAAGGAAACTGTTGTGACTAATGGAGAGCTGACCAGGTTAGCAGATCGGGGGGCTCAGAATCACTGTGTCTCTTGTTTTCCTCGTGTTAGTGTGTAGACTGGATGCAGGCAGTTTTGTAGAAACTGAGAAGCTGATTCTGAAATTCGTATGAAAATGCAGAGGAACTGGAAGAGTAAAACAACTTCCAAAATGAAGAGTGCAGTTGGAGGGCTAACCCTGCCTGATTTCAGGCCCAGGGCTTTTTGGCCCACCCAGGTGAGGTGTCCGTCCCAGGTGGGAGGAGGCTGTCAGGAGCTGACCCCCAGACACCGAGCGCACCGATGTGTCCGAGGCGGCGGCCTTGCCTCTCCAGATGAGCCAGGGCAGGTGGCTGAAGACCACCGGATGAGCAGGTAGAGGAGGTTGGTTTGAGCTGCTCTCAGGTTAGGGTAGGTACCTTTTAGTTTTTCAAAATTTCACTAACACTGCTGTGTTTTAATTTTTTTGTTTTTGATACTGATGCCGTACAAGAAAGTCAATACTTGTTTCACTTTTTTATTTTCTTTTCTTTAATTGAAGAGTAGTTGATTTACAGTGTTGTGTTAGTTTTTGTTTCCCTTTAAAAAAAATTGCATTCCTAGTAGTCTTTGTGGCTCTGTGAGTGGCAGGAAGGAGAAGACTGGCAGCACTTCCTGCAGGGTAGCACCTTCCAGCTTCTGAGCCGGCTGAGTCAGGCTGGACCTGGGTGCTGAGTCCGTCTGGGCCTTAGCCAGGGTGTCTGATGGGCCTGCAGTGTCTCTTCCCCTTGGGCCCTTGGCCAGCTGTGTCACCACCTCGTGCCCTAAACTGGTTTTCTCTCCCTTCGAGTAGCACAGTTAGGATTGGTGGACCAGCCTCTTCCAGGGGGGCCTTGTCCTGACACCAGCAGGTGGGGACGGGGAGCCCCGGGGATGTGCCTGCTCCGCATTTCTTCGAATGCTTTACTAAAGTGAGGCATGTGCTTGTGGAAGCACTGGCATGGAACTCCGAGAGCGTCTGTCACCAGCACTCGTGCCACAGCAGCTCTGCCCCTGGCCCCACCTGTCCCCACCTGGCATTGAGGGGCTGCTTCTGATTTCTAACAGCAGGGCCTCAGCATGCCGGACCTGGAGCTTCTGTGAGGGAATCGTACTGTGTCTGGCTTCTGCCTCTCACTCCCTGGGAGCTACACCCAGGTTGTTGGGGGTGACCCCTTCCTGCACTTTGAGTGTCCACTGGGGGTGACCCCTCCGTGCACTTTTGAGTGACCCACCAGGGGTGACCCCTGCCTGCACTTTGAGTGTGCATTCTGCTGGGGAGAACACCCGGCTGCTGTGAGCAGTGTGGGAACACTGTGTGCACGTCTTGGTGAACTGACGTGTGTACTCCTGGTGGCCCCCACGATGGCAGTGGCAGCCCTGGATGCAGGGCTGCAGCGTATGTGCAACACAGCAGAGACACGGCCGACCGCGTCACAGTGGGCCACACCGTCTCCCACAGCCCCAGTGGCCCCACACTGCTGCCAGCGTGGGATAGGCTCTTTCCATTTCAGCCACTTTGGGGGCAGGCTAGTACTCCGTTACACTTTCAAGTAGTGTCTCTGTGACAACTCATGAGGCTGAGCATGTTTCTATGTGTTTATTAGCCATTTAGACATTTTTTTTTGTGAGTGTATGTTAAAGTCTTTTGTCCTTTTTTTTTCTTTTTTTTTTTCTTTAGGAATTTTTATGTGTTCTGTAAATGGTCCTTTGTCAGATCACATATGTACGCACACGTATGTATCTTATTGTACATATTCTATGCAGCAAATGCCTCCCACCTTGAATTTGTCTTTTTATTCACAATGGCAAAACAAACACCGATAAACAGAGGTCCTTAATGTTATAGTCCAATATATTGTTTCCTTTGTGGTAAGTGTATTTTGTGTCTGGTTAAGATATCTGCACCTACTGTAAGACCACTAGATTTTTTTCTGCATTTTTCCTAAAAGCCTTACTTTACTTTCAACGTTCAGCTCTGAAGGTTCCTAGGAACTGAGTGTGCTGCACTGGAGGGTGGCGTCAGGGCCTCTTTCTCCTGTACGTGCATCACGTCAGCACAGTGCCTGTCCTCAGTCAGGTAGCCTGCGCGTGCCAACGACCCTCGAGTGTGACCAGTCGGAGGCGTGCCATGTGCTGCTCGCACGTGGACGTGGTAGCGCCAAGTAGGTGGTGTTGCCTGGGTTTGACAGGCAGGGACTCTGCTCTCAAAGGTGGCAGGCGGCTTGCCCAGGGCTGGTGGGCAGGGGGCCTGGGTGCACTGCCCAGGGCTGGCCGGGACTCGGGGACCTGGGAGGCTGGCTCTAGCCTGGGTGTGCCTCAGTCTTGCTGGTGACCTGGGCTGTGAGGGGCTGGGCTGGGCTGTCACTGGTTCCCCAAACCCAAAGGCGTGCTGAGATGTTTTCCAAACTTAACGTGCTTACAGACTTCCGCTCTCTCGCAGGGCAGCACCTTCCTGACTGATGCTGGAGGGGCGTCCCACCCAATGACCTGCTGATGTCCGTCCACCTGGGTCCTCGGGAGAAGGCTGCCATGTCCCAGACACAGGACTACGAATGTGAGAGCCATCATGCTGGCGGGCCGGAGTCTCGGATTCCAGGATCGAGCACCAGGTGAGGCGGAGGTGCCAGGGGACCAGCAAAGCAGGAGGAGCCCTTTCTTCCTTCAGAGGTGTCTCCACTGGTCAGCTGTCCCACCCACTCTCCTGTGCCCGGCACCACTTTCCTTTCCCGAGTGATTGGTGCTCCTTCTGAATTTGGTGTCCCTGTGGAAGCACAGTCCCCAGGTGGTCCCACCTCCTGTGGTGGACGTGCTGCAGAAGGAGGGCTTCTCCTCGGGCCAGGGGACTTGGCTGCCTGGGCTGGACTCCCTGTCCACCGGTGGCCTGGCCCCGCTCCTCACGCCACCGGGCATGGATCCATGCCAAGGCAGAAGCCACAGAAGATCATTTTGATTTTTCTGATTCATAGCTTTCTTTGGGAATAACTCACCAAGTTGCAGGGATAGGAAAGGTGCTCCAAACACTGGGTCCCCTTGCCTGGGTTCCCCTGGTGTCTGTGGTGTGCTGCCCTTCCCTCCACACATGAGCTGTGCTAAGTGTCCTCGGGTGGGCCTCGCGTGTCCGGCCCAGCCTTTGCTGAGTCCCCCAGGTCGGGTCACCGTGGGCACTTGTGCTGCCAGGCTTCGGCCCTTGGGCCGTCGGGGCCTGCTTGGGCAGCAGGTTCCCTGCCGTCCTCTTGTCTCCCGGCCCCTCCAGCACAGCTCACCCAGTGGCTCTCATCTGCACACATCACCTTTACTTTTTGTGACCTGAAAGATTTCCACTTTCTTTCTCTGCCTTTTGTGACACGGACACTTTTTAAGGTAACAGTCGCCTTTGTTACAATAGAGCCCTCAGTTTGATTTGTCTGATGATTTATTAGGAGAGTGCCGGCAGTGGCTGTCTGCGCTTGTCTGCTCTCTCCGGACAGTAGCTGCTTTCCCCACCACCATGCTCCTCCCCAGGTCTGGTGCTTTGACGGTTTCTTACAAGACCCAGGCTTCCCTGGGCGGGTGCAGAATGCCAGCTTCCCAACCACAGCACTGATTCCAGGGCTGCCATCAGCGTCCCACATCCTGTATCCTGCATCCCGCAAGCCGAGCCCCTTCCCTCTTCCTGCTCCCGGGTCCCTTTGTTTTCACCCCGCACTTACTTATTTGGTGCCCATGCTACCCAGGGCGGGCCAGGGGTGCCTGCAGGCTGGCCCCCGTGACTCTGGGAGCCTCCCTCCTGCAGTTCACGGGCTGCATCTTGTTCTGCCCCCTTCCCGTCATCAGCTGTTTGTCTGAGGGGACCTGCTTCCTGAGGGCACACACTGTCTCAGAACCAGAGTAGGGGCTCCGTGTGCTCATGGCTCCTGCAGTGTGTCTGCTTCCTGGCCCTGTAAGCAGACAGACGAGAAGGCGTGTGCTCATGAGCGCACACATGTGGACACAGAGAGAGCACATTAGAGATGCTCATTCACACAGACACCGGCCCCTTCCCAGGGCATCTTCTTGCCGTGTCCCGTTGCAGTCATCCTTTTCCTGCAGGAGAGCCCTGCTCCCAGGAGTGTCATCTGAAAGTGTGTCCAAAATTACTTAAAAATTTGGGGTTTATTTGCACACAGCCCCTGTGCACACTCCACCCAAGAGCAGGAATGGAGTCTATTCCTCTTCACAGGCTGCTTGGATTAGTTTTCTTTTCCCTTCCTGTTGTGGTTTTTATGTTAACTGGAGTGCAGTTGGGTTCATTTGTTTCAGTTTGAGGTTTTTCTCTCTCGCTTTCCAATCATACTGATTCACTTTGTTTTTTAAACATGTAGAATATTAACATGTTTTAAAAGACAAAACTATCCAAAAGGTGCATTCAGAGAAAGACCCCTCAGACCCTCTTGCACCCCTACCCACTTCTTGCAGGTCAGTTTGCAGGTTTACCTCCTGGGTTTCTGTCCTGAGGCCCCCCTGTCCTTTGCAGCTACCTGGTGGCAGCGGTTACTCTGCAGTTGCTTTGTCTTGTTGGGGGTGTGTCTGCAGGGAACCCAGGAGGGGCTGCTGGGCTGGAGACGTTGTGCCGTTGTCCCCATGTGTGTGCCCTCTGTCTGTCACAGCCTCCCAGGATGGGCCCGGACCAGATGAGACGCCTGGGGGCAGCCAGCCTCACTGTGGCTTGGGCTTTATGTCCGACGCCAGGTGAAGTGGAACTTTTTCCATGTGAACTTTTGCTCACTTTGTGATTGTCTGTTCTTATCTTTTTCCCATTTTTCTATAGTATTTTTGGTTTTTTCCTTGTTCAAATTTATATATTAAGGTTATGAACCTTTTATCTATAATTTATATTGCAAATATTTAACATTTTCACCAAATGTGTCCAGAAAACCCTAATCTTTTTATTTTATTACTTTTTTTTTGCAGGAGGGAGGTAATTAGGTTTATTTATTTACTTTTTCATTGGAGGTACTGGGGATTGAACCCAGGACCTTGTGCATGCTAAGCATGCACTCTACCATTTGAGCTATACTGTGCCCCATCAAATCTTTTGATTCACAATGTTGTGTTAGTTTCTGGAGTACAGCAAAGTGATTCAGTTTTATATATATATATATATTCTTCTTCATATTCCTTATCATTATAGGTTACTGTAAGATACTGAATATAGTTCCCTGTGCTACACAGTAGGTCCTTGTTTATCTATTTTATGTATAGTAGTATGTATCTGCAAATCCCAAACTTCTGTTTTATCCTTATTCCCCACTTTCCCCACTGGTAACCCTAAGTTTGTTTTCTGTGTCTGTGAATCTGTTTCTGTTTTGTAAATAAGTTCCTTAGTGCCAGTTTTTTTAGATTCCACATATAAGTGATATCATACGATATTTGTCTTTCTTTTTCTGACTTCACTTAGTATGATGATCTCTGGGTCCATCCATGTTGCTACATTATTCCATTCTTTTTTTTATGACTGAATAGTATTCCATTGTATAAATACACCACAGCTCCTTTATTCAATCATCTGTCAATGGACACTTAGGTTGTTTCCATGTCTTGGCTATTGTATATAGTGCTGCTGTGAACATTGGGGTGCATGTATCTTTTTGACTTAGAATTTTCTCCAGACAGACACCCAGAAGTGGAATTGCTGGATCATACGGTAACTCTATTTTTAGTTTTCTAAGAAATCTCTGTACTGTTTTCCATAAGGGCTGCACCAAATTACATTCCCACCAACAGTGTAGGAGGGTTCCCTTTTCTCCACGCCCTCTCCAGCATTTGTTGTTTGTAGACTTTTTGATGATGACCATTCTGACCAGTGTGAGATGATACCTCATTGTAGTTTAGATTTGTGTTTCTCTAACAATTAGTGATGTTGAGCATCTTTTCATGTGCCTGTTTGCCATGTGGATGTCTTCTTTGGAGAAATGTCTGTTGAGGTCTTCTGTCCATTTACTGTTTTCGTTTTTTTTTTTATATTAAGTTGTATAAGCTGTTTGTATGTTTCGGAAATTAGTCCCTTGCCCGTCGCATCGTTTGCAAACAAACGTGCAGGAGCAGGTGTGCATGGTGGTGGTGTTGATGCTGAGCAGGCCTGACAGCTGAGGGTTGCGGGGCCCAGGGTCCTGGGTGTGAGGTGCCTCGCTCAGGCCAGGTCTGACTCCAATTGGAGCCCATGGGTCAGTGCTGCCCCTTGGCCTCCGTGCTTGTCCCGGTGGCACTGACTGGTGTGCGTGCTTGGTCCCAGACACCCACCATCCTTCATGAAGCCCCAGCCCCTCTCTGCTCCCTGCAGCAAGTGCCCCACCTGCCGCCCTATGCCTGCTGGGCTCCTGCCGATGGCAGTCCTTTTTAAAGCGAGGCATAATTCACTTGCCTCGAAATTCACTCTTCAAAGTATACAGTGTCTCTAGTGCTTTCAAGGTTGTGCAACCATCCTCACTATGTACATCTGAACACTTTCACCGCCCCACAAAGAAACCCCTTCCCATTGGCAGTCCCTCCCATTCCCTCCCCTAGCCCCTGGCAGCCACTAATCTACCTTCTCTCTCCATTTGTCTGTTCTGGACAGTTTAAATAAATGGAAACACACAATAGTGGTCTTTGTACCTGGCATTTTCACTCAGCATAATGTTTTCAGGGTTCATCCATGCTGTAGCCTGTGTCAGGGCTTCCTCTTCATAGCCGTACGACACTCCAGCGTGTGGGTACAGCACACTTTGTTTACCCACTCATCAGGGGCTAGACGTGCGGTTCGCTCCTCCTGTTGGCTGTGCATAGATAATGCTGCTGTGAACATTTATGTGCAGGTCCTGTGTGGACCTGTTCCTGTGTGCCGAGGGCTGGGGTCACTTGGTAACTCTGTGTCGAACTTGGTGAGGAGCCGCAGACTCAGCACTAACATCTTACGTCCTGCCAGCAGTACAAAGAGGTTGCAGTTGCTCCACATCCGACACCTGCTGACATGACTTAAAATACCGTGACTCCAGCCAGCTTGCGGGCATGCGTGGGCTCACGGTGGTCGCTGTGCCTCTCCCTGACTGCTTGTGAGGGTGACCGCCTTTTTATGTGCTGTTGGCTCTTTGTGCCTCTTCTTTGGAGAAACGCCTGTCCAGATTTCCCGTTTTGAAACTGGGCTGTAGGAGTTGTGTGTGTGCTCTGGACGCCAGTCGCTCGGCAGACGTGTGATTTGCAGATCTCTGTGCGTGTCTTTCCACTCTCTTGACGGTGTTATTCATGGCACAGACATTTTTAATTTTGGTCAAGTCCAGTTTACCTGTTTTTGTTTTGTTGCTTGTGCTTCTGGTATCAGGTCTAAGGATCCATGGCTAAATCGAGTCACAGAGGGTTGCCTCTGTGTTTCCTTCTGAGAGTTTTGTAGTTTGGCTCTTACAGTTAGACCTTTGGTCCACCCGAAGTTAGCTTCCGTGTGTGGTGTGAGGCGAGGCCCAGCCTTGCCCGTCTGCCTGTAGATCCCCAGCTGCCCAGCACCGTTTGTTGAGGAGACTGGCCTTTCCCAGGGAGCGGTCCCTGCGCCCCTGTGGGATGTCTGTAGGGCAGGGGATGTGCTTGGCCGCACTTGCCTCCCTTTCACCTGGTAGACCACCTGGTGACCTGGTGCCTACTTGGCACTCAGTAGGTTGTTCTGGGAAATAAATACATGAACAGATCATTGTCAGCAAGTAAACGTCTCCAAGATTCTGGGGAAAGAGACAGATCCATTGGTGAGCAGCATGCCCAGTGCACTGGGGAGAGGCTGCAGCCCCAGGTGCCACGCGGCCACCCTGTGTGACACCCCCACCTGCGTCACAGCTGTGAAACTGCGTCATCTTGTATCCTTCCACCACTGTCCCCAGGTGGCTTATTCTTTCCTTCCAAGTTCATTTTAGATACTGTTGCCAAATAAGTCTTCTCAGACCCAGCTGTGAGGGTGTGGCTGGGCCGCCGCAGTCAGTCAGTCCGTCACCAGCAGGTCCATACCCCTCCTCCTGGCAGTGAAGCCCCCAGGGGCAGTTTTAGCACCATTTTTTTTCCCCACCCAGTGTTTATTTATTCATATTTTAAAAGCATAATTTTAATGGGAGTGTCAAATTTGTCAGCACTGTTTTCATCACGCTCCTGGGGACCCTGTATCCTTGTACCATGCAGTCCCCACTGACTGGGAGCTGGGCGTGGACAGCACAGACCCTAGGGTGAGGCACGTTTTCTCCAATCTGCGCAGAGTTGCTGGTCCCGCCCCGCTGTCCCCAGGTCCCAGCGTGCTCCCTGCCCCTGCATCCCTGGGGCTCTGGGTCGGTGCCGTGGGGGGGTCCTGGGTCCCCAGGGCTCTGGGTCAGTGCCATGGGGGATCCTGGGTCCCCGAGGGTCTGGGTCAGTGCCATGGGGGGTCCTGGGTCCGTGGGGCTCTGGGTCGGTGCCATGGGGGGTCCTGGGTCCCCGAGGGTCTGAGTCAGTGCCATGGGGGATCCTGGGTCCCTGAGGGTCTGGGTCAGTGCCATGGGGAGTCCTGGGTCCCCGGGGCTCTGGGTCAGTGCCGTGGGGGGTCCTGGGTCTCTGGGGCTCTGGGTCGGGGCTGTGGGGAGTCCTGGGTCCCTGGGGGTTTGGGTCAGTGCTGTGGGGGGCAGGCCCTGCCCACATGCACATCCAGCATGCTGAAAGGGAACACGCTGTTCTTTATTCAGAGAGAATTGTAACCATTAAATTTATTTGAAAGTGTGCTTAAGGCAGAAATAAGAATTGTTCTTACTTCTTTGGGGCTCAGAATGTTCGGTCCAGTTCTCCGAGCGTCTCTGTGGGAATGGCCCTTCCTGGGGCCGTGTGTGCCCTCTGTTCTACTGGACGGAGAGCAGGTGGCTGGTGAGGAGTGAGGTGGGGGCCGCAGGTGCCTTGGGGACCCTTGGACACTGTCCCCAGCCCCGCCAGCCTTCCCGAAGCCTCTGCCCTTGTCTGCGCCAGTCAGCCCATCTGTCCAGAACCCTCAGGGTGTCCCTCTTCCCGTGAGCAAGAGCGCAGCTCCTGGCTTGGTCCCCAGGCCTCTGCCTCCAGGCGCTTTTGTGGGGGCCTCCTGCCTTCATCCCTGTGGTGAGGAACCCTCGGGCAGTGTGCCCGCTGTCCTCCTGGCCCAGTGGGGCTCTTGGTGCTCTCTGGCCACAGTGCGAGGGGCTCCCCGTGAGCAGTGCTGGCCACCATGGAAGGCTGAGGGCCCTGCGTTGTGCTGGGAGGGCCTTTCATCCGAGGGCAGTGCGAGCAGCCACTGTTTCTCAGTTAAAGTACCCACTTCCCAAGTTTAGAAGTTTGCTCAGTCCTCAGTGTGGAGAATGGCCAGCCGATGGTCAAGGGTGCTCCAGGCAGGAGGGCCAAATGCTCTGTCTGGGAGGGAAGCAAGGCCCTTCCCTGCTGGTCCATTTAGTGCTGCTGGGAAGCACATTTCTGCACGAGGGGCAGGTCAGTGGTGGAGGCTGGGCCCATCACAGAGTCAGGGAACAGTGGACACAGTGTGTCCACATTGCAGAGCAATCTGTGGCAACTTGGACACAGTAAAAATATACTAGTTGTCAGCTGGAGCACACCCTAGTATCGAACACATCGACTTTAAAATGCCTTGTTATTATAAATAGCTGTAATCTACATTGTTTTCCAAGTTATTTTTTTTTAATTGAGTTATAGGCAGTTTATAATGTTGTGCAAGTTATCCTTTTTTTTTTTTTAAAAGCCTTACCTGGATGGAAGTCATGTCCTCAGGGCAGGGGGCCCTCAGGGGCCTCTGGGAGGAACCAGCTCTGCTGGACCTGAAACCCCTTCTAACCGGGACGGTGCAGTGGTGGTGGCGTCCACTCCTGCTGCCAGTGGACAGGTGGTGGTGGCCCGCAGTGGCCGCAGCTAAGAGCAGCCAGGACATCCTCTCCAGATGTGGCCAGCAGAGAAGACCAGACCCAAGACCCTAGGCCAGTCCAGGGCTGGGCCCGATGAGCGCTTAGAAAATCGAGGGTGGAACTGTGGTTTTCATTGGTTTTATTTTACAAGTGACGAGATTTCTTGCTTTAGAGTCTGGGAGATGCAAGAATGAGTCTGGCGCTGGGTGAGCCGGTCTACGCACGAGGGGTGCTGGGCAGGCTGGGCAGGATGGCTGGCAGGGAGGGGGCCAGCGGGGTGCAGGGTGGGTGGTGTGGCCCCCAGCCCCGCGTCCTGCTGCTGACGCTGCCCTTGATCCTGCAGGCTGGAGTGGGTGGAGATCATCGAGCCGCGCACGCGAGAGCGCATGTACGCCAACCTTGTCACCGGCGAGTGCGTGTGGGACCCCCCAGCCGGCGTGCGCATCAAGCGCACCAGCGAGAATCAGTGGTGGGAGCTCTTCGACCCCAACACGTCTCGCTTCTACTACTACAACGCCACCACGCAGCGCACAGTGTGGCACCGGCCGCAGGACTGCGACATCATCCCCCTGGCCAAGCTCCAGACCCTGAAGCAGAACACCGAGTCCCCCCGAGCCTCGGCAGAGAGCAGCCCCGGGCGGGCCAGCAGCGTCAGCCGGGACGGCAGCACCAGCTCATCTCTGGAGCCCGAGCTGGACACAGGCGACAAAGCGCAGGAGCCGCTGGGGAGGGCCGGCCGGCCGGCCGCTCTTGGGGCTGTGAAGGAGGAGAGCGGCAGGTGAGGCTGGGCCCGGGGCGGGCAGGCCTGCAAGCACCCTGGTCCCCGGGTGGTAGGACCGCCTGCTCGGGGAGGAGGGGCCCGCACTCTGTCCTTCTGCAGAGGGGACACACGTGAGGACACTCTGCTCTTCTCTCCCAGACTCAGCTGTCGGGGCGTCCGGGGCTGGAGGTTTTCTGGCTCATCATGTTTGGTTCAGTCCACTGCAGGAGGTGCGAACCTGGCATTAGGAGCCCCGGGGGCAGCCCCCCAAGTGCTTGCGATGGTGGGGTGCCTTCCTCAGGCAGCCTGGCCTGTTCTCAGGAGGCAGGTCCCTGGGGGTCTGTAGTCTGGCCCCAGCTGGCACCGAGGTGTCACCCTGTTTCACAGTGAAGGACTGAGGTAACCAGGCAGTGGGTAGAGTGGACTGCCCCATCCGCCTGCAGAGGTGGCTGTTTTCCTACCTGGATGGGTGAACAGCAAGGCAGGGGGCACCTTGTACACATCTGGACACCCCCTGGCTCTCGAGCGTGCACCTCATGCTTTCAGTGGCGACGTCGACCAGAGCCCGTCCCGTGCATGCTTGCACCCCGGGTGCCTGGAACCCCAGAGCCTACTCTTGGCAGGCTCTGCTCCAGGGCCCAGAGTTGACCCGGGCCCAGCACTCTAGGGGCCAGGTCCAGAAGGAGGGGCTGGGCGGCATGTGCCTGGTGAAGCCGAAGAGGCTGCCAGTCAGGAAGTGATCGGAAAGAAGCCAGGGAGGATCTGGAACTTGGAGGCCGGGAGGGACAGGTTGGCGGGAAGGGGATGGGTGGGGGTGGGCTGGGGCTTGCTGGACTTCACTCAGGGTGGGTGGAAATCACAGAGCAGTTGGAACCTGACTCCCACTGTGGGTCCCACTTGCTCCTCATTGTATGCTGTGTGGGCCAAATACTGGCGGGGGAGCCCCTGGGCAGAGAGGCTGTGTGGGAGTTGCCCTCAGGCAGTGGAGCCTCCGTGGGTGGGCGCCGTGGAGCCAGGGTGGGCACCCAGGGGAAAGTGTTGGGGTGAGTTTTAAAAACAGCCCCTCCGTCGTTCCCACGTGGAGCGCAGCTGGGCTGCTCCCTCCTGTCCAGCAGATCTGACAACCTCTGGGCTCAGATAACCATGCATGTGTGTCAGACTGTGACAGTTGCTGGCTCATCCTGGCAGTCGGGAGGGGATTGAGCTCATTTTGGGGTTCTGTTGGCAGATACATCCCTCACCCACACTCTGGGCTCTGGACTGGGAGTGCCTTCCTCTGAGTGTCCTCTTTCCAGAAGTGTCCTGGGTGTCGTGTGGCGACTTGCAGTCAGTGAGGTGGTTTGGGATGGGGTTCCCACGGGAAGCCCTGTTTGTGCTTGGGTTAGGACTGGTGGGCTGTGTGGACAGTTGAGGGCGTGGCGCCTTGGTCACGTGGTCTTCTCCCGCGGAGGAAGGTGCTGTGCTCTACACTTTTGTCCACAGAGGCTCGGTGTGTTTTCAGGTCTAAGGAGGCTTCTGTGGCGTCCCTGGCCCTGGTGACCCCCTTCTGCTTCAAAGCTCTTCCATTACTTGACGTCACTGTCTCATTTTTGACATACCCTGTGGGAGGCTTAACTCCCACTTATCCCTGTTTCTTCTAAAACAAACATTAGAGGTCATGAATTTCTCCCAACGTACTGCTTTAGTTTCATTGCACAGATTTTGGTATGTAGAGTTTTCATTGTCTGGTTTTAAATACTTCTCTAATTTTAATTATGATTTCTATTTTGTCTCATTTATAACTTAGAAATTTCCAGAACTATAGGTTATGCTCCATTCTTGTTCTTGATTGCTAACGTAATTTCATTTTAGCCAGAAAGTGTGATTTTTTTTTTTCATAGACTTGCTTTGTAGCCTAAGTCCTGAATTTTTGTAAATGATTTCATGACTACTTCAAAAACAATTTCTGTTCTCCGTTTGTTAGGTCTCAGGTTCTCTTCATGTTTGTTAGGTCAGATCTGTTAATTGTGTCTAAGTCAGGGTTGGGTCAGGGTTGATTTTGATCTACCTGACCTCTCAGTGTGGAGAGGCAGAGTCCCAGGATGGCAGAGCTCCTGTGTCCCCTGCATTCCACCCATCGCTGCTGTGCTGTGCAGGCTGTGGCTTGGCTACATGCAGATTTGGAGTCCGGGTTCCCGGTGCAGGTTCTTCCTTTGCGGTTATGTCATTTTGCCCACTCATGTTTTTGCCCTGACCAGGCTTTGTTTGAAACTAGCATGGGCCACGGTTTCTCTGTGGTTAGTATTTGCCTCTTAACGTCTTTTCCCAAATGCAGTCCTTTTTCATCATACGTGAGTGTGTTTCTCATCAGTAGCCTCACAGGGCTAGGAGTGTGCCTCACTGTCTGAACACCTGGCCCTCGTGTGGCAGGACGCTCGCGGGCATGCTATGCGAGACCACCGACTTGCGAGAGGTTGTAGCTTTCGTCCTCGTGCCCTTGGGGCCCAGGAGCCAGCCCTCTCTACCCAGTGGGCCCTTGATATAGGTTGTACTTGGATTTCCAGTTCAGTTTTTGAAAGGACACCCCCGCCCCACAGAGGGACAGAAACAAACCCTCAGGAGCTTTGCTTCGTAAGGGGGGCTTTGGGGTGAGGCACATGTGGATTATTTTTCGAATTAGGAGTAATTTTACTGTTTTTCACATGTACACCCCCTGAATTATGAAGATACAGATTTTTATTAAAAACGTTGAAGTAGTTGAGGAAAGTATAAGAAAGAAACAGTCCGCCTGCTCAGTGTGCACATCCCAGAGGGAGACAGTTGGCGGGCGGGGAATGAGTGACGGGGGTGGGGCGCACGGGCTGCGTTTCGTGGTCTTACGCAGTCATCTGTGGAGACTTCTTTCTGTGCAAGTGAGCAGTGGTATTAGCACATGAGCACATGACTCTAAGAGCGTGTTCATTGCCTGGGAGGCATTTCAAGTTCTGTTGGATTTTTTTTCTATCTTTGCCTTTTAGGTCAGATTAACCACTTCTGACTGAGGTTAGGTGGAAGCTCCTGAGTTTCACAGTTAAATGGACTTTGAAATGTGGAAATTCCCTTTGCCCTTACGCTGAGGTCTCAGCAGTCCTCTGTGCTTGCGGGCATCCTGCTCTGTGGGGCCTCACGGAGTCTGTGTTCTCACAGAGGAGGGTTATGGCAAGTCTGCTGGCACTGTTTTCCCACTGGCGCTGTTGTTAGCTGAGGTGTGTGCGTTGTGTTTAGACACGACGCCATCGCACACTTGGGAGACTGCGGGTGACGCAGGCGTGCCTTTACGCTCTGCGAGACCAGAACGTGCTGGGACTGGCTCTGCTGCAGCGATCTAGGGCTAACCTGCAGCGTCTGTGAGGTGTGCCTGGGGTCGGAGCTCGGATGCGGCTCCTGTGAGCCATGTGGGAGAAGAGGGTGTGCTGCGTGTTTTCGTTTTCAGCAGTGTGAGAAGTGGTGACAGAGCCTCTTGTGACTCAGGTGCGAGGTCACCAGAGCGACACCAGTGCAGTGTTGGTCTCACATATAAGCACTGTTTGCCTTGTAGTTTTTGGCTGAATTCATTAAGAAACATTGTCAAACCTGAAAAAAAAAATACAGAATCAATGTTTGATGACAGTGGTTGAGAAGAGGTTTTTCTCAAACAGAAAATTTCAGTTTCAGCCATTGAGTTTTTTAAAAAATCACAGTTAAAGTTTCCCCTGTCACGCTGTTAAACTGCCATGTCATAGGGCAAGCTGGGATGTTTCACTTCTATTTCTGACAAAAATCTGTGGAGCTGGTGGTGGCAGAGTCCACGCAGCACAGGGAGTCCCGCTGCTCTCCCCATAACGCGCAGCAGGCAGCGTGCTCTGCTCTGCATGGAGTGGCAGGGAGCAGCCGTAGCCTGCACACACCTCGTGCAGCCCCACGCCGTGCAGGCTTTCCAGCTGAGCCTCCTGACCTGCACACGCTTTGGCATCGATTGTGCACATCTCAGCGGATCCCACTTCAGTTTGGATGGAGTCCGGTGTTCCCTCGGCTGCTTTGGCAGTGACCTCAGATGTAAGCTGTCCCACGTAGGCAGTTCACGGAGGCCGGCTCATGAGTCCTTTCGGGCTCAGTGGTGGCTCCTTGAGTAAAAGACAGGAACTGAGCAGCACTGGCGGCGCCAGGGGCCAGTGGGAGCCCAGAAGCACTGAGCTGCTGGCGACGGATGGCGTGCTCCCCACCCTCTACTCTGTAGCCACTGTTCCTGCCAAGAAGCTGATAGTCTTGAGCAAGTTTATCTTCCAGGGACACATAACTAAGTGCTGCAGTCATGTGATTTAACTCACTCACCATCAGTGGACAGCTTTCCTTGCTGGACTGGAGATTGAGCCCCTTGGAAGCGTCCCTGGTGTGAAGGCGACTTTCATTTTGTGAAGCATTCTGCCGTGATGAGATTTCCACTTCAGCCTCTCACGCTGGGAACATTGTGGTGAGCGCCTTCCAGTATGATGCGTGTTCTTTTAGCACGGCTGTGTGTCCATCTGTCCAGCAGCAAAGAGCCCACACGCCACCACGCCTTGGAAGCCCGACATTCAAGGCCCAGTTCTCCCTTCTTCTCGTGCGCTGGGCGAGTGCGCTGGAATGGGAATGTCGCAGCGAGATGTCCCAAGTGTGTGGCATGTGTGTGCTTGGCCCAGGTCTGGCCCCGCCAGGTGCCCAAGGCGCTGCCGTGGCCGCACAGGCACCGTTGTCCGGACTGATTTCCAACAATGTGTTCCTTATGGACGCTGACATTTGAATCTCATGCAGTTTTCATATTTCACAAAAATCTCTTAACGTATAAACCATTCTTAGCTCACGAGCTGTGCAAATCGGGCAGCAGGCTGCACATGGCCCACAGGCTGCCGTTGCTGAGCGGCTTCCCGCCAGGGCCAGCCTAGGGCCTTTTTCTCGTCCCCCTTGTGGTCCCTCCTTGTTCGCGCTCAAACACCCTATCGGAGCCCCCTGCCGTCCTCCTGGGGCTGCTCCTGTCTGGGTCCTGGTCTGTTTGCAGTGGACTCCAGCCCGAGTCTGAGCCCCTGGGAGCAGGTATGTGTCTGTCCCCCTCATGTTCCTGCCCCAGCCCAGGCCTGAAGAGGTGATAGCCCGGGGGACCAGGACACCAGCCTTCAACGGTTGTCATCCATAGTGCCTCCAGGGTTTCAGGGGCGCCTGGTGGCGGAAGGATGGCGTTGCTCAGTGCTGAAGGAAGAGGTGTGTATCAGCTGGGCCACCATGGACACAGGAGTGGCGGGGTGGCTGCAGCCGTGAGTTCGTGACAGCCCTGTCTCTGAAGCGCTGCCCGCAGCCGCAGGAGGGGGGGGGGGCTAGGTGCATGCATCACTCCTCGAGTCCCCAGCTTCTCGTCCTGTGGCACAGTCATAGTTGTTATGTGTTTGAAGGTACTGACCACCCGTCCACATTAACATTAGCCGTTCATCTGGTCAGCTTCTTTTTCAAATGATGACATTTTCATTAGAGACGCACATTAGTTGCCAAAAATACATGTGACCACACAGAAGGATTTAAAACCCACTTGCTCCTCTGCTCCCAGTTTTGTGTACTTGCTTTGTGGGGTTTGTCCCCACAGCTGCAGCTCCGCTGAGCACCCGCGACCGCCCGCTGCTGGACGCACGGGCCGCTTCTGGTGCACTTGATAATGTGAAGTTTTTAGTCCCTGTTTACTAAATTCTTACATGGTTAGGTCAATATTTGGGCTTTCTGTTGCGTTCCAGAATCTGTCTCTCCCTCTGCCAGTCCTATATCGTTTTAATTCTGTCCCTTGATAACGTGTTATATCCAGTGGAACGAACTGTCTCTCCAACTGTCTGTCATCCCTGAACTTTCCTTAATTGTTATTAAATGTTTATATTTGGTGTTAAGTTTCCAAACATTCTAACTTTTTAACACATTCCTTCCTATTGGAAATTTTACTAGAATTATATGAAATTTATTAGCTAATTTACAGAGAAGTATCTTTATATAGCTTAGGAATTACTGAGTTTTCGCATCCACGATTTTTGTGTTACTCTGTTACATATTCAGGTTCCTTTATGTACCTCAATAAAAATTTATAGTTTTATTCATACTGATCCAACATATTCCATGTTAATTTATGGCTAGGACTTTTATTTTTGTTGCTACTGCCATCATGAGTGTGAACTCTGCTTGTGCCTACTTACTGCTGACACACAGGAGAACCGTTGACTTACTGACACATGTGATTATTACATCAGTCTCTCTTAATGCTTCTGATAGTTTTTCAGCTGATTATTTTAGTTTTTCTGGGTTGACAGCTAAAAATAATTTTCTCTCTTCTTTTCAAATATTCGCATCTCTTGCTTTTTTAAAATTCTTCTTGTGCTGACTAGTGTTTCTGAAATCATTACACACTGGTAGTGAGAGTGACTGTTCTCACCCTGACTTTAATGGGTATGCTTGCAGCCTTTTACTGATGAATATTGTGAAGGCCTGGGGTTTTAATATGGATATTCTTGATCAAGTTAAGTAAATTTTCTTTCCCTTTTGTATTACTGAGAGTTTTAAAAATCCTAAGCAGATATTAATCTGATCACATGCCTTTGGGCATCTGGCGAGATAATCACCCACTCCCTTGTCTCATGGATATTGAAGGGCTGCTGTGTCCAGGCCCTGCCCTTAAGCTCACCGTCCCCAGGAGGGAGTTTCTAAGCCTGCCTCCTCTCAGGTCAAATGGTCACGTCTGTTTGAAGCTGTGATTCTCACTAACCCGCGGCTCTGCCCTTAGGACAGTGGCCCCAGTTCCAGTCATCTGAGCTCCAGTCATCTGAGTCAGTGTCCTTGCCTGCCCCCCGGCCGCTGGATGGGGCCAAGGTGGGGCTGCCCTGCGGGAGGGCTGGGGGTCTCCAGTCTCTACCACATGGGCCACGAGCCAGGCACTGAGGTGGGTAGTGAGGACCCAGGAAATACTCATCTGACCAGCTGAAGGGGACAGCTTTGTGGGCAGCACCCACGTTCAGAAAAGTGGAAGGAAGGCTTATGACTTTAAATGCGTCATATATGAAAGTGTCTGCACTGCGCTTACGCCTCTCTCCCTTCTGCTGTGTTTCAGCTCCTCGCCCTCGGGAGCACTCCTGGAGAAGGACTGTGAGGTTTACCGGGACTACGGCGCGGACGGCCACCTTCCTCACTGCAGGTAGAGCCCCGCCTCAGGCTTGGCCCTGTCTCCAGCCCAAGGGTGGTTGTCTGGCAACTCGTGGGCGAGCTGGAGAAGAGCCTGGCTCAGCCAGGAGCAACTAGCTGGCCATGCACCGTGCGCAGGGGAGATGGACGCCTGGGCAAAGTGGCCCCCAGGCTGGCATGGCAGTGACCGGTCCTAGAGGACACTTGTCACTGCCCAGGTGGGGAGTTGTTGAGTCCAGGGTGCTGCCCCCAACCCCGGGCAGACTCCCTGGGGGCCCTTAGCGTGGGGTCTCCCCAGGAGCTCCGGGCTGCACATCAGGTGCTTCTCAGGCAATGTTGGGAAGACTGGTGTCGGTCAGTGAGAGGGAGTCGATTGTGGCATCTCCCGGCCCCCGGTGGGCCTTGCTGGGCATTGGGATTTCCAGAGGGCCTTGGGACCCCGGGCACAGCGGCCATCAGGCTGGGCAGGGGCCCCTCTTGGTCAGCTGTATGTCCACCTGGAGCAGGCACCTACTCCTGCAGCTTTGGGTGGCCAGGCCAGGGCTGGGCCCCTGGTGGCCAAGGGACCCCCCCCCCCCCCCAGCACAGACCAACAGCAATAACACATGTTGGGGAGGAATTTGAAGACGTGAGGAGCATTTGGCAGTTTGCGCAGACAGTTTAAAGGTCAAGCTTGAAAGTGTTGTCTGGGCTTGTGGGGAAAGGAATCGCAGCTGCCTGGGTCCAGCCGTGGGGCTATGTGACCGCAGGCATGTTTCGTAGCCTCCCGTGCTTCTGCATTCTCATCGGGCCCCACTGCACCCACCCTCCAGGCCAGCTCAGGTCCCCAGACGTGGCGCCTCCCGTGTGCTAAACCGCTCTCTGGCAGGCTGCCCGTCACAAGCCCTGGGCCCTGCAGGATGCGCGTGCTGCCTGGTCATTGGTGGCCCAGCGCTGCCCTGGCCCTGCCATCCTAAGTGCCACCTGGGCTGCACGTGAGGCCACACCCTCACAAACACAGTGGGAAGGACAGGGAGACTGGTGTCTATGGACAGACAAGGTCTGCAAGGATGGGGAAGGCTGTGTGCTGGGCAGGGCCCGCACAGGCGCATCGGTGGCCTGACATTTGCACGGTTCAGGCTGCTCCTTGTGGGGTCTCCTTGTTCCACGTGAGCAGCACTCACTCACTGGTGTGAGGCTGCCTCCTGAAACCCGCCTGTCAGGCCATCTCTCCTTTTCTCGCCTGCTCCTTCGGGCATCCACATGCCCAGCAGCACTTCCCTGAGGTGGTGGCATTGGAGAAGGGGGCTCTCTCCAGCTTTGGTTTCAGTGTCTCCATTTTTCTTTTGAAACCTCCCTGAGCTAAATGTCCCAGCACCAGCGCCCGGCTTCCAGCATTCCCAGAGTCTGTGGGAGGCCCTCCTCCTTCCCTCGGGGTTTGGAAGCATCCTCTGAACTGCTGCACGGGGCACCGTGTGGTCTTTTTGAGGGACAAGTGGTCTCTCTCTGCCGTGGTACCTCCACCCTAGCAAAGTCACAGAGAATCACGATGAGAGGAGACGGACAGGCTTCCTGGGTTTGCGGAGCTCTAAGGAGATAGAGGTCAGAGGGCAGGTAGAGGCTGGACGGGGTGGAAGGGGTGCCGCTCAGTGGCCTCAGCAGGGGCAGGCTGAAGAGACTCTGGACAAGAAGCAGACAGCAGGGCCTGGAAGCTGGTTGCAAGGGTTTGGGGGAGGGCTCCCAAGAGAAGGCAGAGCATGGGATCTGGTGGGAAGGCAGGGCATGGAGCTGCCTGCACAGGGGTAGGGGGCGAGGCCCTGAGGGATGCGGTGAGAGAGATGCCTTCCCAGACCAGAAGATCGTGGACATCCAACAGGGCTGGGCCCCTGGGGGCATGTTTCCCCATAAGACACGGAGCCCACGACTCCGGGCCTGCCTCGAGGGTCAAGTGAGACTCCCGTGGATGCCCTCCACGCAAGGGTGCTGTCTGCTTGGCGACTTTCTCCTGCCTTGGTCCGTCTCCGCCCTGACTCCTGGAAGTGCTCTCAGGTCCTGGGATAGATGTGCCTGACACTCTCCCACCCTTCTCATCCCACAGTGTGGCTGTGTTGGCCCATGACTGGCCAGCGAGGTGCCTCCTCCGGCCGGAGCTCCAGCAGCCTTCACAGGCAGGGTCGCTCTTTCCAGTGCAGCCGCCGCTGAGGGCCTGGCGTGGGGATGGGAGCACTACTGCTGAGTGATGAAAAGATGTGCAGAAATAATGGTTCCCACCTGCTGAGTGTTTCCTGGGTGTCACTTCTCAACTGAGAACTCTATTTTATGCACATTATGTTACTCAGTCCTCATGAGAACCAACGAGGACTTGGGGACAGAGATGGGAAGGGACCCCCATGGCCCACAGCAGCAACTGCAGTCTCCAGTCAGCCCTGTCCTCTCGAACTCCAGAGCCATTCTCAGGGTCTGTGGGTGCTCAGCACGTGAACCGCTGCCCTCTGCTCTGCCTGCCTGGGTGGACTCTGGCAACAGGAGCAGAGCTCCTAGGAATGGGAGCCTGCCTCCCGAGCCCTGCTGCTGTCCAACTTCTCCACGGTGTGATGAGGCCACACTGCTGGGTGTCATCCTCAGCCAGCAGGTTTGACCCTGGCTGTGCTGAGGCAGCCACGCACTAGGTTACTGGGGCAGGCTGCCTCCAGCCAGCATGGGGCCTCTCAGTCTCGCCCCAATCTCACACTGCTGACTCTGGTTCTGAGTCCTGCCTCAGCCACCCCCAGTAGTTAGGACTCATGGCCTTGCCCAGAAAGGCCCAGCGACAGAGGACAAAGGCAGAGGAACCAGACTACACAACTGGTTTCTTAAGATGCTTGGGATTTCTACTGTCTGTGCTGGTGATGGGCCAGCCTGCACAACAGGAACGAAGTAGACCCAGTTGTCCTGCAGGCATCAGAGATCTACCAAGGAGCCAGAACTGCAGCCGAGGTCATTGCCCCAGGGCTGGGGGTCCAAACGTCAGCACTCAGGAGCCACAGAGGGGACCTTGTTAGCGTCCCCTGATTCTGTGTAGACTTCTGAAGGCTGAATGAAAGAATAGGCGGGACACATAGGCCAGCCCTCAAGACATGAGCTTGCCTGCCAACCAGCTCAGTCCCAACTGCCTGCCAGAAGCAGAGGTAAACCACAGCCTCAAATGATGTCTACAGTTCTTGATACACAGTCGCCAGAATTTCAGTCTAAAATTGCCAGAACTGATTCACAGCAAAAACAGGCAATAGAAACCAGACCCATAGGAGATCTATATTGTAGAATTATCAGACACTGACTTTAATAAATATGATTCATATGTACAAGGTATTAAATGGCAATTTTTTAAATAAAATAATTTCACCAAGATAGATCACATTGTAGGCCATAATACAGAGTTTAACAAATTTAAAACAACAGAAATAATACAGTATTTGCATTCAGACCCCAATGGAATTAAACTAGAAATCAGTAACAGAAAGATAACTGGAAAACCCCCATATACTTGCCGGTTAAACAGCACACTTCTGAATCACACATGGGTCAAGGAAGAAATCTCAAGAGAAATTTTTAAATATCTTGAACTAACTAAAAATGAAAAGACAACTTATCAAAACCTGTGGGATGCAGTAAAAGCAATACTTAGAGGGAAATTTATATCAGTGAGTGCATATTTTAGAAAAGAAGAAGCATCTAAAATCAAGTAGCTAAGCTTTCATTCTTGGAAACTAGAAAAAGATGAGCAAATTAAACCTAAAGTAAGCAGAAGAAAACATATAAAAATTAAAGTGGAAATCAACGACATTATAAATAGGAAATCAGGAAGAAAAATCAGTAAAATGAAAAGCTGATTCCTTGAAATGATGGATAAAACCAGTAAGCATCTAGCCAGTCTAAGAAAAAGAAAGGAACAAATTACTAATATCAGAAATGAAAGAGGAGACATCACTACAGATTCCTTGGACATTTAAAAAGAAAATACAGGAATACTATCAACAATTCTGTGCACACAAATTTGACAGCCTCAGTGAAATAAACCAATTTCTTGAAAGACACAAACTGCCACAATCTGACATATAAGAAGACATAGACTATCTGAATAGGTCTGTATCTATTAAAGAAATTGAATCAATAATTAACAACCTTCCAAAACAGAAAGCCCCAGTCCCACATGGGCGCACTAGTGAATTCTACCAAACATTTGTGGAAAATATTATCCCACTTCTCTATAGACTCTTTCAGAGGACAGAAGCAGAGGGACTACTTCCTAACTCATCTGTGAGTCCAGTGTTACTCTAATATCAAAACAAGACAAACACGTTACAAGAAAAGAAAACTACAGACCAATCTCTCTGGTGACCAGAGATGTAAAAATCTTCAACAGAGTACTAGCAAATCAAATGCAACAGTATGTGAAAAGAATTACACACTGTGAGCAAGTGGGATGTATCCCAGATATGCAAGGCCGCTTCAACATTTGAGAATCAGTGTAATCTATTACGTCACTAAGCCAAAGAGGAAGAATCCATGATTGTATCAATAGATCCGGAAAAAACATTTGGCAAAATCCAACACCCATTTGTGATTAAAAAGCAAAAAACAAAACCCTATCAGTAAACTAGGAATGAAGGGGAGCTTCCTCAACTTGATAATATCTACAAAGAACTTACAGCTAGCGTCTTATCTGGCGGCGAGAAGCTCACAGCTTTCCCAGTAAGATCAGGAGCAAGGCAAGAACTGCCCCTCTGACCTCTGCTTTTCAGTATCGTATTGGGAGTCCTTGCTAATGCAATAAGAAAAAATGAAACTGGCTTTGTAAATGACGTGATCATCTGTGTAGAAAACCCTAAAGAACTGACAAACTTAAAACTAAGTGATTATAGCAAGGTTGCAGGATACAAGCTAAATATACAAAAGTCGATTGCTTTCCTATTTATGAGCAGTGAACAGATGAGATTTGAGATTAGAAACAATATCATTTACATTACTCCTGCCCAAAATGAAATACTTAGGTATAAATCTAACAAAATATGTGCAAAATCTATATGAGGAAAACTATAAAACCCTGATGAAAGATACCAAAAAAGAACTAAATGGAGAAAGATGTCAGTTCTTCCCAACTTGATCTGTAAATTCTGGGCAATCTCAATCAGAATCCGAGCAAGTTATTCTGTGGATATTGACAAAGTGATTCTAAAATTTACATGGAGAGGCCAGAACAGCCTCAAGTATCCAAGTAGAACAAAACTGGAGGAACAATACTACCCAATTTCAAGACCTACTATCAAGTTACCATAATCAAGACAGTGTGGCATTGGTTTGAAAACAAGAAAAAGATGACAAAAAGACTAATGGAATAGACTTGGGTGATGACAGATAGACCCCCATAAATGTAGTCAACTGACCTCTCTGACAGAGGGGTGGAGGCAACACAATGGAGCAAAGATGCTGGAACAACCGGACACCACATGCAAGACAACGAGTCCAGACACAGGCCTGACACCCCTCATGGAAATTAACTCAAAGTGGACCACAGACCTAAACGTGAAACACAAAACTAACTCCTAGAAGGTAACAGACGAGAAAGCCGAGATGACCTCGGTTTTGGCAGTGACTCTTTAGGTAAAACACCAAAGGCACAACCCATGAAAAATCATTGATAAGCTGGACTTCATTAAAATTAAAAAATTCTGCTCTGCAAAAAAAACAGTGTCAAGGAAAGGAGAAGACAAGCCACAGACTGGGAGCAAATATTTGCAAAAGGCACATTTGGTGAAGGACTGTTGTCCAAAATATACAAAGAACTCTTAAAACTCAACAGTAAGAAAACCACCTGATTTTAAAACGTGCCAAAGAGCTAAACAGGCACCTGACCAGAGAGCACCTACAGATGGCAGGTGAGCCTGTGAAAGACACTCCACGTTGCTCGTCACCAGGGAAACGCAAGGTAACGCGACACTGAGGCCCCACTGCACAACTGTCAGAGCGGCCGGAATCCAGGCACTGACAGCGCCAAGTGCTGGGGATGACGTGGAGCCACGGGAACTCTCGTTCGTTGCTGGGAGCTGTTGAATGCAGAACGGTGCAGCCGCTTTGGAAGACAGTGTGGCAGTTTCTTATAAAACCAAATATACTCTAAGGATTCAGCAGTCGTGCTCCTTGGCATTTACCCAAAGGGGCTGAACACTTAACATCCACACAGAAACCTACACACAGATGTTTAGAGCAGCTTTATTCGTAATTGCCAAAACTCAGAAGCAACCAAGATGTCTTTAGTAGGTAAATGGATGAATAAACTGTGATCCATCCAGATAATGGAATGTTATCCGGTGCTAAAGAGAAATGAGCCGTCAGCCATGAAAAGACATGGAGGAACCGTAAGTGCATGTCACTAAACGAAAGAAGCCCATCTGAAAAGGCTGCGCCCTGTGTGATCCCGTCATTCCATCTCTGTGATACTGTGCGGTTGTACAGGATGTAGCCTTTTCAGATTGGCCTCTCTGGAGACAGTCAAAAAGATCAGTGGTTGCCAGGGTTAAGGCAGGGAGGGTGGGATGAACAGACAGAGCACGGGGGTTTAGGGCCATGAAAGTGTTCCATATGACACTATACTGGTGGATACGTGTCATACGTTTGTCCAAACCCATAGAATGTACAACACTGAGAGCGAACCCTAATGTAAACTCAGAACTTGGGTTGGTTATGAAGTGTCAGTATAGGTCCATCAGTTGCAGCACGTGTGCCAGCGTGAGATGCTAGTAACTGGGGTGTGAGCTGGGGCAGGAGTTACATAGGAAACCTCTGTGCTTTCTGCTCAGTTTTGCTGTGAACCTAAAAGTGCTCTTAAAAAAAAAAAGAATTAAATAGATATTCTAGAACTGAAAAATATAACAAAAAATAACTCAATATATGGATGTAAAAGTAGTTTAAGCATAGCTAAACAGAAAATAAATTGGAAGTCAGAACAGAGGAAGACACTTACTGCGTGGAGATGCCAGCGATAGAAAGTACGCAACGCAGGCTGGAGCCTTGTGGCCCACGGCGAGGAGGACTGTGGGTGACCTCCAGAAGAGGGGAGAGGAAACAGGGTGGAAGTGATGTTTGAAAGGTAGCCGTCAGGGGTTTCTAGCAGTTGTGAAGGGTGCCACGCCGCAGACTGAGGAAGTGCTGTGAGTCCCAAACACTAGAGCACGTGTTCTGAATACTGAGTATAAAAAGAAAATCCTCAAGGCAGCCAGAAGTCTCTTGAGGGGAGAGCAGGTAGCAGAGGTGGGCCCCACTCATCTCTCCTGGACTCCTGGTCCAGCGCCTAGCATGGCAGAGGCAGCTGTGGGACACGGAGTGTGTTGTCAAGTCTGTGTAACCCTACGGGCAGTGTCACCCATGTTGTCACCAAGCAAGTGAAGCTCAGAAGAGGCTGCAAGTCCAGAGTGGACCCCCTGCCTGGGCTGGAGGGCCAGGATTTGGGGCCTTAACCCCCAGGGTACCTGATGCAGGCTTTCCCGGGCCCTGGGGACAGTTTTATCGTCTCTGGGTACAGAGTGCTGTCCGGGTGCTGGCATAGCCACAGGACCGCAGTCAGCCTTTTTGGAGCTCACAGGAGCCTCTGTGTTTGAAAAATGGCCTGAAATGCTATTGCACAGGGGTGTGTGGGCCACCACCTGTGCAAGGACATGGGCAGGTGTGAGCCCTGGAGTAAGCCTACCAGAAGTACACTTACCGAATCCAAAACCCGAGAGGCCTCTGGGAGGCACGCCCTTCCTGGCTCTTCCTTACAGAGATGGTTCTGGGCTGGTTCAGAGACACGTTCAGAGGCCCTTGCAGGGAGTGTCACCATGGGCAGTGGCTGGGGATCTGGGGGAAGCTCCTGGGGCAGGACAGCCCCCCGGGGCAGGGGGCAGGCTGCAGCACTGACTTGGGAAATGTGTGAGGGGAGCTCCCGGGACAGAAGGGCAGCTGCCCCAGGCTGCACTGACCAGGGGTCAGGGCAGCAGTGAAAGGTGCACAGCTGATTACAGGGAGCCCTGGCAGGTACCAGGCCCCCACAACCTGCAGCCCCATTGTGGGTAAGGACAGTGAGAAATAACCAGGCCTTCTCATCCCTAACTTCAGACACCCATGAGGTCTAGGTTGGTGGGTAATGGGTCCCGGCTGACAGCAGGGCCAGATTTCCACCTCCCCCTGGTAACCCGCCCCCACCAGGACTTCCCCTAGGTAACCTGTCATCCCCCACCCCCCTACCCCCGGTAACCTGCCCCCCAGACGCCCTTGGGTAACCTGTTTTCCCCCAGGACCTCCCCCATGTGACCTGCCCCCCACACCCGGTAACCTGCCCCTCAGACCCCCCTGGGTAACCTGTGCTACATCACCCTCTCCAGGACCTCCTCACTGCGCTGGAACTCGGGCACCAAGGAGCGCATGCTCATCAAAGTTGCCGACAGGGAGCCCAGCTTCCTCTCCCCGCAGGGCAATGGCTACCCGCTGGACAGCCAGCCTGGCGGGCGCTCCCGCAGACCCTCTGGGGGCCAGCACTCACCCAGCCTGCAGGCTCTCACCCCTGATGCGGACAGCCCTGTCTTCTTCTCTGAGCGGAGGCCCTCGCCCTTCCTGAAGAGGGCAGAGCTGGGGAGCTGCTCCCCTCTGCTGGCCCAGCCCCGCAAGCCCGCTGGTGACTCGCAGCCCTCCTCCCCACGCTATGCCTATGAGCCCCCCCTCTACGAGGAGCCCCCTGTGGAGTACCAGGCCCCCCTCTATGACGAGCCACCCATGGACGTGCAGTACGAGGCCGGTGGGGGCTACCAGGCCGGCTCTCCCCAGCGGTCTCCCGGCCGCAAGCCCCCCAAGCAGGCCTCCGCCTCGCCCTACCAGCAGCTGGTGCTCACCAGGCAGAAGTGCCCTGAGCGCTACCTGAGCCTGGAGTACAGCCCAGCGGGCAAGGAGTACGTGCGGCAGCTGGTGTACGTGGAGCAGGCTGGCTCCAGCCCCAAGCTGCGCATGGGCCCACGGCACAAGTACGCACCCAACCCTGGCAGCGGCTCACTCTCCCTGCAACCTAGCCCCTGCCTGTTGCGGGACCAGCGCCTGGGGGTCACGTCCGGGGACTACAGCAGCATGGAGGGGCCCGAGCTGCGGCACGCCCAATCGCCCTTGCCTCTGCCCCAGCCCCAGGATGATGCCATGTCCTGGTCCAGCCAGCAGGACACCATGTCCTCGACAGGCTACTCCCCTACCACACGCAAGAGGAAGAGCAGGAACCCCTCCCTGGGCCATGCCCCCGGCGCTTCATCCACCGAAGGCCCTGGGGACCGCGACCTGCTCAGCGAGCAGCCCCTGACAGAGGAGCGGCCCCTGTGTGGGCCCAGCCTGGCCCCCACAAAGCGCACAGACGGCAAGGCGGGTGAGGCGGACGGGCCCCGGGGCATGACTGAGCCCTTCCTGGCACAGACCCGGCTGGCCTGGGAGGCACAGCAGGCCCACTTGCACATGAAGCAGAGGGGCAGCTGGGACTCCCAACAGGATGGCTCGGGTTATGAGAGTGACGGGGCCGTGCCGCTGCCCATGCCCGGGCCCGTGGTGCGCGCCTTCAGCGAGGACGAGGCGCTAGCCCAGCAGGAGAGCAAGCACTGGCAGAGGGGCGCCTTGGACAGGCTTGCCTTCCCCCAGGTCCTGCTGGAGAAGAGCGTCTCTGTGCAGACCAGCCTGGCGTCCCCAGAGCCCTACCTCCACCCTTCACAGGTAGGGGCGCAGCCCTGGGTGGGTCCCCGGGCAGGGGTGGGGCAGGCGGTGGGCCCACTGTGTGGTGCATCCTCCCAGTTGCTGGCAGGCATGAGGGCAGACAGTGAATGCCCCCGAGGCCTCCACCAGCATGGGGTCTCTCACCTCCGCTCCTCATGAGGCCCGGCCAGTGCTCCCGAGCCGCCAGGGGCCAGGGGCCATGTCCTGATTCCAGGCCACAGAGGCAGGGAGACGGGCGGGCAGCCACCCACCCACTGAGCCCTGAGCCTCTGTTCTCCAGCCTGTGAACAGGCCCTCAGGTGAGGAGCTGTGCAGGGGTGGCTCAGGGCCCTTCCAGAGGGTGGCTCCCACATGGAGGGATGTTAGACATCTGGCCCTGTGGCCAGGACACACTCAGCAGGCCCCAGGTGGCTCTTAGGACCCTGGGCTGCAGCTGGAACCAAAGCAGAAGGCCAGCCTGATGTGTCCTCCCTGTTCAGTGCCAGGCGTGGACATCTGTCCGGCCCTCAGAACCTGTGTGCATTTTCCGCCAAGTCGAGTGCACGGAGCACAGTGCCAGGGCTTGGTGTGGATCAGTGTCCTGGTCCCCATCTCCGGATGCCTGGCAGTCTGCTACTGAAGCCAAGGCTGAGTGTCTGTCCTGGCAACTGCCCAGAGCAGGCAGTGGCAAGTTCTCCCGGATCAGGCTTCTCATGTCCACCCCCATCCCTGCTGGGGAAGATGTGTCCTCCGCCCCAGGCTGGAGTGCTCAGAGCAGCGTTTGTGTCTGTGGCTTGTAACACAGGAGGACAGTGAGACAGACTGGAAGGGGAGGTGGGAGGTGGGAGCACTTGATCTGGACAGAAGGGACATGTGGGCTCCAAGAGCCTGTCCGACATCCATACCTGGCGCTGCCCAGGGAGGTTGCCTTCCCTGCTCTCAAGACCAAGGATTAGAGAGGCAGGTGCACTGAGGCCATTTGGGAGGTGGAGAGGGGGCCTGGAACAACCCCTTCTTTTCCTAGCATTGTAGGAGGGGAGGGCCCCGGCCCACGGCGCCTCCCAGGCCTGGCCCTACCTGTGCACAGCATCACTCTGCCCATGACCCCAGGTGGATGTCTTCACTGGGGAAAGAGGGGAGCCCCAGCAGGGAGGGCAGGTGGTTCTGTGATCCGAGACACTGTCAAACGCTGACTCGGGGTTTCTTTGTGGGGCTGCCCTTTTCATCAGGCCGGTAAGAGGCAGTGCCCTGCCCCCCCAACCCATGGGGTCTGGGCTCCCAGCCTGTGGAGGGCCGTGTGAGCTCCGGGGTGCAGCATCTACCAGCACTTTCCCAACTGGGGCTACAGCAGCCCAAGAAGCCGAGGAAACACACGTGTGGCTTCCTCCCACCCCCAGACCCTTGCTGGACCGGGGAGAGCACCTCCTGGAGGTCAAGCCCTCAGGGTACAGTTGGAAGAAGGGCCCCTCTGGGTCCTCGTCCCAGGCCCCACCAGGCAGCAGGACGAGATGAGTCACAGAGCTAGAAGCCCAGGCCCGGCCCCGCCCCCTGCTGCCCAGCAAGGGCCTCTGTGCCATCAGGCCACTGACACCCACCCTGCCCCACCCCAGGCCTCACTCCTCCAGAAGCCTCAGGGCCAGAATGGGAGGTCACACCTCTCACCTGGTGGGTCAGGTGGGCCCCCCATTCACGGCCCCCCTGTGCTCCCCAGTCTGAGGACCTTGGCACCTGTGCCCAGTTCGAGAGCAGCCGGCCGGCCCGCAGCATGATGCCCAGCGCCAGCTGCGTGTTCCCCACCTTCACACTGCGCAAGCCATCCTCGGAGACTGACATCGAGAATTGGGCCTCCAAGCACTTCAACAAGCACACGCAGGGCCTCTTCCGTCGAAAGGTGTCCATCGCCAACATGCTGGCCTGGAGCAGTGAGTCCATCAAGAAGCCCATGATAGTGACCAATGACCGCCACGTGAAGAAGGAGGCCTGTGAGGTCTTCAAGCTCATCCAGATGTATATGGGTGACCGGCGTGCCAAGGCAGACCCGCTGCACGTGGCCCTGGAGGTCGCCACCAAGGGCTGGAGTGTGCAGGGCCTGCGGGATGAGCTGTACATCCAGCTGTGCCGGCAGACCACTGAGAACTTCCGCCTGGAGAGCCTGGCCCGTGGCTGGGAGCTCATGGCCATCTGCCTGGCCTTCTTCCCTCCCACACCCAAGTTCCATTCCTATCTGGAGGGCTACATCTATCGGCACATGGACCCCGTCAACGACACCAAAGGTAAGACCCAGCGTAGGACCCCTGGGCATCCTGGGCTCTGCAGCAGCTCAGGTAAGGGCTGTGGTGAGAACTTCCTGCGTGTGCTGGGTGGCACCTGGCAGCAACAGGGACATAAAAGCAAACACAGCCTCTCCAAGCAGACACCTGTCCCCTGAGAGCTATGTCCTGGGTCTCCAATGGGATTTGGGGTCAGGAAGCCCCTTCTCGGCCCGGAGGCCCCAAGAAGAGCCGCGGGCAGTCCTGGCAGGGTCCCTGGCCAGAGGCTGACAGGTAGTGGTTTGCATGAGGACCCATGGCACCCATGGTCTCTGCCAGCCAACATCCACTCTGTTCTGAGGCCACCATCCTGTGGTCACCCTGCCTGATGAGAGCACGGAGGCCAGTCGGCCCGTGTGCACTTCTGCGTTTGCTCTCAGTCATCTAATGCCTTGGAGAGTGAGCACTCCAGCCAGGCTCAGGTTGTCTCTAGTGGCTGATGAGAGCAGGGAGGAACATGGGCACATTGGCAGGCAGCTGGGGTGCTGTGCTATGGGCTGAGCTGGCTGTAAGCTGCCTCGAGGGTTCAGCGGTTGGGACTGTCACAGGTAGCCACCTGCTGATGGCTGCCTGGGGCTGAGTGCAGGGCCGGATCTGCCTGGGGCACGGGTCTGTCTGGGCCCAAGCCCAGCACACTCAGGGGAGGATCCTGGGGCTTGGTCCTGCCAGCCAGGTGGTGCCTGTGCAGCTGCCCTGGGGCCTGACCTGAGTCCTGGGCTGGGCAAAGTAAGCATGGGGACAGGGCTGTAGGCAGCACCTGTAAGTACAGTGGGCCATCTGTCACCCCAATTTTCGTCAGTGTCCACAGGGCACAGCCACAGCATCAGTGTCTCCACGTGTGCACCCACACTCACGTGCTCACACACAGCCTGCAGGTCAGACGTGCTAGCCCACTCTGTGGGAGTGGCTGTCCTGCTGGTCTGGCCAGGGCCTTGCCCCAGCCCAGGTGTGGGGGCTGAGGCGTGTGCACAGTGGGGCTGCAGGGCAATGGTAGGTCCCGGGAAGGTGCATCAGCATAGGTGCCATCCAGCAAGGCAGCCATTTGGGGCAGATCTTGGAAGCTGTGAGACTTTTGCCCAGGCCTGCGGTTTTTGAAGCAGGACCACTGAACACAGCAAGCAGGTCTCCCCACGTGGCTCTCCACCACATGCAGACCAGCAGCCTGGCGGGCGGGATGGATCTGCCTCTGTCTTCTTGGACCTTTCCAGGAGCAGGTGGGTCCCCACTGGCTCCATGGTTCACCTCAGCCTCTTCGAAAAGACCTTGAAACATCACTGTCATGAGCACACAGCCCTCGGGGCCTCAGGAGTACTTGCTGAGTGAAAGGTGAGTGTGCGGTGGACAAAGGGCACTGGGCACCCCTGCGCTGGCCTGGGCTTTTGTGGGGAGCTGGTCACTGGCCCAGAGATTTGTGCTCCTTCATACTAGTGTCTGTGCTGTGGAAGCCAGACTGCCGTGTAAGAGGCAATCAAGGGTCAGCTTGGGCAGCCACAGTTTTGAGACCTAGGTGGTCTCAGAGCGCTGTATGGTCTCTGCCCACAGACCATGCTAGATCTGCATGGTCCTGCATTTGGGCTGTGGGATCTGGTCTCACGTATATGGCACAGGGGTGCCCTCCAGCCAAAGCCCTGTGTCCAGCCACGAGATCCACTCCTGGGTCAGCATCCACTGCCAGGCCCTGCTCATCACTGAGCTCAGGGGCGAGGCCTCATGCTTCCTCCCACTGGCCCCTGTCAAGAAGGTGCGTGCTGGCCACTGGGCAGGAAGGCAGGCCCCATCAGCCCAGAAGGACGTACCCTGTGCTTAGAAAAAGGTAACTGCAGTCTTTCTTGGAAGCACCAGTGAGGGCAGAGCTGAACCTCACCCTGAACCATGCTGCCTGCCTTGGACTCAGAGCGTTTGATTCAGCTGCCAGCATGTGTGTGACCTCTGCTGTGGTTACCACCCCAAGGGACCAAGGGACCAAACAGTGAACCCCAGTTCACATGACCCCCAGCCCCCAGCTTAGCCTTGGCTCACACGTGGTCACACCTTTGTGCCAGCCACCAGCAGGTGACTTCCCACCTTGTCTCCCCTGGACCTCACTAACGAGGCTCTCAACACAGGCATCGCAGGCATTGGCAGTGGATACAGCAGCCTGCAGCTCCCCACTCTGCCCGCAAGGAGCACGCTGGAAGGCTGCAGACCCCGAGGGGTGGTCACTGCTTGTGCCTTCATGCATTCAGCACAACGCTGGCTCCCAGGTAAAAGATTGTAGGCTGAACACAGTCATCGGTTTGGACTCCACCTTGAAGTCATGATAAAAGAACAGTGAAGGAAATTTTTGAAGACCAAAAAAACCTTCACAAGGGAATGTAAAATGATGCAGCCACTATGGAAAACAGAATGGCAGTTCCTCAAAAAATTAAACATAGAATTAACATAGGATCCAGCAGTTCCATTTCTGGGTGTATGCCCAAAATAATTGAAAGAAAGATATGAACAGGTATCTGTGCACTCATGTTCATAGTAGCAGATCCACAATAGCAGAGATGTGGAAAGCAGCCCAGGTGTCCATTGACAGATGAGTAGACAGATAAAATGTGGTTTGTACATACAATGGAATATTATTCAACCTAAAAAAGGAAGGAAATTCTGGCACAGGCTATAAGATAGATGAACCTCGATAGATTTCATTTGTGCTGAGTGGAATAAGCTAGATACAAATCTACTCATGTGAGGTCCCTACAGCAGTCAAGTTCATAGAGACAGAATGGTAGGTGCAATGGGTTAGGGGGAGGGAGAAACGGAGAGTTGTTGTGTGATGTGTATGGAATTTCCACTTGGGAAGATGAAAAAGTTCTGGAGATGGATGGATGGTGAATGTATGTAATACCACTCAACTGTACAACTAAAAACAGTTAAAATGGAAAATTCTATGTATATTATATTACAATAAAAATACTGAAATCCACCAGGACAAAGAGAATGGAAGAGAGGAAGAACAACCATTTTGGAGAAGCCGAAAAGCACATGGACAAGTGGCTGGAAAATAACTTGGCAGACCCAGAAAGGTGGATCCCAAGCAGGTGGTGGGGAAGCTGAGAAGCTGAAGCAGGTAGCATACCCTGAAAAGCTCAGCAGTATTTTTAGCCAGCCTCCTCCAGCAGTGGTATGGAAGGGGGTGACCGTGGAGCTGAAAACAAAAGGACTAGTTGAAATTGAAATTCTCTTTAAGAAACAAAGCGGCTGCGGTGGAGTAGGCAAAATGAGACTCTGGACCCAGAGCATCTGGACTGAAATCTCAGCCACATTTTCCAGATAGGCCATATTCTGAGCCATGAAATAAGTCTCAATAAATGTTAAAGACTGTGACTCATAGAAAGTATGTTCTCTAACCACAATGGAGTTGAACTGGCAACCAGCAACACAAAGATACCTAGAAAATCCCCAAGTATTTGGAAACGGAAGAACATACTACTGAATAATCCATGGGCCAAATAAAAATCAAAAGGGAAGTTAGAAAGTATTTTGAACTGAAAAAAAAAAAAATGAAGCATATTAAAATTTGTGGGGTACAGCCAAAGCAGTTCTTAGAGGAAAATTTATAGTACCTAAACGTCTGTACTAGGAAATAAGATCTCAAATCAATGTCTTCTGCCCCTACTTTAAGAAACTTAAAAAAAAAAAAGAGGAAATTATACCAAATGTAAGCAGAAGAAAGGGAATAATGAAGATGAGTAGAAATCAATGAAAGAGAAAATAGGAAAAATCAATGCAGAAAATCAGTGAAACAAAAAGTGTATTATTTGAGAAGAGCAATGAAATTAATAAACCTCCAGCCAGACTAATCAGGACAAAGAGAGAGAAGATCAACCAATAACAGAGTGAAAAAGAAAAAATATAATCATCTCAGTAAGTCATTTCACAAAATCCAACATTCCATTCCTGATAAAAGCTCTAAACTGGAAGAGATGGGAGCCTCTTCAGCCTAGTATGCACATTTCTCTTTCCTTGCTCCGTCAGCCGAGGGCCTAGAAGCAATGACACCCCAATAGCAGTGAGCACACCTGACCCCAGATCTTGGTTTCTAATTCCATTTTACATTCAGAAGAACCAGAGCTCTTTGGAGAAACAGCTAATTCTAGGGCTGGGGCAGGGAATGTACAAGATGCAATGCCAAGTGAGGAAGTGCTGGAGGGACGAGGGGAGACCATGGGATGTGTCCGGGACACAGAGCTCCCAGAGGCCAAACCTGGAGCACCTTGAGCCACAGAATAAAGTTGTATTGGATTATAACCCAAAGTGTAGGATGAATGTCCCAAGCCCATACTGATGTGAATGACTAGATACAGATTTTTCATGCATAAAAATGACAATTTATGTAGATAAGAGGGCCCGTCATCAAGTAGGGGAGTGTGACACCCACTTGGCTGTGCACCTCGACTTCTTATGAGAGCATGGGATGGTGGTGTGGGGGTCCTCATCGGCAGTGCCAAGTTATTTTGTGCAGAGTGGGAGGCGCCCAGATCAGCCTGAGAGGAGAGCCAGGCCCCTCCAGTCTTGCTCAGTGCCTCCAGCACCAGCTCCACAGCTCAGCCCCAGGAGAGCAGCCATGGAGGGCCTGGACGGCTGGGCTGGGGCCTCCTCGAGGGACTCCACACCCCTGGCTTTCTGCCAGCCAGAAGGCCGTGAGCTGACCGCCCCGCCTCCCCACTGGCGCCTTCCCAGCCACATGGCCCAGATGTGCCCACACATGGACCTGCACCTCTGTATGGACGCACCCCGTCCCCAGGAGCACGAGCAGGACGCAGCTGTGATGGGACACTGGCCCCACCCCAGCACTCCCAGCCGGCGGCCCTGTCTGCCCGGAGGGTCCAGCTGTGCCAGGACCTGTACGGGCCTGCGTTCCTCCTTGTGCTCTGTGGCCCTCACCACTCTGTTTGCTCCCCAGTGACACAGCACATGAAAGAGCTCCTGGAAAGGAACACTAAGAAGAAGTCCAAGTTGAGAAAGAAACCCAAGCCTTATGTTGAGGAGCCGGATGGTAGGGCCTCTCCCTGCAGCCCCGCGCTGCGTCTGCACAGCTCTGCTCTCCAGCCTCGGCCACCTGGCCTCTTCTCTAACCGCTTCTGGGCTGGGGGGGCAGAGGGGGACACTAACATCAGCTCCTCGGAGCCGGCTGGAAGCCCAGGTCATGGACAGGGCTCCTGGGGAAGGCCACACCTGCCCTGCATCTCTCTCCATGGTGCTAAGAACAATTTCCAACTTGCATGCTGGGTTCTCAGTGGGGAGGGGCCTGAGGACTGTTGACCAAGGCCTGCTGGAGGCGCCCCCAGGTGAGTGTGAGTGGGGGAGTGTCCAGCGGGCAAGTGCCTCCCCAGCCCTGACCTCCAGCCCAGGCTACCCCTGTGCTTCCCAGCACAGCCCAGGGGTTTCCCAGCCTCCCTCCCACAGCACTCCCATCCCTGCCCTTGTCCTGGATGCTGGCTCAGGACCCCCACCAAGCTCCAGGGAAGCCCTGTTAACCCTGGTGCCATGTCCTCCCTGCTGGGAGAGCTGGTGGTCCACTTCTGTCACACCAAGGGCAGGAGGTCAGGGCACGTCTCCCCAGAGGCCCCAAGACCAGGGACAGGAGGCTCTGGACTGAGTGAGCACCAGGCTCCTGCTGCACTGCCTTGCTACAAAGTGCTCGTGGGCTCCCAGGGGTCAGGGTCCAGCCCAGGCCCTATTTGATTAAGCACCGTCCATTCTCCCTGGGCCAAGAGCTGGCCCACAAGGGCCACATTGGCTGGAAGCAGAGGGTTCCAAGTGCTGTGTCCCAGGCTGGCAGATCAGAGGCTACAGCCAGGATTGTCTGCCTGGGGTCCGCACTTCCCAAGGGACCTGAAACAGAGTTTCCAGGGTTCAAACATCTATAGGAAATGTTTGTTTTCATTGTGATTACTCTAAAAAGGAATCCCCTTACCAGTTATAATGACAAAACTAGTTTGTGATAACTAGAAATGAAGGTTTTCATGGACTGAGACGCGTTTGTGTTCATCATGCTGAGGTTCAAGGAACCCCTTGTCCTCAGACGCCCACAAGAAACTGCCTCCTTTAAAAGACTCCTGTGTTTGGGTTTGAGACTTGGGTCTAGAAGCCCTCCTCCGGCAGGCAGGCAGGCAGGTCCTACAGAGGAGGGGCCCATTCCAACCCCTCTGTCTGTCTGTCCGTCTGTCCATTGGTCCGTGGCAGCCTGGCTCAGTGGCTTCTCAGGGCTTGGCCTCCCCACGTTCCCTGTCTTGCTTCTCCTTCCCTGCCCTTGCCTGGGCCAGGAAAGGCTTTCCCCACATGTCAGACCCTCCCTGGGTGGGGCCTCCTCCCCACCCTCCAGGTATCTGGCCAAGGTCCCTGAGGTCCTTGTGCTTGGAATGCTAGCCCTGTCCCCTGCCCCCTGTGACCACTAGCTAGAGCTTCTGCTGCCAGGGATGGATTTTAGGGTTAGGGTTAGGAAGCCCCTTCTTTGAGAAAGGAGACCAGCCCTCCTGTTGCCTTCAGCCTTCAAAGTTGTCCTTCCCCAGTGCTACCCTCCCAGTGACACCCAGGTTCAGGACAGGGGACATCCGCTCCACACACATCCCCTTCCCACCTGGGCCTCCCCCTCCCCGACCCACACCCAGGCAGCCTTCAACCAAGCAGACATGGCCACCCACGGGCTAAGGCCCTCCCCTAGGGCTGCCCGGGGCCTCCAGCTGGGCACAGGGCTGCAGGAGAGCTCCTTCCCCTGTGCTGGCCCAAGGCAGTGGGTGCTGAGTGCCTCCAGGCCTGCTGCTTCTAGAAATTACCCTTGTTGGGGGGGCTTCCCAAGGCCAGCTGGAGGAGGCATGGGGTTTGAAAGCCCTGGGGCCCAGGCCCTGCCTTTCTTGGCCATGGGGAGGATTAGGTGGGCTGGCAGAGGGGTTCCTTTAGCCTGGCTGCTCTGGAGGTGCTTTTCCATGTGGGTATTAACACTAAAGGACAGCTCAGGAGAGTGAGGACCCATTGCCCTGGACAAGCAGTGGGCAGGAGCCTGGCCAGGCCAGCTTGGATCCCCAGGGTTCTTGCAGGAGCTGCCTTTCCTCACCCTCTTGCTGCTTCCTCTCTTAGTCACTGGTGGGCCTGCAGCCCCTGCTTCCCGCACATCCACACCAAGCCAACCGGCACTGTTCTTTTCCAGGGGTGGCTATAAGCACATACGCCAAGTACTGTTACCACAAGCTGCAGAAGGCAGCCCTAACCGGGGCCAAGAAGGTATGAACTCCTCCAGGACAGCAGGTAGAGGTGGGCGAGGGGCCTGTGCCAGTGTCACCCAGACAGGGTCTGAAGGGAGGTGGGGGCTGCATGTTTGGGAGTAGGGGGTGGGGAGGCAGTTAATGACTCACAGTGGGGAGGGTGCTGCTTGAAGTGGCTCCCTAGTGACTCGGGGGGCAGGGAATTGGGGTGCCCCAGCTCTGGCTAGGCAGAGGCCTGAAGTTCACAGGGACAAGAGGACAAAGGTAGAGGAGAGGACTGGTGAGCCAGGGCAGCCCTCGGAAGGGCACAGGGGCAGGAGGGCTGGGAGCAGGGCCACACTGGGACAGAGAGCTGGGCTGCCTTTGCAGGGGCTGAAGAAGCCCAACGTGGAGGAGATTCGGCACGCCAAGAACGCCGTGTTCAGCCCCTCCATGTTTGGCAGCGCGCTGCAAGAGGTCATGAGTCTGCAGAAAGAGCGCTACCCTGACCGGCAGCTGCCCTGGGTACAGACTCGGCTGTCTGAGGAGGTGCTCGCACTCAACGGTGACCAGACGGAAGGCATCTTCAGGTGCCCCGCAACCTGGGCCCTGGGTGTGGGGGCCTCGGTGTCTTCACCATGTGTCCCAGGCAGTCAGGGGCCATCAGGCAGCAGGCCCACTGGGCCTACTTCCATGCCCTAGCCCTGGGCAGTGGGGCTAGGAGACCCATGCCCCTACCTCAGAGCAGCCAGAGGCCCCACGAGAAGCCAGCATGCAGGGAGGGAGGGGCACCTTTGAGCAAATGGCCCCAGCGTTAGGAGGCAGGTCAGCAGGGCTGTCCGCCCTGAACAGCAGCACACCTGAACCCCAGCAAGTGAGCCAGCCAGGGACAATGCCCCTGCAGAAATGGTCACCAGGAGCCCAGAGGGCACTCAGACAGCAACCATGGACAAGGCCTGGAAAGATCAGCAACCCCCAGCTGGTCCTCAGCTGTGAGTGAAGATGATGGCCCTGCCGGGGCTGTGGGGGAATATGGCCAGTCACCTACTGTCCATAGATCTCCCCACCACTGCATGACCCAGAGGGACAGCTGGGGAAACTGGCTCGTGGGTTTGGACCTCAGGGACCATTCAGAGGAAGGGATTTGCATGGGGGCAGTCAGCAGAGGGATGAAGGATGGTGGCTTGGGTGCCTGGGGCAGGGGACCTCAGCCACACCTGACCCAGAGAGGAGCCAAATGACCCTGACCCCAAGCAAGCCTGAGACCTGCCATGTGCTCGCAGAGTCCCTGGGGACATTGATGAGGTGAACGCCCTGAAGCTACAGGTGGACCAGTGGAAGGTGCCAACAGGCCTGGAGGACCCTCATGTCCCAGGTGAGGTCCCAGCCCTCTCAGCAACAGCAAGTCTGGCCCAGGCAGTGTGAACAGTTCAGCCCTTTCTGCTTTCCGTAGTGAAGGGACAGCCCCTTGGTCCTTTTCCAGCACCTGCCTGTATGACAGGTCTCCCTTGGCACCTCTTTCCAGCTTGGCTGCTCACAGCGGCTGCACAGCCTTTTGAGAAATTGCATTTTGCACACTTGCACGTTCCTCCAGAAACAATCTCGCAGCACTCCAGCATCAGTCCAGGCCCTCAGGACCATAAGCTTATTGGCTTCAGGGTTGGCACAGCCCGCATTGCTGGGTGGACACTTTACAGTCTGGTCCTGTCCACCATCCCTTCTCACCTGCTGCCCTTGCACACTGCCCCTACCCCCAGCCCCTGTCCACCCTTGCTGCAGCCCAGCAGGTGCCCCGCGCCCTGCCCAGAGGTGCCTGCCCAGCAAGCCAGCTGAGCGTCCACGCTGTGTTCCCAGCATCACTCCTGAAGCTGTGGTACCGGGAGCTGGAGGAACCCCTGATCCCGCACGAGTTCTACGAGCAGTGCATTTCTCACTACGAGAGCCCCGAGGCCGCCGTGGCCGTGGTGCACGCGCTGCCCCGAATCAACCGTCTGGTGCTGTGCTACCTCATCCGCTTCCTCCAGGTAGGCGGCGGGCCCCGCCCCCAGCTCCACCGCAGCCCGGGCCTACCCCTCCAGACCCGCTCGGGCCCACCGCTGGCTCCCCCGTGCAGGTGTTCGTGCAGCCGGCCAACGTGGCCATCACCAAGATGGACGTCAGCAACCTGGCCATGGTGATGGCGCCCAACTGCCTGCGCTGCCGCTCGGACGACCCGCGCGTCATCTTCGAGAACACTCGCAAGGAGATGTCCTTCCTGCGGGTGCTCATCCAGCACCTGGACACCAGCTTCATGGAGGGCGTGCTATAACACCTGGGCACCAAAGGACCAAGGGTGGGGACAGAGCCTGCCCAGGTGCGCGGGGTCAGGGGAGCACGCAGGGAGGGGGGAGGGAACGCCCCAGCCGCGGAGGTAGCATGCCAGGCTCCGCCCATGCCCGCCCCAGCCCTGGAACCCCCATTTCCCCCACCCAGGCCCTCGGCCTGAGGGCGCAGCCAGGGCAGAGGGGCTGCAGGAAGGGTGCCTCTAGCCACCACCACCCACCCACCCCCGCCTCGTGGCCAGTTCGGTGGGCACTGCCCCACCCACCACAAGCCGCGGATCAGCCCCAAGAAAGTGCCTTTTGTTTCCTGGAGCCAAGTGACACTGCCCCTCCCGGCCGGCCCGAGAGCACAAGCCGCCCTCCCCGGGTGAGCTGCCTTGCTGGGGCTCCTGCGCTCAGCCTAGCCCTGGTCTGGGCCCAGCGTGGCTGCCCCTTTCTCCTCCTCTGCTCTCTCTTACCCTCGGTCTCCTGGCCTACAACTTCCGCCCTCCCGGTCCCTTCCCGCCCCCTTCCCCACCACCTGTGGCTTCCATGGTGGTGACTGCACAGGAATTTGCGGGCTTAAGGACACTGGGCTGTCCACCACCAGAGCCGAGCCAGGCTGGCCCAGGGTCCGGTAGATGCTCTCTAGGTGTGGAGGGAGCCCCCAAACCAAAGTCCTCTGGGGTGGGGGCAGGGTTGGGCAGGCATTCTTGGGGCAGGGTGGGGGAGGGGCGAGAATATTTTTTTCTTCGTGTAACTATAAATTCAGAATCTATCCTGCACCCCAGCCCGCCTGTGTATAGAGATATAAATAGAGCGAAACATATAAGAACTAAATTTGCTAATGACATAGTCTTAACCCAAATGTTATTTATTTGAGTTGTTCTCGTCTGTCCTCTTCAGACAAGTTGGTATCATTCCTTCATTTTTCTCTCCACCCTCCTGGCTTCTGACCAAAAACCAAACCCTGCCCTATCCCTATTCAGGACCTGCAGCAGATGAGAGGGAAGGAACCCCGAGCTCGGGGACTAGGGTGGCGCTGGGGACTCCCCTTCCTCGAGGCCAGAGCTGGGGGGTGGTGGGGAGGTACCTAGATTTTCAGTTTGTGTATTTTCCATTTTGGAATTTTGAGTTCCAACTGTCGTAGAACTTAATTTCCCCCTAGTTTTTATATATATATATATTTTTTAGAGTTGAGTTTTTATTTATTATTAAAGACAAAAAAGCCCAGCCCTGCCGAGACCCGGGTGTCCCCTGGGGGAACGTCCTCAGTCGGGTGGTCTTGGGCCCTGAGGAGGCGCAGTGGGTCCACAGACTCGCTCTGACGCATGGTCGAGAGGTGACAACACTCTGTGTGAATAAAGTACATATAGACACTTGCAAACCTTGGTCGCTGCCTGTTGCCTTCCGTTCCTTCCAGTTGCAGCGGGGTTTGCGGGGGGGTCTGGGTTGGGGCTCTGGGCAGCTCACTGTTAGCGGCCAGTCGGTTGCCGGCGTGGACGCCAGGCCAAGGGAGAATGGGGGGCGGAGAGACTGGAACAGGGGTGGAAGGGAGAGTAAGGCAGCTTCCCTGAAACGACGGCGAGGTGATGAATCGCGGACGCGGCTCCAGGTAGGTGCGCAGGATGAGAGGCATCCTGGGCCGGCTGCGGCCACCTGAATTATCATACTCGACCCCGAAGCCCCGCCCGATTGCTGGGGTCTTTGTCTGACCTGCCCTCCTCTGAGGCACGCATAGGCTTCTAGGCAGTGTTTATTCACCATCTCTTTGTTCAGCACCTAGTTGGACGCGCAGTCGGCCCCGCCGAGCTGGCTTCCCAGGGGATGGGGGAGGAGACAGTGAGGGTAGCTCGCCCATTAGGGGACAGCCAGCTTCCGAGAGCAGAGGGACTGGGCCCGCAAGCCCGCCAGCGCCCCGGCCCCAGCCCCGGCCGGTGACCCCGTCCTGAACTCGCCTGCACCCCACCGTCGGGCAGCCCCGCCCGCCACCCTTTCCCCAGCCGAACGGCAGCGCGGCGAGCCCCTAAGGCCCAAAGAAGGAAGAACGTCGGGGCCGTCCTGGGGACGCGCGAGGCCAGGCCGGGTGCGCTCGGTGGCCGCAACCGGAACCCAAAGCGCAAGGTCGCAGTCGCAGGGGGGGGACGTACGTTTGCGCAGCACCGCCCCCTCGTGACCCTCTGACCGCTTCCGGCGAGAAAGGAGGATGTGGGCGACGCGTGGGGCTCTCCGGGCCTGGGCTCTCCGGGCCTGGGCCCTTGGCTTGGCGCGGTCCCTGGGGACCCGGGCCTGCGGCGGGGTTGGAGGCGTCTCCTACACGCAGGGCCAGAGCCCAGAGCCGCGGACGCGGGAATACTTTTACTACTTGGATCATCAGGGCCAGGTTGGCGGGGAGGGGGCGGGGCCTGAGGGAGGCCCTTGCGAGAGAGGTGGGGCCTGGCGGTAGGCGTCTGAGGGGCGGGGTCTTTAAAGTAAGTGAGTGCGACTGGTGGGCGGGGGCGGCGCGCCGCGCCGGAGCTACTGGGGCGCCTGGTCCCGGCCCCAGAGGGCTAGGCCCCTAGCAGCCAACCTCCCGCAAGTGGTTGCACTCCGCTCGCTTTGCATCCCCAGCTCTTGCAGCCCCCAGCCCTGGGCCGCCCCACCTGCTTTGGAAGCTTTGGCGGGGGTGTCCGCCATGTCCAGGGGGAAGCAAGTCAGCCTCCGCGGAGGCGGCACATAGAAACTCGAAAGGAGGAGGGAAGAGGCATGGGGAAGACGTGTCAGGCCAGAGAACCTGTGCGTGAGGAAGCATGGCCTGGAGTGCGGGGTGGATACGGGGAAGTCGGCAGGGGTTTACCTTCCACGCGCCTCTCTGCACTCGGTGTGCACAGACGACCAAGGAAAGAGGACGCCCACCGGGGCCTTCCCGCTCTGGGGCCAGCTCTGTCGGGCTTCCACCTGGGACTGATGGGTCACGGCCTGCCCCTCTGTCTGCAGCTTTTCCTAGATGACTCCAAAATGAAGAACTTCATCACCTGCTTCAAAGGTACTTACGCCCTCTCCTCCCCGACCTTCCCTCGCTTCGGAGAAGGCCCTGAAGGGCTCCGCTGCCCAACCTGTTGCTGGGCCTGCCCGCAGCGGGGTACTGGGAGTCCTGCGCTCCAGAGCTTCCTGTCTGGAGGCAGGCCAGGACAGCTCACCAACACCCGGTGCCTGCCCTTGGTGTCGCCCAGGGTTAGCCGCCTGCCTGGGGGCAGTAGGGCCCAGGGGCCTTGGGGCCCGGCATGCTGAGCAGCCGCGCTCTTCGGTCCCCCAGACCCGCAGTTCCTGGTCGTCTTCTTCTCTCGCCTGAGACCCAACCGCAGCGGGCGCTACGAGGCCTCCTTCCCCTTCCTCTCACCATGCGGCAGGGAGCGCAACTTCCTCCGCTGCGAGGACCGGCCCGTGGTCTTCACGCACCTGCTGGCCGCGGACGCCGGGCCCCCGCGCCTCTCCTACTGCGGCGGCGGCGAGGCCCTGGCCGTACCCTTCGAGCCGGCGCGCCTGCTGCCCCTGGCCGCCAATGGGCGGCTCTACCACCCAGCGCCGGAGCGCGCGGGCGGTGTAGGGCTGGTGCGATCGGCCCTGGCCTTCGAGCTCAGCGCCTGCTTCGAGTACGCGCCCGGCGCGCCAGACCTGCCCTCTCACGTGTGTTGGCAGGGCCGCCGTTTCGCGCTCACTATGGACCTGGCCCCGCTGCTGCTCGCTGCCCCGCCACCCTGAGCGGCGCCGCGCGGCCCGCGTCGCTGCGCACGCGCCATCCAGAGAGCTCGCCGGCTGAGGCTGAGTGCGCGTGCGCGGCGAAGGTGCACCGCTGTCCCGCTGCCCCGCCCCGCCCGGCGCTGTCCGAGGTGCTGCCGCGGCCCGGGCCCCGACACGGGGAGGGGCTGGGTCACCAGCCCTCGGTCCCTCCCCACTCACCTCGCCTGGGGTGTCCTCGGCGTTCTCTGGTTCGGCCGGCGCTCGCGACGGCAGACCCGGGCGGCCGGGCGGGAGGAGCCGGCGCTCCAGTGCGCGAGCGGCGCCCGCCCCTCCCCCACCCTGCGCTGCTCGGTGGGCCAGGGTTCGGCTGGGGAGCCGCGCCGCGGAAGCGTCAGGTGAGGGGTCCGCCCGACCCAAGGTCAGCGGGCGAGGGGGCGGGATCGGGGGCCGTCCCTGCTCACCGAGAAGGGCGTGCGACCTGGCGGGGACCACGCCCTGCCCTGTACCGGCCTGGGACAGACCATGCCTGAGGCCATGGACGATCAAGACTCCCGACTCTGCGCCTGAGAGGATCGCAGGTCTTCCCCTCTTACCCCTCCGAGCCTCCCTCCCCCTCAAATGGGTGCCCTGAGACAGTGACAACCCACCCCTGCCCAGCCGGATTAGGGGGTTTTCCCCTAGGTAAAAGGATTTCTGGGCTGGCCTCCCCTGCCCTTCCTGCTTGGGCCCTCATCCTTGCCCAGGCCAGCCTTTCTACACGAATCAGCATCTAGGAGCTGTCCATGAGAGCAGTAGTCCCCTGAGTCCTGAGAAGGAGGCCAAGAACCTTCTATATTTGAGAGGCCTTGCTGCTGGAAGCTGGGTGGCCACTCCTTTTGTTCAGGGAAATGGGTCCCAGGGGCTTCAGAGAATGCCCACAGTTTCTTGGGGCTCACCTACATTCTAAGACATCTGGGAACTGCCTCTGCCTGAGCCAAAGCTATTCCATTAAAACTTTTGCTGTGCCTGTCTCTCTCCAGTGATTTTCAATAATCATGTGAGTTACAATTTAGAGCAAGACTCAAACAAACACCAAGGCCACTTACTGCCTTTCCACTCTTGCTAGTGGGGAGTCCTGGTGAGCAGGCAGGTGTTCAAGCAGGGACAGTGTGAGGTGGAGCTAAAGGCTCAGTGATAGCACACCCTCAGCCCCATCCCTGGCTTCAGACTGGCTGGCTTCTCAGCCCAAGTCCCCACCTTTAATTTGGACTCAATGTGCCCCAAGCTAGACCCAGGCCTTGCCCTCTCTCTAGGGTCACATTTGCATGAACATAAACCCAACACACTACTCCCCACTTCAGTCCAGGAAGTCACTGCCCCCAGAGCCTACTTGGGAAACACCACTAGAAACCCAGTTGGTGGCCCAAGGCCCATCTTTCCCACCCCAGCCATTCCAGGGCCCCACATGCCCCCCAAAAGAGGGGCCCTTTACTGGGAGCCAGCATGGAGAAGACAGGCCCACACCTTCCAAACTGACTTTCCTGCTGTTTGTCTCACCCCTGATTATCTAACAAACTCCCTGAGGAAAAAGCCCTAATTCTAGCTAAGCTGTTCCAGCCACTTCCACTCCCAGGAGGGCAGGGGCAGAGGCTGGACAAAGCTGTGCCTCGATTTTCCTGTGGCTGGTGCCTCCCCTGAGACCAGTTGTGCCCATATCCTCCATCAAGTTACACCAGGTGAATCCCAGGTTTGAGGACAGAGCATGAGTTCCAGGGATAAAAATGACCAGAATAAATGCTGGGTCAAGGTCAGCTGAAGGCAGGGAAGGAGTGTGGAGCCTTGGGCCTTGTCCTGGGGGCACAAAAAGGACCTCTACTCTAAGCTCTGTGCCTTCAAGGTCTGACGCCAGTCCCCACAGAGTGAAGAGTCTATGTGGACATGGGGTTGTGTCTGCCCAGAGGCTGCTCTTCCCATTCTAGTCCACGCTGTGGTAAATGACCCCAAACTTCACCCTTGTGTCCCCAAGGCCATACCTTTCACCAGCCTCTTGCACCCAAGATCCAAGGAGTGGCTGTTGTTAGGGTGTAGAGGGCACGGCAGTCAAGATGTCCTCGTGCATGAGCAGGAAATTCCTCAGTGCTAGTAGAGATGGGATGGGGAGAAAAGCAGGCTGGGATGGGGTGGGCTGTCCCCATGTGGCCTGTGTGGCAAGACTCTGAGGACAGAAGAAATTCTAAATTGGAACCTGATGCCCCAGATCTTTACGACTTTTTATAAAGGAAGGCAATGAACGTTTAATCAGTTTCTCAAGCTGATTTAAAACTTAAAAAAATTCAGACACAGGATGTGTGCCTCCAGCCATCCTTTTTAGTGGCTCTCAAATGTTAAAAACAGGCAGAACCTGTGTTTCAGGAGGCGCGTCCCAACCAGGGCTGGACTGGAGGCAGGCTGGTGAGGAGGCTGCGGCTTTGCGGTGCGCACCTGTCCCACGGGAGATGGCCCCAGGGGCACCCACATTGCTGTTGCTGTTGCTGCTGTCACTATCCAGTGTCCTGCCCTGCGCTGCCAGCTGTCCGGCTGCCTGCCGCTGCTACAGCGCCACAGTGGAGTGCGGTGCCCTGCAGCTCCACGTCATCCCACCTGGGATCCCGCCCGGGACACAGGTGGGCACCGCATGGAGGCTGCTGGGCTGCAGGGGAGGGGTGCCTGAGATGCAGAGGGATGGGGATGTGTTTCCTCGTGGGTGGTTGGGCCCCCTAGGGAAGAGACAGCCCCAGTGGGGTAAATGCCCTCCCTCCCTCTGGCCCCACAGACACTGTTCCTGCAGGACAACTGCATTGCACACCTGGAACCCGGTGTCTTGACGCCTCTGGCCTCCTTGCGCCATCTCTACCTGCACAACAACAGCCTGCACGCTCTGGAGCCAGGTGCCTTCCGCGCGCAGTCGCGCCTGCTGGAGCTGGCGCTCACCAGCAATGGGCTGCGAGGCTTGCGTGTAGGCGCTTTTGCTGGTCTGGCCCAACTGCGTGTACTCTACCTAGCCGGTAACCAGCTGGTGCAGCTGCTGGATTTCACCTTCCTACACCTGCAGGTGAGTGGGGAGAAGGGTGGGCAAGGGCAACAGTTTTCCTGCATTGCCACATGCCCTGCCCGACGGGAGTATGGAAAGGGAGTTCTCCGTCAGCACAGTCCAGCCTGGTAAGAAGGGGACCTGTCCTCCAAGGCCCCTTTCCCTGATGATCTACTGTCCCTGATTCAGCGACTGCAGGAGCTGCACCTGCAGGAAAACAGCATTGAGCTGCTGGAGGATCAGGCCCTGGCCGGGCTCTCTTCGCTGGCCCTGCTGGACCTCAGCAGGAACCAGCTGGGCACCATCAGCCGAGAGGCCCTGCAGCCCCTAGCCAGCCTGCAGGTCCTACGCCTCACAGGTACCGCTTATGGGGTCAAGGGGGTCTCATGCAAAGGTAGCTTCCTTGGCCACAGTGATGACAGTAGGGAGCAGGCCCAGCTGTGGAAGGGTCTCCAATGGCAGTGCTCTGCAGGGCCACACCACCACCCACAGACATGATAGAAGACTGCTAGGAACAGGGGTGCTGGTAGGGGCAGTTCGGGGACCCCGCCCAAGGAAGACAGAAAAAGTACAAGTCCCTGAACAGACTGGACAGAGCTGAGTGGCATGCACACTTTGGGGCCATCAGAGGGCAGGCAGGCAAAAACTGGACAGATGAGACCAGGACTGGGGCCATTTCCTGGAGACAGCACCTGAAGGCAGGGCCAAGAGGATGTGCGAAGTTTCAGTGCTGGTGGGATGTCTATGTGAACACAGAGGTTCCCCCAAATAGTGAGATTTGTTGCAGGGAGAGGCTTCAGAGGAGTGGGGACTTTCCGAGAGGTTAGTGAAGTGAACTAGAACATGCATCACGGAACGGAGTTGCGGGTGGGGGTGTGCCCGCCTACACACTAAGGAGCTTGGGGTCAGAGAAGGGGTGGCAGAGGTCCCTGACTGTGGGAGGTGGGAAAAGGACTCCTGCTCTGGCCAACAACCCAACTGCACAGACTGTGTTCTGGAGGCACCTGAGCTACCTGCCCGCCGCTGCTCTGCCCACAGAGAACCCATGGCGCTGTGACTGTGCCCTGCACTGGCTGGGAGCCTGGATCAAAGAGGGGGGCCAGCGGCTGCTCAGCTCCAGGGACAGGAAGATCATGTGTGCAGAGCCTCCCCGCCTGGCACTTCAGAGTCTCCTGGACGTGTCTGGCAGTAGCCTCATCTGCATCCCACCCTCTGTGCACGTGGAGCCGCTGGAGGTGACAGCCAACCTGGGTGAGGACCTACGGGTTGCCTGCCAGGCTTCTGGCTACCCGCAGCCCCTCGTGACCTGGAGAAAGGTGGCACAGCCTCGCGAGGGGCCGCCGCCGGCCCCAGCTCAACCAGAAGGTGGGGTGCCGGTCCCAGGCGGGTCCGGGGCCTCTGACACGGGCAGCGGCATGCTTTTCCTCACCAACATCACCCTGGCCCACGCCGGCAAGTACGAGTGCGAGGCCTCCAACGCCGGCGGCGCCGCCCGCGTACCCTTCCAGCTCCTGGTCAACCTGTCCCGGCAGCAGCAGCTGGCGCCCGCGCCGCCCCCGGCCGCCGGCCCCATCAGCCACGAGCCCCTGCCCGAAGCAGGCAGCATGGCCTTCCGCGCCCTGGGCCTGGCCATGCAGACGGTCATCGCGGCGGCCATTGCGCTCCTGGCGCTCACGGCGCTCCTGCTGGCGACCATGATCTGCCGCCGGCGACGCAGGCGCAAAAAAGTGCCAGGGCCTCCGGGGGAGGGCGCTCTCTTCGTCAACGACTACTCCGAAGGCCCCTACACCTTCGCGCAGCTCGAGGAGCTACGCGACGAGCGGGGCCACGAGATGTTCGTCATCGACCGCTCCAAGCCGCTCTTCGCCGAGAGTCCAGCGGAGACGACCGAGAGCACGGAACCCGGACCCGCGCAAGGGCTCCCACTGCAGCCTCCCGCCGCCTACGAGATCCACTGCTGAGGGGCGGGCGGGCGGGCGGGCGCGCGCTGATGACGTAGGTCCCGCGGATTCGCTGGCCCGCGGTTCACCCCGCGCATGCTCCAACATGCTCAGTAAAGGCTGGAAAGCTGCGCAGTGTGCTGCGAGCGTTGTGTGGCGTCCGGGGCGCGGAGCGAGACTCGAGCACCTAAGGACCCCGGCTCCCCAGTCGGAAGTCCTGCTGCGCGAAAGGAGGGTGGTAGGGTAGGCTGCCAACGCCCCGACTGAAGCCCTCCAGAAAAATCCCCCCCCCAAAGTCACCCGACCTCCAGCCCCGCCGCCTACTGGAGGAGCCTGGACCACCGCGAGGTGGGCGGGGTGGACTGTGGGGAAGCCTACGGAAGGGGAGGGGCAGCGGGCCTGAAGGCTTCGTACTCAGTGGCCATGCTAGGGGTGCAGCAGAGAAGGGGACAAGTCACTCTAATAAATTAAGACAGGAAAAAAAAAATCCACAAATTTAAGTTCTAAACACACTGCACTTTTGTACCTTAAGGACACCTTCTGGCTCCAAAACCCAGCTGAGAGGCAGTCTCCTGGGTGTCAAGGTAGGAAGACCCCCTAAGAAGCCCCAGAGAGCGTGGGGGCTCAGTCCTCCTTGAAGCAGGCCTGTCCTAAGTTCCACCCCAGACCAGTCTGCTCTTGGGGAGGGCCCAGAGGAAAACACTCTCTCTTAGCTCACTGACCCCAGGAACATTCTGAAGAGAGAACCAGGACACCAGAGGGCAGCCAAATGCAGCTAAACCTAAGCAGGGCCGTGCAGGCCTAAAATTCAGCCCGCAGGCCCGCAAGTGGTCAACCAGTCAGGTTAGCAGGTGCAGAACAAACTGCGCAGCGCGCTACAGAAAGCATGGGGAGGCTCAGGGTGCACCCGGGAACAAGGAAATCAGAGACTAGTGCCTTTATGTCAGGCCTCCAGCAGGGTCCCCGCCAAGGCTCTGCCTACCCAAGGGGCAAGGGGCTTCCACGAACCCTGGACCCCCGGACTGCCCGACTCTCACCCAGAGGCGAGAGGTCACAGGCTAAAGTAGTCTGCAGCCAGGCGCCCATAGATGTCTGTGGTCCAGAGCACATGAGCACGGCCCGAGGCCAGCAGCAACTGGTGCAGCTCAGCCTCCACACGGGCAAACTTCTCTTCATTGATGGAGGCTTCCAGCAGGACAGAGGCAGGCGGTGGCCAGGGCAGGCCCTCATAGCAGTCCACAGGGAAAGGGTGCACCACTGTGCGCAGCTCAGCCTGTGCCACTGAGTCCCGCAGGAGTTCCTTGAGGCCTGCCATGGACAGTGGATTGCCGTAGAGGCCGAGGTAGCGGAGGCTGGTGCAGCGAGTCAGCACAGGGAGTGTGACCAGCAGCTGGGTATCAGCAAGCTGGCACTCAGTCAGCTCCAGGTGCAGCAGAGTGGCTGCTGCTGCCTGTAGCAGACCCTGGAAGGGCTCCAGCTGTCTGCCGGACAGGTCGTTGCCACTCAGGTCCAACTTCTTGAGGTGGACAGCATGAGGGCTCTGTGCCAGGAAACGCAGGTCTTCAGGCAGTAGGGCACAGAAGGCCAGCTCCAGGCTCTCCAGGGGGCTCTGCAGGGTGCTGCAGGGGAGCACAAGGGTTCACAAACAGACAGGGCCAGGGGAAGGTCTTGTGGAGGGGATGGGAGGAGCAGGGTAATAGCAGGCCCACTCACCTGAGTAGCTGGTCCAGCCGCCCCGAGAGGAGAGAGGAGCCCATGCTGAGCTCCCGCAGACAAGTGAAGCGACCCATCTGAGCCAGGAAGTAGCGGAAGTTGTCCTCACCATCCACGGAGGGCTGCCGTGAGTCCCCATGGACATAGTGCAGCCGCAGGCTGGCCAGGTGCTGGAAGCGGGCCACGTGCGGGATGATGACAGACAGGCCACGCAGGCCCAAGTTGTTGAAGCGCAGGTCCACACGGCGCAGGCAGCCAGCATCCAGAAGCTGTAGCAGGGCCACTGTATTGCGCATGGGCAAGTCCTCAGCCCGCAGGTCCCGGCAGCAGAGCCGCAGTGGGCTGCCTACGCTGCTGCGGAGCGCCTCCCTCAGGAACGCATAAGAGGCCCGGTTCACCCGCAGGTCCACACGCACCTCCACAGGAATGGGGGCCAGCCCTGGCTCTGCAGTCCTGCCCTGCTGCTGTGCGATGCACGTGCGGGCCACAGCTGCTGTGCAGTCCCACATGCTCATGGTGCCAGGGTCCTGCTCCACGCCGTCATCCAGAAGGCCCGTCATGTCCAGCACCCGCAGCACGTGCTTCCTGGGAGCAAGGGTGGGCTGAGACAGGAGACAAGGGAACACAGCCCACACCCACTACCCGCCACCCTGGGACAGAAGCAGCATGCTTGCTCTTGCATTGAGCTCTTAAACCAGACTGGAACCTCCTGTGGAGGATCCTTTTTGCACCCCCCCTCCCCAGGCCTGAGGGCCACTCCAGTGAGCCCATACCTGCAGAGGGGCTGAGTGCCAGCCTCAGTCTCTGGGGTGTGGAGCCGGGTGGTCAGCCCCAGGATCACGGCTTGCATGCTCTCAGTACTAGGCCGCTCCTGCAGCAGGGCCCGGCTGCAGTGGGCACACTCCTGCAGCAGCTGCTGGAAGCTGAGCAGTGGGAAGGGCCACATGTGCACCAGCTCCCGCAGCACGACAGTCTTCTTGTCCATAAAGGCCACTTTGAACAGCAAGGGGAAGAGCTCTCGTGGCAGCAGGGGCAGGGCCTGGCAGGCAGCTGACTGGCACTGGAGCATCTGCCGTGTGCTCAGGAACACAAGCGTGTGCATGGCGCTGGGCCAGGCAGGAGGCCACCTGCAGGGAAGGGTCCTTCAGTGGGGAGGACAGACGCGAGGCCACTGCCCCCTCCATGCACTGGTTATGGGAAAGCTCAGCATGGTGCCTAGCACACAGTGGAGAACCACAGCACCAAAGATCAAGTGCTAGGTGCCTTGCAGTAGGCTGAGTAGAGAGGAAAGGAGCTCAAGGCCACCCCCAGGCCCCACCCTCCAAAGCACGGGGGCATTTTTAGGGAAACAAAGGTATCAAGCAGTACATAAAACAGCATGGCACCAGAGATGACTGGCTCGCCTGGGTGTACTTCTGATGGCTGTTGCTCTGCAGGGCCCCCCATCTGAATCTCAGCCCTCTCAAATCACAAAGCTACTTATCAGAGCCTCCCTTCCTTAAAAGTAGACCAAAGCTCAGGCCCCTCCCCCCACAGCACTAGTGGGATGGGATACTCCCAGGGGCTAGAAGTTGCATCCAAGTGTCCTCTCTCATAGCCTCCTCAGAATCTCTAGCAGACTGCCCTTGGATTCTGTGCAGCACAGTAAACGGGAGCTAGAAGTACAGATGCAGCTTTATAAACACCCAAGCAGGTAGACAAGACCAGGACCCAGGGAACTCTAAGTCCAGAGGGCCTGAGGAACCCAGGCCCTCAACATGAGCTCCAGTTCTACTATTTCACTGGCAGACATGGAGAACCCTGGAGATTTACAGAAAGGAAAAATGCCTCCTCCACCGGGATCCTTGTCACCTGTCTAAACATCTGTCTCTTCCCTGGAGAACCACGTTGAGAGACCAAGTCTCAAATCCATGGGGTTCAAAGGCACCAGGCCAGGGGCCTTTGCTCAGATGCACAGAGGCAGCTGCCAAAGGAACATCCAAGCTGACAAGGAGCGCACAGAAGATGCCTGAGGGCACAAAGGTACCTGTGTGTCAGCTGTGCTGCTGACTTCACAGCAGCAACAGTTAGCCGACTTACTGTGCGCCAGGCACCTCATCCTCAAAACTGCCTCCGGGTCATCACCCTGAAAACAGATTAGAAAACTAAGACCTAGGCCGTGCCCGACCAAGGTCACAGCCTTGTGTGATGAACTGGGGGAAGGGTGGCAGCCTGGCCCCAGAGCCCCTGCTCTTGCGGACCTCACACACAAGTCCTTAGGGCACTGGTTCCTGAGAAGCCCCAGACGTCAACCCTCGGACTCGCTCTGCCTGTGGACAAATCTCGCGAGGACGACTCATACCTCGCTGTGACAGGACAGGCCAACAGAGCACCTGTCACGAGAGGCAACGAAAGCAGCCAGTGTGGTCACCGTGGGAGGAGTCTCGGTGTGGTGGCCGCCGCCCCCTCCAGCCGGCCCCAGCTCCAGCGTTTCCCTGAAAACGCCCCCGCCCGGCTTATCCAAGCCTCGAACCGCAGGAGGCCCTCAATCCGACGCCCTTCCACCTCCTGGGCGGGGTCTGCCCCTCGAAGCCGAGGCGTCGTCCCCTCGGGGCCAGAGGCCGCTCAGCCCCGCGCCAGGCTCCGGGTCCCACCCCGCAGCCGCACCGCCCAGTCTCCCGCCCTTGCTTCCCAGGTGGCGCCGCCCCGAGGGCCAGCACCCGCCTCGTGCGGCCAGGCAGAGCCAGGGGTCGCACACCGCCCCGCTCAGTCCCCGGCTGGATGCCAGCGCTCACCGGCCTCACAGCCACCACCACCGCTGCCGGCCCCGCCTCGCCGTCTGTCGTGCCCCGCCCAGCACCGCCGCGCGCCGCGATGACGTAAACGCCCCCCATTGGCTGCCGCGCTAGAGCCCTGCGGATTGGCTGCCCCGGCCGAGCGGCCGTACCACCGCACCGCCTCCGACCTCGCCGAGTGCCTCCATTGGCTGGCGGCCGGCGTCGCCCTCGTGGCGGGAGATTTGCAGGGCGCGGTGTGTGGGGCGGTCATGGAGCGGCTGCGGGACGTGCGGGAGAGGCTGCAGGCTTTGGAGCGCGCGTTTCGGCGGCAGCGCGGACGGCGGCCAGGCCAGGTGTGGGCTGTCTGTGGGCGGGGAGCTGAGGGTGCGGCCTCCTGCTGACGCACTCCCTTTACAGGAGGACGTAGACGCGGCGCCGGAGGAGACCCGCGGTGAGCGCGTGGGCGCGGGGCGGCCGGGCGGCCCCATCCGAGCCCTGACTCCAGGCTGCTGACCCCTAAACACCGACCCCCACTCCGATCCCGCCCTCAGCGCTCTACCGGGAGTACGGTGCCCTGAAGGAGACCCTGGGCCAGGCCGGCGGCGTCGGGCCTCGCGATTTGGAGCAGTCGCTTCCCGCAGCGGCCGAGGAGGTACCCAGGCTGGACATCTCATCCTCTCTATTAATTTCCTGTATGCCGGAGCCTAGAGGAGTCGCGCCCCACCCTCTGTAGGGCACAGAACTCGTGGGGAGGATAGACAAGGTGGTAGAAGGCCAGCCCCGTCCCCTCCCCCTCTCCCTCCAGGTCTCTGCGGGGCTGGAGACACCTCTGTCCCCTACACCAGCCTTTCCATGGCCTACATCCCTACTGTCTCGCCCTGCAGGTGCCGGCGCCCAGCTGCTGGGGGTCCCACTTGAATCGGGCTGCGACCCAGAGCCCCCGGCCTACATGGAAGCCGAGCTCTCAGGGGTCTGTGCAGGACTATGGGAAGAGGCTTAAGGCCAACCTAAAGTACAGTCTGCAGGTAAGGGGTAAGAGCCAGGCAGGCAGTGCATCAGGCTGAGTCCAGACGTGCTCTTGGCTAAGGAGCAGAATCACTAGACACCCATCCTTGTCGACTCCTCCACGTGGACTCGTGTTCACAGATGCACACACACAGCTGCATTCTTAACGAGGGCAGGACTCCTCAGGAGAGGCCAGAATCAGCCTCTTCTTTTATATCTCAGCCTTGTGCTTCTCGCTTCACTCAGCTGTTGTAGGTGAGGACTCCAGCAGGGTTGAGTCTGCAGCAGCCAGGGGACCTGAGTTCCTGCTTGCTTGTCTCTCCTTTCCAGGCCGGGCCAGCCCTGGGCCGGATACCCCGACTTGCCCAAAGATCCTCCAAGGTCCCTTCCCCAGGGCCTCCAGGCACAACGACTGCCCCCACCTCTCCAGAAGATGACGACGAGGTGCCCCCCCAGCCTCCCAAGCCCCAGCTGAGGCCAGGCCGGCTCCAGCAGCTGCGGGCATCCCTGAGCCTGCGACTGGGCTCCCTAGACCCTGGATGGCTACAGCGGTGCCACAGTGGAACCCCAGATTTTCTGGGGGTTTCCAAGGCCTGCCAGCCTGTCCTGGGTGCAGAGGAGTCACAGCCTCTGACTTCAGGTGTTCCATCTGTCCTCTACCCCATCACCGTCCCTGAGGTACCTGTACAAGGCCCAGAGGTTCCAGCCCTACAAGCAACTGGTGTCAGTGCGTTAAAACCCCATAGTGGTAACAGTCAAGGCAAGAAGCAGAGACGGAGTAGGGAGCTGGAGGGATGCCATGCACAGACCCAGCAGGACAAAGGCCAAGCGGAACCCCTGCCTGAGGGAGCTGGGGCTGCAGTGCATGCAAAAGACTCTCCAGAGGAGCCTGTGAGGGCACAGCCCCCCAGCAACCCCACAGCCCCCAGGTAGCACTGCTGTAACCCCCTGGCATGGCTGCCTCTGGCCAAACCGAGGTAAGGAGGGCTTCGGGCTCGGTCTATCTGTGTCTCTTCTAGGCCCACCGCGCGAGACAGGGGTAATTACGTGCGACTCAACATGAAGCAGAAACGCTATGTGCGGGGCCCAGCCCTGCGGGGCAGGCTTCTCCGCAAGCAGGTGAGAAGGTGCTGTCAGATGCTCCCCTTCTCCTCCAGCTTCTCGCCCTGTGACCCTCCTCTGTGTCCCTGCAGACTTGGAGGCAGAAGTGGCAGAAGAAAGGGGAGTGTCTTGGGGGTGTTCAGCCCAGAGCCACAGCCAAGGACTCTTATTTCCAGTGTGAGCAGCTCAGCCACTGGGCATCCCACTGCCCTCAGTCAGGTGAGGCCTCTGCCCTGGGTGGTGGCCTGGGTGAAAGCTGCTCTGAGGGGTTGGTGTGCTCTTTGGGAGGCAAATCCAGCTCAAGCAAAAGGCTCTACTAACTCGCTACTCCTGGTCCAGAACCTACCCTGGCTCCTCAGGAGGGTGACACACAGACCCTGCCCACGTTGGAGGAAGTATCCCAGAGCACTGGTGCTGCCGACTGCCGACTCTCTGGTGAGCAAAGGGATGGAGAAGAGTTTGTAGCCAGTGGCCTTGCTAGGATGACCCTGTCCAGCCTGGAGCTCCTATACTATCCTCTGTCTGCTCCCAGCAGGCAGAGAAGACACAGAGCCTGTGGGGCCTGAGCTGCTGGTGCCTCTGGGGGAGTCTGTGCCCGAGGTGCCCTGTCCCCCTCCTTCTGTGCCCCCACTCTACCCACCAGGGCCCTCGGGGCAGGTGGCAGGTGAGTAGACAACTACCAGCCCAGAGCCTTTACTGAGAGATGAGGGCAACCGGGGCCATGCTGACTGATACTATGCCGCAGACACACCGGCTGAGGTGTTCCAGGCCCTGGGGCAGCTGGGGCACCAGGCCTTCCGCCCTGGGCAGGAGTGTGTGGTCATGCGGATCCTGTCTGGTGAGTGTGGCTGGGGGAGGACGTAGGGGGACCAAGGCCCAGCCAGAGTGGCGCTAGTGACCCTTGCTTGGCCACACCCAGGCATGTCCACGCTGCTGGTGCTGCCCACAGGCGCTGGCAAGTCCTTGTGCTACCAGCTGCCCGCGCTGCTCTACTCCCGGCGCAGTCCCTGCCTCGCACTCGTCATCTCTCCCCTCATGTCACTCATGGACGACCAGGTGGGTGGACAGGGCCCCAGCACATGCTGAAGACAAGAACTGGCCCCCACTGGGACTGCTGCTTCTCGCCCCGCCCCCACCCTAGAGCTGCACAGAGGCGGTTTGTTCTCAGCTCTGTCCCTAGCCGCAGGCAACAAGGACATGGCTGGCCAGACCCAGGCCCACCCACAAGAGGAACAGCACTGGGAAGGGGGTACATCCCTACTGGGACCCATCTGTTCCCAGCACTCCTAAGTCAAGGCCCACAGGTGGCTCTGAACCCTTAGTTGCAGGACCCAGGGTCTGAGTTTTTTCTCCCCAGGGGGCCTGGGTGGAGCTGCAGTAGCTGTCATGTCAAACCATTTTAAGAGGCGTTTGGGAACGGGCCAGGGCTGGGGGCCTGCGACAGGCTGTGCTCCTGTATCTGCAGGTGTCAGGCCTGCCCCCAGGCCTGAAGGCAGCCTGCATCCACTCCGGGATGACCAGGAGGCAGCGGGACTCTGCACTGCAGAAGGTAAGGGAGCCTCACGGCATGGGGGGCAGAGGCAGCAGGTAGCTCCTAGGTGGCACTCCTGACCTTGCCGTCCTCAGGTTCGATCGGCCCAGGTCCAAGTACTGATGCTTTCACCAGAGGCGCTGGCTGGGGCTGGGGCCGGGGGCGCTGTCTTCCTCACTCAGCTCCCCCCAGTTGCCTTCGCTTGCATCGACGAGGCCCACTGCCTCTCTCAGTGGTCCCACAACTTCCGGCCCTGCTACCTGCGTGTCTGCAAGGTGAGCCTTGTCCAGGGGACGGGTGAGCAGGCCAGGGGAAGTGAGTTGGGCATCCTCACTACCTGCTTCCACACAGGTGTTGCGGGAACGCCTCGGTGTCAGCTGCTTCCTGGGTCTCACAGCCACAGCCACACGCAGCACCGCCCATGACGTGGCCCAGCACCTGGGTGTGCCCGAGGAGTCTGTCCTCAGGGGCCCAGTCACCATCCCAGCCAACCTGCATCTCTCTGTGTCCACAGACAGGGACCCAGACCAGGTAACTGCACACATGGGCCCGGCAGAGGCCCCTGCCCCCCGACTGCTCACACTGACCATTGTGTCCCCCCCAGGCTCTGGTGACACTGCTGCAGAGTGACCGTTTTCGTGCCCTGGGTTCTGTCATCATCTACTGCAACAGGCGAGAGGACACGGAGCGTGTTGCTGCACTGCTGCGCACCTGCCTGCGTGAGGCCTGGGCCCTGGGCCCCGGAGGTGAGGTGGGGGCAGGGCCGCCCCCCACAGACCTGCCCCAGGCAGACACCCCACCTGACCATCTGTGCATCTTCCCTGCAGGCCAAGCCCTGGAGGCTGTGGCCGAAGCCTACCACGCCGGCATGTGCAGCCGGGAACGGCGGCGGGTGCAGCGGGCCTTCATGGAGGGCCGGCTGTGGGTGGTGGTGGCCACAGTGGCGTTCGGGATGGGGCTGGACCGGCCGGACGTGCGGGCCGTGCTGCATCTGGGGCTGCCCCCAAGCTTTGAGAACTATGTGCAGGCTGTGGGCCGGGCCGGGCGTGACGGGCAGCCTGCACACTGCCACCTCTTCCTGCAGCCCCAGGTGGGTACCCAGCCGGCTGGAGACCCCTGAGCCTGCCTCGTGCACAGCCCCACGTTCACGGCTGCTCTGCTGCAGGGCGAGGATCTCTGGGAGCTGCGTAGACACGTGCACGCCAACGCTGTCGACTTCCTCGCCGTGAAGAAGCTCGTGCAGTGCGTGTTTCCTCCCTGCGCCTGCACCCAGAGTCCCCCAGAGCAGGAGGGTGGTGAGAGCCAGGACAGCCACTCGGCTAGAGCTCCTGTGGCCACATGCCCCCAGGATGCTGACCAACCCAGTCTCAAGCACAGAGCCCAGTGTCTGGGCCATGAGCGGGCGCTCCCAGTGCAGCCAATGGTGCAGGCCCTGGATATGCCCGAAGAGGGTGAGAAACGGGGATGTGCGGCGGGGGGCATCCCTATATCCCCATGTCCCCTGAGCCCTGCTCTGCCCCCAGCCATCGAGACCCTGCTCTGCTACCTAGAGCTGCACCCACAGCGCTGGCTGAAGCTTCTGGCACCCACGTATGCCCGCTGCCACCTGCGCTGCCCCGGGGGCCCCACCCAACTCCAGGCCCTGGCCCGCAGGTGAGCACACATCCCACCCAACTCGGGCTGGGAACAGGGACAGAGAACCAGGGCTGTCCGTCACACTTGGCCTCTCCCTGGCATAGGTGTCCTCCCCTGGCTGTGTGCTTGGCCCAGCAGCCCCCCGATAACACAGGTGGGGAGAGCAGTTCTGTGGAGTTTGACGTGGTCGAGCTGGTGGACTCAATGGGCTGGGAACTGGCCCCCGTGCGGCGGGCTCTTAACCAGCTGCGCTGGGACCCAGAGCGCAGGACAGGTGTGCCCGCCCCCAGCCCTGCTTGCCAGGTGCTTGCCCTTCTGCCTGCCCATTTCTGATACCCTTTCTGGCAGGTGTGCCTCAGGGCACGGGGGTGCTGGTGGAGTTCAGGGAGCTAGCCTTCCACCTGCACAGCCCCGGGGACCTGACAGCCCAGAAGAAGGATGAGATCTGTGACTTCCTATACAGCCGTGTGCAGGCTCGAGAGCGAGATGCCCTGGCCAGTCTGCGCCGCACCTTCTGGGCTTTTCACAGGTGCTGGAGAGGGTGGGCAGGGCTTGGGCAGCCCCACCCTCCCTGGGGGGCAGCTCTGACAGGCTCATCCCACCATAGCGTAGCCTTCCCCAGCTGTGGGCCGTGCCTGGAACAGCCCAACGAGGACCGCAGCAGTCAGCTCAAGGCCCTGCTCAGCCGCTACTTCGAGGACGAGGGCCCAGGGGACAGGGAGGAGGAGCAGGGTCCAGAGCCAGGACAGGCCCAGGTGAGTGCCGGGGACTCCTGGGAGGGGGGGGGTCACAGAGAGGACACAGGACTGCAGTGAGGTGAGGCAGCAAGGCACCTGTGCACCCGCCGCCTGCCCCGCGCTGAGCCATGTGAGACCGGGTGTCTCGGGAGCGCAGATTGGCCTGACATGTCCCCCACCAGCAGCTCCAGGACTGGGAGGAGCAGATCCGCCGGGACATCCGCCACCTCCTGTCCTCCTGGCCAGAGCAGCAGTTCTCGGGCAGGGCTGTGGCCCGGGTCTTCCACGGCATCGGTGAGGGTCTGGGAGGCATAGCCCTGAGAAAGGCAGGGGCTGGGGGCTGGACTGGGCCAAGAGCCCTCAGAGTCGGGTTTCTCGTTCAACTGCAGGGAGCCCCCGCTATCCGGCCCAGGTTTATGGGCGGGACCGGCGCTTCTGGAGAAAGTACCTACACCTGAGCTTCCATGCCCTGATGCACCTGGCCACAGAGGAGGTCCTGCTGTGGGGCCACTGACTGCTCTGTGCAGAAGGCCCTGTTCTCCCACATCACAGACAACATGGCCTGAGCAGGGGCTGCACAGCCAGTATGGAAGGTGTCACATATGCAGTTCATCAAGGCAAAGATGGGGTATCAGTGACCAACCACCCTGGGCAAAACCCACCGCCAGGAGCGTGGGGGCAAAAGGGGTACAGAATAAAAGATGCTCAAGTTGCTCTTAGGGACCCTCCTTCCGGTGGGGACAACCCCACAGTCTGAGAACCTTGCATGTCACTTGTCCCAGACACAGGCCACATGCACACTCCACTTTATTGACAAGTCTGGCCACCCAGCTCAGGCCAGGGTGCTGGGTGCCAGGCCCAAGTACAGGATGGGTGTGGCTGAGACAACAAGGAAGAAGCAGAAGCAGAGGTGTGGCCCCAGGCTGTCAGCCAGGGCTCCAGCCAGTGAGCCCACCAGCAGCTTCCCCAGCAGCTCCAGCGTGGCCAGGAGACTGTAGTGTGTGGCCTGGGAATGGGTGGAGAGCGTCAGGACCTGCTTGTACTCCCGCCCTGCAGCCCCCTGGTGTCCCAGCCGTGTCCCCTCACCTGCAGGGCACTGGGTGCCAGCTGACTGCAGTGCATCATCAGGGTGAAGGTGGTGGTTGTGACCAAACCCCCCAAGAAGTGCTGCAGACACAGGCTCAGCAAGGCTGCCCCTGGGGGAGCTGAGGTCAGCGGGGCCCAGGACTCCAGGCTCCTCCCCACTACGGCCAACCCCTCACCTCTTAATACTGTGCAGGTGCCCAGCTGGGCCGCAGGAGCATCCAGGGGAAAGATCAGGGCAGTCTGGCAGGCCAGGCCTCCGAGACAGAACCAAAGCACTGATCTCAGCAGGGGCAGTGGCTGCCTGGGGAGGAGATAGGGAAGGACAGGGGTGCAGGGAAGGCCCAGAGGGGACTAGGTGTGTGATGGGTGGAGGAGGGCTCACCAGTGCTTGGCCAGTAGGACCCCGCCCAGGGATGAGCCAGCAACGGAGCAGACCACAGCACCCACACCGTTCCACAGCCCCAGCTCAGAGGTGGAAATGCCGCAGTCCAGCAGGAGGAGGGGGAACAGGCTGCCGGCACCCTGCTCACCTGCAGGGAGAAAACCAGGAGCAGCCCACCTCCCTCCTCATCCTAGGGCCTCAGCAGTCACCCTCCCCCAGCCCTGCCTCTGTCCTGGGTCAGAGATGCCAGGATGTTTGGCGATGGGCATCAGCTGAGCTCAGGGTGAACCAAGAGGGTCTGGCTGGGGCTCAGGACAGCCATGGAGCTGGGCCTGCAGAGGGGACAAGGATCAAGGCCCAGCTGCAGAGCCAGGATGGGCTCCAGCCTGCAGACCATTCCCCAGGAGTAGAGAAGGCAGCCCCACAAGCAAGCTCTAGGGCTCTTGGGGACTCGCCTGGAGCGCCCGCCCCTGCTGTTGCCTGACTCAAGCCCTAACTCACCCAGCTTGTAGGTGAGCACAAAGCCCACCGTCCACAGGGTCCCAGGCACAGCCAGCAAGTCCTGCCAAAGGTGCAGGACATGTCGGGGCGGCTCTGAGTGCTGAGGTGGGGGTAACTGTTGTAGGGCTGGCGCAACCCAGGCCAAGGCAGCAACCAGCCAGTACGTGGCAGCCAGGAGCTGAAAGAGCAGGGCCCAGGAGATGGGGGGTACAAGGGCCAGCACCGCCCCCAGCTTGTAAGCCACCACCTGCACCGTGTTGCCAGGCCCCAGCTCAGAGGGCTCCAGAAGTTGCATAGCCAGTGTGTCCAGGGCCACATCCTGCACAGCTGCAGCGAGGTTCAGCAGCAAAAGCAGCCCTGCCACAGTGGAGGGCAGCCCGGCCTGGCCAGCTTCGGCAGGAGGTAGGGCTGCCAGCAGCCCACACGCCAGGCCCAGAGCAGCTGTGCTGAGCGTCAGCCAGGTTCTCAGGGAGCCCCACGTGTCCACCAGGGGGGCCCACACGAGCTTGAACAACCACGGCGCGTACAACACCTTGGCCAGTCCCACGCGTGTCAGGGAGAGGCCACGCGCCCGCAGAAGCACGGGCAGCAGGCCAGACTGCAGCCCGTAGGGCAGGCCCTGCACCAGGTAGAGGCCGGCCAGCGGCAGCAGCTTCCCATGCATGGCAGGGAGAGCGGGGCTCTAGGGCCGCGCCGGGAGTAGGGGCGCGCACCCGGACTCTGGAGGCTGGGGCTGGGTCCAAGGCCGGCCTGGGCGGGATCAGAGGCCCCACTCAGAGCTGGGACAGAGCGGTTCCAAATGGGGTCCGGTCGGGTCAGGGGTCATACGGCGGCATGGCTTTGGGGCGGGGCCGAGTTGGACAGCCTGGCGTCCTCACTGGCACCCTCGGGTCCTCGCGGCGTCAGTACTTCCAAAGAGCTGCCGGCCTCTCCGCGGCGGTACTCTGAGCGCCGCTCGGGCCCAGGCCGCGAAACCGGGAAACGCGGCGGCCATAGAGTGCGCGAGCGGGCCAGAGCGCCGGCCGCCCGCGGGCGCCCCCGGTGGCCGACCTGGGCGCGGGAGGTGAGTCGCGGGGTTGGCCGAGGTTGGCTGCGGTGCCTGGGTCTCCCAGGATCGAACGTCGGAAGCGGCTGAAACCGCGGCCCACACAAGTCCCTCCCAGGGTTATCGGATCCCGTCTCCAGACCCTCTGGACCCAGACCTTAACTCTCCGGAAGCGCTTCGGTGTCTCACCTGGAGCCTGGTTGCTGCAGCGTCCGTTGGGTCGCTCCAGCCGCCCCCACGGAGGAGCTGTGGCCTCCTTCCCCACCCCCACCCCTCCCCCGTCTCTTACTGCGCCCTCCTGCTTCTGGACCCCTCACCCCGCTCTGCTTGTGGTCTCAGCGCCCTCTCCAGGCCAGTGGCCGCAGAGGGCCGTGGAAGGCAGGAGATTTGTAGGAAATGTCCGAGCCAGGTTCCGCCCGAGGATGCTCCTGGCAGCTGCCGGAAAGCCCCTCTAGTGTCCAATGACAAGGCCTGGAGAGCCTAGCCGGGCTGGCGCAAGCCTGACTCCAGCTGGCCTTGCTGACGGAGGGGCCCATCCGAAGGGGAAACCAGAGCCGAACATGGGGTCTCACGCCACATCTCCTGACCAGAGCTGTGCGGTGCGGGCAGCAGTGAAACACGGACGTGGCTAAGAGCTGGATCCAGAGCAGAGCTGGAACCTCGTCCAGCACTGTCTCTAAGCCCTCGGGTCCATGGAGTCAGCCCAACCCCTAGACCAACTCACAGGCACTTGAACCAACATACTCCCTCAGCTGCTGAGGCCACTCTGGCTGGGCTGGGTTTCCTGTCATTTCTACACATTCAGGGGACCCAGGTTTCTCATCTATAAACCGGGGACTACAGTGCTCACCAGAGGACCGCTTGTGCAGTGACAAGTGTCTGGCACATGCACCTAGGTGCTCATCCTCCAGTGGCAAGGACACAGGGCGGCCCACCTGCCCCGAGCCTGAGTCGTCCAGCCTAGCTCTGCCCAGGGCACCTTTTCCTCAGCGTCTTACCTACTCTCTCCCTGGAGCCGGCCGCAGGGCGCTCCAGCTCAGAAGGGGGCCTGCCCTCTCACTGTTTCCCAGCTGGAAGGCTGCGTTTGCACAAGGGTGTCACACACACTCACCACACACTCCACACAACAGGGCAAAGCGAGCCCTATTGGTTCCTCCTCCCTCCCTGCTCTTGGCATGGCTGCTCCTCCAGCAGTCGGAAGAGGCCCCCTGAGGAGAACCAGGACTCCCGCTACTCACTCCATCCAGTCAGCTCCATCCTACAGCTTAACATGTTCTCTGTGCTGCCAGGTAAGAAGCGGACAGTATGGGAAGGGTGGTGGCCAGGTCAGGGGACACACCTTTCTCTGTCTTTCTCAGAAATGGCTACACCCTGGGACCCTGCACCTGTGTTTCGTCCAGCCCCATCCTCACCCCTAACACCGCCAGGTTCCCCCTGAGGAGATGCAGGGAGTCTACTGCCTTTCTTCATACCGCTTAACCTCCTAATTCTTTCTCTTTTTTGGTAAATTTAAGCTGGCTTGATTTTATTATTTTATTTTTTAGATAATGGAGGTACTGGGGATTGAACCCAGAGCCTCGTGAATGCTAGGCATGCGCTTTACCACCTGAGCTATACCCTCCCCCAACTTGACCTCCTAATTCTTACATAAATGTTTGCCAGTATCTGGCCCAAGACCTGTGACCAGGGTGGAGACCCAGCCAGTGGGAGGTGTGGTGTCTGTAGAAGGTCACCTCCTGTGGAAGCCCTCCTTGACCACTCCTTCTGGGTCCCCCAGAACTGCACAGAAAAGCAGACAGGAGTGGACAAAGGTGGGGGAGGGGTATACAGGAGTGCACACAGCCTCCAAGAAGTCAGGCTGTCTGGTAGCTTTATTAGGGGCGTGCAGAGGGGCAGGGGCCCAGCCCCACAGGCAGCAGGAGCAAATCCAGAGGACTCCAGAGACCCCTCAGAATCCTGAGCACTGTCAGTCCAGGGTCGTCCCTGCCGGCCCAGCCTGGCCCCCAGCGGCATCCTCAGGAGAACTCATGGGTGAACCTGGCGTGGAACTGCTTCAGCTTCTCCAGCAGGGGCCGCAGCTTCTCCATGGGGGGCAGAATGGTCATCCTGAAAGGGAGGAGAAGGTAAGCGAATGGGGTGGGGGTCGCAGAGAAGGGCAGCACAGGCCGGGCCTCACCGGAAGTGGTAGGTGCCTTCCCTCTGCCCGAAGCCGCTCCCAGGCACCACGCAGATGCCAGTCTCCTCCAGAAGGCGCTGGCAGAAGAACATGTCAGGAGCCAGGCCGAGCTCCTGGGGGCGAGCAGGCAGTCAGGCCGGGGAGTCCCAGGCTCCGCCCTCCCCGCGGGCCCCGCTCCGGCCCACCCTGCCTGGCCACTGGGCTACAGACCTGAGCACGCCTCACCGCGCGGGGGGGCAGCTGCACGCGCGGGAAGGAGTACATGGCGCCCTGCACCGGGTTGCAGCGGATGCCGGGAGCCTGATTGAAGACCTGCTCCGTGAGCTTGGCCTTGGCTGCCAGCTCAGCCAGCACCGCTCGCCTCTCCTGCGGCCATGGAGGGAGGGCAGATCAGGCCGAGCTGGGGGTACGACGCCCCCAGCCCTTGTCTGTCCCCAACTCCGTTGCCTCGACCCCCTCGGCTGCTCTCACTCACAGCCTGGAACTGCGTGAAGGAGGGGTCAGAAGGCGCGGGCGGGCTGACAACCATGTCGAGCAGGACCTGGCCGGGCATGGTCGGGCACAGCCGCACGCTTCTCAGTTTCAGCAGCTGCTGCTTCACCATGGCGTCCATGTTCACCACCTCCACGTAGCCGCCACGGAAGCCGCACCTGTGAAGGGACGGCGGGCGTCGAGGCTGGGCCGGCGGGGAGGTGAGCCCGGCCTCAGCCGGGGTTCACGAGCCCCTGCCCTCCCAGCCCCCACGCACTCGCCCATGTAGCCCTTGGAGATCGAGTGGAAGGAGGCGAGCTCCTGCTGCGCCGCGTATGGCGGCCCCATCTCCATGAGCACCTTCTTGAACGAGTGGAACTGCGAGCCCTCGGCGTACACGTTGTCCTGGTACACCTGGACAGGTGGACAAGAGTCACGGGGTGCCCGCTGTGCTCTCCTCCCTGTGCCCACGGGTGCCCCTGCCAGCACCTCATCAGCCAACAGGAACAGCCTCTCCTCGAAGGCAAAGCGGATCATGTCCTCGATGCACTCGCGGGTCTGCACATGCCCTGGGGTGTGGGGAGCGCGACAAGTCCGGGGTCAGCTGGGGGTGGGTGGGGCTGTGCGGGGCAGGCCGACCCAGGGGCAGCAGGGCAGGGACGCGCGTTCAGGCCCTGGCAGTGGGCGGGGGACGGGCGCACCTGTGGGATTGCCGGGGTTGATGACACAGAGCGCGCGGGGGCGGCAGTGGTCACGCGCCTGGCGCAGCGCTCGCCGCAGCTCGGCCACATCGACCGCCCAGGCGCGCTCCTCGTCCAGGTAGTAGTCCACCTGCACGGCGTTGAGCTCGGCCAGTGCGGCGGAGTAGAGTGGATACTGAGGGATGGGGATGAGCACACCCGTGCGCGTGCGACCCTCACCGGTCACCAGCAACTCCAGCACCGTCTGCGTGCGGGATGGGGAGGCGGAGTTGGCCTGGCCAAGGGCCGTACCCATCCCCCGCCCTGTGCCAGGATGAGCTGGACCCGCCCAGCTGCGCACAAGGAGCTATGGTGGCTTCCTGCGCTGGCCCCGGCCTACCATGATGGCGTCGGTGGCTCCCGTGGACAGGAAGATGTTATTGGGGTCGGCGGGAATGCCTCCGTCGCGCCGCTCAATGTACTGCGCCACATCCTCACGGATCAGCTGGATGCCTGAGCTGATGCTGTAGGCCCCTGGGCCAGGGCAGGACAGGGGGTGGGGGCATTTAAAGTGAGGTCCCCTTGCAGTCCTCCCAGAAAGATCCACCCCTCTCCTGGGAAAGCCTCTCCAGCTCCTGCTCCTCCCAGGGACTTGGACAGGTTCTGGCACTCACCCAGGCTGTGGCCCCCGCAGGCCTGTAAGATGCGCTCTGCCCTTCTCTTGGCATCCTCGGGGAAGTCTGGGCTGTTCAGGAGATCAGGGTGGATGCAGAGGGCCAGGACCTGGGAGGAGCGAGTGCTGAGGCTGGGGGCACACAGGCTGACCGGGGAGGGACGCTGGGGCGGTGCTGAGCCTCACCTGGCGCAGGAAGGTGATAGGCTTCTGCCCCATGGCCTGTGCATCCCCGACATTGGCCCGGATGACCTCAGTGAAGGGCTTCTTTACACCCTGGGAGGAACGGGGCATGGGCAGCGAGAAGGGACCTTGATAGTCCCACAGGCCCTTGTCCCATGGGGCACTGGGGATGGGCTGCCTCAGCTGCACAGGTGTATCCTGAAAGCAGCGGTGGGGTCCAGGGCCTTACCTGGCGCAGCTCCGCCTCCAGCTCCAGCGCACGCAGGACGATGGGGCCTCGCACGGCGTACTCCACCCTCCGGACACACGGGTTCACGGTGTCCAGCGTCAGCACCTTCTCCCTCAGTACGTTCATTGCAGCCTGGCTGTGGTCACCTGCTCCTGAGGCCATGACACAGCTCAGACCAGGCAGGGAGGAGGCTCAGGAGGCAGCAAGATCCAGAAATGGGAATAAGAGAAGCCAGGTCCAGGCTGGCAGACCAGGGCTGGGAAACGGGGAGCCTGGGAAGCGGGGGGGGCTTAAGGCAAGAGAGCACCCTCTGCACTGCAGCCTCCTGACCCTACTGAAAGGGACAGAGAAGGCTGCAGAAGGTTATGGGGCTACCAGGCCCCGCCTCACTTGTCTGGGCACAGTTCTGCCCCAGGGAGCCACAGGGAGTGGGTGAGAAGGCAGGCGGGGCTTGGGGTGAGGCCCAGTGCCCGCCCAGTGTCCCCATGACAGGGGAGCAGGAGACCCACATAGGGGGTAGGGACAGACGGAAGGTTCAAGCTCTGAGGGCCTGGGCCTGGGGGAGGGGAGGGGAGGGGACCGGAGCTGAGCACCCTGAGGGGATGGCAGAGCTGGGTAGGGCTGAACCTTGAGGGGAGAAGGAAGCCTGGGGCCCCTGGAGATTTACCCTAGGAGGGCTCAACCTAGGCCCAGCCCTCTCGGACCCCCCATCTTTGCTGAGGCTGGCCGGCCTGTCTCCCAGGTAACTGAGCCAGGCCACAGGAATCCTGGGGCTGTCGGGGGAGGGGAGTGAGGTGGTCAGACTTGTGGGGTTCCATCTGCCCTCTTGTGCTGAGGACTGTGGCTCAGAGGCCATAAGAGCCCTGTGGTTAGACCTTGGTCCCCCATCAGGGCTGCAAGGCTGGAATCTCTGGGGCAGGGTGTTGGGGGAGGGGACAGGGGAACTCCGGGCTTTCCCAGGGCCCTTGGACACCTCAGCTGCTCTGGGACGCTGCTGTCCTGCCCTTTCTCCAAACCTGCACCAGCCTGGGGCTGCCCTTGGGGCCACACCGCAGGCAGGGTGACCTAAGCTCCCCTTCCCTGTTGCTCCTGATTGGTGGAGAGAGGGACGTGAGCCGTGATAAGCCCTCAGGCCCCACCTCCACAGGCCCTGCAGGGAGCTGATAGGCCGTGCCTAGGGTGGCCGCCCCAGCGCCGGTATCTGACCGTGCTGAGGGTCAGGGAGCCGGCCCTCAGCTGAGCTGGGCTGTGGGCATCTGGTCAGGCCTGAGGGGAGCCTTGGCTGCAGCTCCTACTCCCACTGGTTGGAGAGGAACCACAGAGCCCCAGGTGGCTGGCCTCTCACCTTGCGCCTCTGGCTCCGCCGCCACCTCTGCCACCTCTGCCTCCCAGAGCGCAGGCCTGCCCTGCTGGCCCCCAGGCCGGAGCACAGGTTAATATGGGCCCAGCCCCAGGCGGAGCCAGCCCTCACCCGCCCCCTGGCAGCAGGGTCCAAGTGGCAGCTGTGGTGACAAGTGAACCTTGGGCAGCTGCACCACAACACATTCTAAATTTAACCGGCAACCTACCCCGGACTCTCCCCTAGCCCTGCTGAGAACACCCCTCCAGCCACTGATGCTCAGGGAAGGGCAGGCCTGTGGACACTGGGCAGACCAGGTCAGCGTCCAGCAGAGGAGAAGGTGATCTAAGTCCATGCCACCCAGCACTGGTGGCCATGCCAAGCAGCCTGCCATGGGCATGAGCTGGCAGGGCCCCCATCTCTCCCAAGTGAGGCCCCTAAGGGGCCCCATGATCCTGACACATTGTTCCTGGTCAGCTCAGAAGCCGAGAGGCCAGCTGTTGGCCCTCTTGGCTGGCCCAGGCGGAAGCTGGCAGCCAGGCCCTGGGATCAGGGCTGCGTGCCAGGAATGGGGGACCCACCCAGCCAGGGAGGTTTCTGATGCAAGCCATCTACCACTCTGCCCCTCTGGGCCAAGAGTCTCATGTAAAATACCCTCTCCCTTTCCGAGCCAGGATCCCTGCCACTCCAGTGTGGATGCCCCCAGCCCAAGCCCCCAAGGACTGTCTTTCCAAAGCAACCTGTTCCCCTCAAGAAAGCAAAGAGTTACACAGGATCCTCCAGGAGGCTGGGGAGGCAGGGTGCAGTGAAGGCCAGGCTTCTTGCCCAGGGGCCATGGGCCTCACGCCCACGCAGGGCTGGCGATACAGGTGAGCCCCAGCAAGCACCTACAGGCCTCAGGTGCTCACAGACAAGCACACCCAGGCCTAGCAACACAACAGCTCCCCATCATGGAAATGGAGGCCCAGCTGAGACACACGACAAGGCAGGTAGCAGAGCGAACGGCCCTTTATCCAGTCACAGGATGAAACTAGGTCTCTGCAGCCAGGTGCCTTCCAGGTGTAGCTTCTGCCCCTGGTCCATCTAAGGGAGGAGGCTAGCGTTCTGGCTGGGGGCACATATCAGGGTCTGAAGAGCAGGGGCCCTGAGGCAGCAGGACCTTCATCTCCCTGAGACCCAGCCCTTCACATGAGCAGGCAGCACGGCCTCTTCTCCACAGGGACCTCCTCCGAGGGGGCTGTGAGCTTCAGCAAGGGCGGGTCTCCACCGGCCCCAGGGCCCTCCTCTGGCTGGCGGGTCTCAGAGTCCACAGGCAGGCCTGACTCATCGGCCTCAGGCCCCTCGAGTGGGGGACGCTGCAGCTTGGCGACGGCCCGCTGGCGCTTGAGCTCTGCCAGGGTGTGGTGGGCCTTGGCCCGGACCAGGGCGTCGGGGGTGGTGCCCTCCGGGGAGCTTTGACGGTAGGAAACACTTTGGTCCAGCCGCTTAGAGTACAGGTGCCGCCCTGGGGGGCCCCCGACGCGGCCATTGTGTGGCTGGGTCACCTCAGGGTCCTCCTCCTGTGTGGGGAGCACAGGACCCAGAGGCTGTCAGGAGGGTCCTCTGCGGCCCAGGGCTCCAGGCTATGGGGCAGTATGGGGACAGAAACAAGGGCCAGGGCAGTGGTGACCCCTCTGGGGCACTAGCCTGGCACATGGGCCAGGGTTACTGGTCTCACAGCTCCTGAGGCCGGAGAACTGAAGTACCAAGGTCAGGCCATGCCCTGTGCCACGCAGCAAGGCAGGGCCTGCTCTGACCTCTGGGGCAGGCCCAGGCAGGGCTCACCTCACGGGGCGGCAGCCGTAGCTCTGCGTCTGTCTGGCGGTCCTCATCCTCATCGGGCGGCTCTGGGCTGGTGGGTGCTGGCTGTTGCCACACGATGGCTTCCTGGGCATGCTCCTTGCGGTACAGGCTGGTACGTTGGGTCAGGCTCACCCGCCTCACCACCTTCCTGGGGGGAGGGCAGGGGGAAGGTGGGGGGAGGCCGCTGCCCACCCACGGACTCTGTCCCGGGCCCCAGCTGGCACCTTGGCCTGCCGGCTGACAGTGGGGACAAAGCCCAGGCCAGAGCCCACGGGGTGTGGGTGCCCAAGGGGCTGGGGACAGAGCCTGTGCTGGCGGGGGTGGGCCTCGCGGGTGGCAGGGCTGGCACTCACCCCCGGCTGCCCGCACTGGAGGCGCGGCGGCGCAGCAGAGAGCACTGGTGGCCCTGGGCACGCAGGAGCGCGTCATGCTTGTGCTTCAGCTCTAGCAGCTTGGCCCGTACCTCCTCGTCCCCGCACACGTCTGGGGAGAAGTGGGCGCAGGGTCACAGGTGCCCTCCTGCCTGTCCCCCACACTAGGAGCACCCAGGTCCCAGCTCACCGAGAGGTGTCTCGTCCGTCAGGGACTTTCCATTCAGGTCAGCCCCGTGAGCCACCAGCAGCTCCACCAGGTGCACCTGTGGAGGGTTAGCCCAGCAGCTAAAGGCTCTGGAGCCAAGGAGCCCACCTTGGCCCAGCGCCCCTGCCCGGCACTCACCTGGCCCCAGTAGGCCGCGGCATGCAGTGGCTCCCAGCCATCGTGGTCCTTGGCGCTCAGACTAGCCCGGTGTTCCAGCAGCAGGGCAGCCACCTTGCTGAACCCATTGGCTGCAGCAATGTGGAGCTGCAGGAACACCGCCAACCCCTGAGTCCAGGCCCCATGCCAGCCCAGCAGCCACCTCCCCTGCCCAGTGCCTCAGGGCCACATCCTCACCAAGGTAGCCCCATGGTCCTGGGGGGCATCGAGGTCAGCTCCCGCCTGAAGTAGGCTCTGGATATCATCCAGCATGTGCAGCTCTGGCAAGGTGCGGGCCTGCTCGATGCCATCCTGGGTGATGCCTGCAGGGCAGTGGGCTCAGAGCTAGCACCTCCAGCACCACCCATGGTGCACGGGTGGGCGGGGCCGCACTCACCGCGGTTGGCCATGGCCGTCTCGAGGCAGTCCAGCGTCTGCTCATCTTCACACAGGTCATAGGGCATGTTTCCATCGGTGTTGACTGCCAGGAGGTCAGCACCCCTGCAGGGAGGAAGAACGAGGTGCTGGTCATAGGACACTTCTCCCTGCAGTGAGACCCCCAGTCCCCTCTCAGAGGTCCCACCTCAACAGAGGCCCTCAGCTGACGGCTGGCTGCCCTGCAGGACTGTATGGAGCTGACCTGAAGGAGACCCAGATCTCAGCTGCTGCAGTGAGTATGAGGCTACCCCTTGGCCCTGGACTGTCCTTGGGCCAGGTGGGCTGTCCTGCAGTCCCCACCCATGTCTGCGCTCTGGGTTCCTGGCAGCCATCTGCCCCGTGAACACATGGTGGGCCCACCTGCCACGAGGGGGTGCCAGGACTCTTGGGGGCCCAGGCAGCAAAAGGCGGTGTGAGGAGAGCTGGTGCCAGGGGTGGGGGGGCCCGCAGAGCTGCAAGGGGCAGGAAGGGAGGGAGGAGCCAAGGGAGCACCCAAAACACAAGGGTGGGTGCCCACTATGAGCAGGAGTGCAGTGGGGCCGGGGCTGCCCTCCACCCACATGCCCCGCGATGCCTGGGCGGCTCCAAGGATAGCCTGAGCCCCTGACTACCTGCCTGACTAGAGGGTCAGAGCTGAGGGGCCATGGGGGGGACCCGGATCCTGGAGAAGCTGAGCACCCTCTCCGTTCACCGAGGCAGGTATTCAGAGCTGAGTCCTGTTCTGCCCTCCTTGTTAATGGCCTGGCCTGTGTCCAGGTCCCCCCGCCTTGTGACTCTGACCTGAACAGCATTTCTCTGTGCAGACCCTGGTGCAAATAGCCTGGCAGGCAGAGGACCCACTGCCCTGCCCTGAGTTTGTGCTCCTTCGGAAGAGGGGGCATGGTGGGGCAGCATCGACACCTCTGCCCCATCCTGCTCTCCACACCAGGGATAAGTGGGGACACAAGGGGCCGAAGGCCAGGCACACTTTCCCACAGAGGCGATCCCTGGGCTGACCCACCATCTGCAAGGAAGGCCCTGCCTGCCCCAGGCCCCTGCAGCCCCTCCCTGACAGAGAGGCCCACTCTGGCCACACCTGCTCCCAGTGGGCCCTACCGAGCAATGAGCAGCTCCACCAGGTGCAGGTGGCCGCAGGTGGCTGCGGCATGCAGGGGTGTCCAACACTCACTGTCTCGGGCATTGACCTTGGCCCCGGCCTCCAGGAGCTGCTGCACCATCTCCCGGAAGTCATCGATGCAGCTCTGCAAAGCACACAGCCTGAGTGCCAGAGCCCCAGGCCTGGGCACCCTCCCCTCCTCCCACCTCTGGCGTGGCTGACCTGATGCAGGGCAGTCAGGCCATCCTCATTGGCCAGGTCAGGGCTAACCCCACTCTCGAGGAAATGGCGGACTGCAGGAGGGAAGGTGGTGCAGTCAGGATACAGGAATAGCGGGCCTACTCAGGCCCCCAACCCAAGGGCACCTGGGCTGCCCGCCAGGCTACAGCCATGAGAACAGAGGAGGGTAAGGGAGGTGGCAGGATGGACACCAAGCCCAGGCCAAGGGTTCAGGAGCTAGGGCCCAGCAAGGCACAGACGGCAGCCTCCTTCCCGACCTCCAGCAGGGCCCCTCTGCGATCATGGCATTCCAGCCCTCAGACTCCCAGAACAGGCCCCTCCAGTGTGAGAGCAGTCCAAACCATCCCACTCTGCCTGGGGCGCTAGCACCCTCACGACTAGCAGGCCACTCCACTCACACTCATGCCCCTTCTTGGGGACCCCCCACCCCTGCAGCCCAGAGAGTGGGCCCAGGGTGCCCAGGCCTGGCTCCCCAGCCGTGCTCCGCAGGGGGACACAAACACACCCTCCCCGGTGCCCCTACCCCTGCTCCCTGGGCGCTGGCCTGAGGCACACCCACCCAGCCCTCCTCCCTTCCCCGCCTCCTCTTGCCCTCTGCACCCTGGCTTCTACAGCAGAGGCCCCTGTCCTCGAGGGAGGCAGGAAGAGCCCTCAAGAGCCTGCCTGGAGAAGCGGCGGTGCTGTGAGCCTGTGGGCACAGGGAAGGAACAGGAAGCCAGCCACAAGCTCAGGCCTGTTCTCTGGGGAGGTTCTAATGGGAAGTCAGAGGCTGAGCCAGGCCAGCCAGTGGGGGAGCCCTGTTCCCTGAGCTCTAACCTGCCGAGGTGTTCATTACTGTCCTACTTGACAGAGGCTGAGGCTCAGGACCTAAGCAGGTAGTGGCCAGGACTCTCCTGAGCAACGCCCAGCACCCTGGCAACAGGCAGTAAAGACTGTGGGCCACCCCCAGCCTACCTGAGCTGAGCCTGGACTGCCCACCACTTGGGGCCTGCTCCAGGGTAACAGAGACAGGGCTACCGCCCGTACCCCAACCCAGGGCTCAGCCACACTCACCTTCCTCTAGGTCATTTCGGGCAGCCGCCTCTAGCAAGGCCACACTCGGAGGGAAGAGGACCCGCTTCTGCAGCCTGCCAGTCACCTCCTTCTGCTCCCTCCAGCCCTTCCTGCCCTGGGCCTCCTTCTCAGCCTGGGCCCACATCTTCACCTGATGGGCACGCCGCTTCTGGGCATGCTTCAGCCGCTCCTGTGTGCTCATCCTGCCCACCGTGGGCATCTCTGCCAGGAGCTCCAGGTGCTCTGCCATGACCGGAGCTGCCTGCCTGGGGGTCTGCTGGGGGCACCAGACAGGGGAGCACAGGGACCAGGCTGGGCCTGAGGGGTGGGGCGGCTGGCTGGACTGGCACCCTCCGGGGCATCCCCTCCCCAAGGTTCAATGCCTTCTGCCCCTGGCAAGGCTGGGTCAGAAGGTGTCACACCGTGACCTGGCCCAGGCAGTCGTGAGGGGCACAGGCCCCAGGCACCTTGGCTGCTCACTGGGCAGAGCCTCCCTCCCTCTAGGGGTCAGGGTGCACAGCCTGTGGGAAACAACCCAGGACCTGGCCAGGGTCAGTCCAGGGTCTGAAGCTAATTGCCCAGATAACAGAGCTGCAGCCCCTGGCACCTCGCCACGGGGGAAGGGAGGGCAGGGCAATGGGCAGAGGCTCCTGGGAGTCCTAAGAGCCCCTCACCTTCCAGGCCTTAGGAGGCTGGGTGGGGCCTGGGAGCAGCCATGGCTGCCCCCCCCCCCCATCTGCTGGGGGTCAGGGCTAACGAGGAGGTGTGGCAGAAGGGCAGGCTCAGCGGCCGGAGAGGCCTGGGCCGTGTGTGTCCAGAGTCCTGGGGTCCCGGTCCCCAGTACCCTGGGGTGAGGCTTCCCTAAGCGGCCAGGGCACTGCCAGTATGGAGGGCCTGGCAACTGTGTCTCCAGGAGGGCCTCCCCTTCGGAGAAGCCAGGCGACCAAGCTGCTGACAGCAGGTGCTCCCACGGCCCTGAGGGGAAACAAGGCAGCACATCAAGGCTGGCTCCCAGGGGGGTCGGGCGAGGCTCCCAGCAGGCCCTGCCCTGTGTGAGGCATCCCGCCTGCAGCCAGCACTGCTGGACCAGTCTCCGGCAGAAGGGAGGGGCTTGCCCTGCCCCTGTTCTGGCTCACACACTCAGCGGTTCCAGAAAGGGATCTGCTGGCTGTGCAGCTGAAAAGGGAGCAGGGAGGACTTCCCCTCCTTGTCCCCAGGCTGGGCTGGGATGCCCAGTCACCTTCTCCTTGGGCTCTCCCAGAACTGCCCTTCCTCCCCGGCCTCTTGGACCTCAGGCCTCCTTGCTTCTCGGCAGCTGAGGGTGCAGGGCACAGCCAGTCCCAACCAGCACCCCAGCTCCTCGCCACCCAGAGTCCAGAAGGAAGTCCTTGCCAGGCTTTCCAGCTCAGGCCAGTCAATGCCTCAGCCATCCTGGGCTGCAATAAAAGCCCTGGTCCTTTGAACACAGGCATAAGGGGGCTGCCTGACTTGGAATCTCTCGAACAAGCAGGCAGAGGGGCTGGCATGGCCCAGCCTGCCCAGCATCCCTGGTGTGTGGTCACTCGGCACGGTTGTGGGACACTCCTCAGGAGATCATGGCCCTGCTCCACCTAGAAAGAACCCACCCACAGCTCAGCTTGCCCACCAGGAGTCCACACTCTCATGTGGCCAGACCCTGTGGCCATCTAGATAGTGATGCAGCCTTCCTCTGGCCAGACTTGTACTCAGGATCTCAGTTATCCCTGGAAGGGGACTGTCCTGGGCCAGATCAAATCAGGTCAGGTCCCTGCTGCTCCAAGACCCTAGCATACCTGGGGACTTGCTTTACAGGTCCGACCTGCCCTGGACTTTGCCTGTGCTCCAGCTATCCCCTCTGGGAGCCTGACCTCAGAGGCTCCCTGGGGACAGGACAGAGGACCAGCAAAGCCCAGGAAAGAGCTTTCCAGGCAGCATTCTGCTCTGGGCAGCCTGCCCCCAGCTGGCCACCTGTGCAGATAGCTGGGGCCAGAGCAGTCATGAGCTGTCCAGACCTCCAGCCCGGATTCCCCAAGTCCTGCCCTTGCCTCGGAGACACAACTTCCCCATTGAGACAGGCAGGAGGCCAGTGCAGGCACCCTGCCAACTCCCCATCTATGAGGATGGGGGTAGGTCCCAGACCACACCCAGGGCACACAGAGCCTTCACGCTCTTCCCTGCTGGCCACTTACGGCTCCCTCGCATTCCCCCTGAGGGAGCTGGCATCCCCTCCAGCCTGCACGTGGGGGCCTTCATCTCTCTGGAGTAAGGCTCTGGAGCTGCCTGAATGGTCCACCCCAAAAGACCACAAGGAAGGAGCAAGGCACACTGCGTTCTGCTCAGCGACACCCCTCCCTGTCTCCAGCCATGGGAGGGGAAGGGGACCCAGAGAGAACACCCTCCTACCCTGTCCAAGAGGGAGGAAGCCCCCCGCTGCCAGGCTAAGGCTGCCAAGCAGAGTGGGCTCACAGGGTCTCAGGGACCAGTTTTACTTCTCCGAGACAGACGCCAACATCAGAGCCACAGTCTGATTTTGTTGTGTTTAAGAAGCTTTAGGAAACATCCTCCCTCTCGACATTTTATGGAAGAAAAGAGATCCTGACGCCCAAGTCCTATAGAAAACAACCTAGAATAACCAGCTTTTCAAATTGAATAGATGTTGTGTTGTGGTTTTCTCATTTTGAAGAACATCCATGAAAAGTCACCCTGGGGCACCCTCTGGACAGCCTCAATCCACCCCGCGCCGGCCTGAGTCCACGGGCACAGGCTCCAGCTACAGAGCTGCTCCCTGCGGCCTCCAATGCCCTGGCAGCACAGACAGCAGACCCTGCTGGGCTACAGCAGCTCAGACGGGGCCTCAGCCCCCTACCCTGGGTTCCACCTTCCTGAAGCCCTGGGTTCTCTCTGGGCCCCCTCAGCGGCATTCCTTGCTGGAAGTTGCCTGAGGGCGGTCTCTGTGTGACCTTGGGCAGGTCCTTGGGCCACTGGACTGCCTCCTCCGAGAGACAGGTGACCCCAGGGAGTCCCAGGACCCCACTCAGTGGGCATCCCATCCCGGGACAGTCTCCACAAGTGGCACCTGGCACCCCCCAGGCCAAGCCATCAGCTCTCAAGCCCCAGACCCCCAGACTCTGCCCGCTGCCCCTCCCCGAGCCCCACTCAGCTGCTTCCTCCCAGCCATGCGGTCAGGCAACGCCCCCCAGAGCTGGGCGACTCACCCCTCAGCTGAGACACAAAGGCCAGGGCAGCTCAGCGGAGTCCCAGCAAATGACCACCGCATCACCCCCAGGCCCAGGGGGCTGAGCCAAGCGGCTGCCGCCTCCGTCTGCAGGGGCTGCCCCAAGCCTCCCTGGAATGTCAGACTGAGATAATCCGGGCGATTTTTCCAGTTCTCAGCTCCACTCCACGTGGTAGTGCAAGCCTGAGGTGGGAGGAGGCTTCTTGAAGGACCGCGGCCACCACCCCACATCCTCTCAGCCCACACCACCAAGCCAGCCCCAAAGACTGTGCTGGGAATACCACCCGACACCTGGCTGATGGGACCCCTAGGTGGACAGACCGGGACTGGCCAGGGTATCTCGGCAGCCCCTCCTCCACAGGTCCCAGTCACGATCCCCATTTTCAACACAGGGAGACCGAGGTCACGACTAAACCCAGGGTCCCCTGTTAACGACTCCACCATACAGCCTCGTGCCCTCTTCACGACATCTATGTAAGAACCAGAGACAGTGCAGCAGGAGCCCAGAGCCTGTCGCCTTGCTCACCCAGAGACAAGGAGGCTGTGCCTTGTGCACAGAGGACAGGAGAGGCGAGGCAGGGGTGTTAGAGAACGCCCAGCCCCATGCCCGCTACCTGTCAGGTTTGGGGACTTTACATCCCTGTTTTGCTCAAGGCTTGTCAGAGTGGGTTCCTGTAACTTTCAATCAAAAGAACTGGTTCCATCTGTGGCATCATGGGAATAGCCAAACCACCACTGCTGGTGACTCTGGGGAAAGTGTGTTGTAACAGACCCACATATGGTGCCCGTCAGCAGCGAGCTCGTCCAGATGTCACAGGCCATGGCCTGAGACACGTTGGCCAAAGCCATGACCCAAAGGTGTCCCTGCCTGGGTCCCAGGAGCATCACAGGTCCCCGGGGACAGCACCTGTGGCCAGGCCTCCAGGGACATGCCTGGCCTCATCCAAGGGCCAAGCCCAGCACCAGCCCACCTGGCTCACCTGGGGAGACTCCTGGTCCCGCCACCTGTCCGGCCCCGACCCCAGGCACCAGGGCCCCACAGCAGCCCCCCAGCAGATGGGGGCTGGATGTTGAGGGCACTGTCTGCCCAGCTGGCCTCTCCCACCAAAGGACAAGCTCACTGAGGACACATTCCTGCATGTCTCTCAGCCATAGGCCAGAATCTAGAGGAGGGCCCTAGGTCAGTCAATGCGGCCGAGTGGACGAGCTCAGGCCTGAGGTGCCCTGGGCCCGCGCTGTCACCCTGTCCAGTCGGGGAAGGAGCCCTCAAATGTGACGGGGGCAGCGCCAGGCCCGAAGGTGGCTGGGCCCCTGCCCTGGAGGACAGGACGTGGTTTACAACAGGCACTTGCCTGGCACAGGGTGGGGGCCAAGAGGGGACGAGGAGGACAGCCGGCCACTGAGAGAGCAGTCTGGGGAGCTGGCAGCAGATCAGGAGGGTTGAAGTGTGAGCAGCAGGGACAGTGAGGCCCAGGGGCTGAGCCAGCGGGCGGGGGCTACCTGCACTGGCAGGAGGAGCAGGCCATCACTGTGGCATGATGGGAGTACAGAGCAGCTCCCCCCAGGTGCACTCGCCTGCCCCCTGCAAGCATGTTCTGGATCGTTCTAGAAGCTAATCGCGCAGCGCCACCATCGGGCCCCTTGCTGCAGCAGCCCTTACGACAAAAACACCGGACGTGACCCACGTGTCTGTCAAATGGTCATAAATAAGCCTCCGAGGGTTTATGAGGAAGCTTTCCAGGCACCACCGTGGCTAGGTCGCTAAGTAACTATTCAGTGAAGAGAAAAACATACAAAATCTGTACATGATAAGCTACCTTTTGTGTAAAGAAGGAACAAAAAAGAATGCACATACACATCTATGTAAGAAACACAGGAGAGATGGGACAAGTGATGAGAAGTGCCACTGGGAGCGCAGAGGGCAGGTAGGGGGCGCGGAGGGCAGGTGGGGGGCTCGGAGGGCAGGTGGGCGGCACGAGCCCTGGGGGTTGCATGGTTTCCAAGCCCTGTGAAGGTAAACCTCTTTGAAACAACTCTAAGTGCTGTTCAGGGAGGGCAGGTGTGAGCACACCTGTTGGGTATCAGGTAGGGCCTTGCAAGGCAGAGACGTCGAGGGGACAGTGGAAGAACTGGCCTCTGCCCGAAAGGCCGTGGGAGCCACAGGGGCTCTCAAACGACTAAGGGTGTGCCCAGATCCGGGAACTAGGGGGCCTCACGGAAAGTCACTGGGGCCCACATGCCTACCCAGCAGGGGATGGACAGGAGAGGCCAAGAGTAAGAGGATGAGGGCTGGATAGGCTGTTGGATGCAAGGAAAGGGGCAGCAAGGGGCACACAGAGGAAGGAGGGCCCTCAGAAGTGGGACCGAGCCGTGTCTGAGGTAAGCAGGGGCCAGGAAGCCCAGAAGCGAGCAGTCAGCAGAGGTACAGACAGGAGAGCCAGAACGGCCACGCAGGGCCCCCGGGGAAAGCCTGCTTGAAAGGACGGCAGGTGGCCACCTGAAACCACAGAGCAGGACCCTGCCTCTCCTCACACCAAAATCAATTCCAGAAGTACCACAGACACAGCTGCAAGGAAAACAAGACCCAAGGAGTACGAGAAGGAGGCGGGCAGGAGCACCTGCGCAGCTGCAGCAGAGGGGGCCTTCTGAGCTTGACACGCAACCCAGAAACCAAAACCATCCGACTCATTAGATTCTTCAAACACCTGCACTGTAAAAACCAAAACAAAACCTACAAAATCAGAAGACAGATGGTCAACCGAGTAAAAACATTTACAACAAACACGACAAACAGGTCCTCATGTCAACTGTGATGGCATTGAAAAGAGCAGAATCCCATTAAAAACACCCAGGCAGAGGCTCCCTGAAAGTTCACACATGCCAGAGAAGCAGGACACGAGTGCGGACAGCACATGGGGCTGGACCACAGAGACAGGATGCCAGCCCCCAAGAATGCCCATGAGGTGTCCACCACGGTGCAGAAGGCCTTAGACCCGCTACGTCAATAAACTGCCCCGCCCCACACACCTCTGAACCGCGGAGTGCAGTGCTGACAGGTGAACTTCCAGGTGGGGCCGCGGCCATGCTCCGTGCTGCCTCACTGTCACCATTCCCAGGTGTGGGGCTCTAAGTTTTCTGCCTTTTGCTGAGCAGCAGTCCACTACATGCCTGTACCCTCACTTACATAGCCTGCCACCTGAGGGACGGGGGCAGTGGGCGTGGGCCTGTGAAAGAGGCTGCTGTGAATGCCCTGTACGCAGACCCTGCTGCACAGCAGGCTACACAACGTGACTCGATGGATGGCACAGCTGCTTCCAAGCGCTGCACCAATTTATACTCCCATCAGCGAGGGAGAAACATCCCAGCTGCTTTACAGATGACATATTCTCTCCGTCAGTCTGGTGCACGGGCAGTGGTATCTTCCCACATTCAATGTGCAGTTCTCTGGGCATTAACTGGGTGAGATATCTTTCCAAAGACAAGTCTCCTATATTCTCTTCTAAAAGCAGGAGAGTTTGTGCCCCACTCAGGTCTGCAGTCCACTAGGGGCTGATGTTTGTAGACAAAGTAAGGATCTGTGCTGGTTTTAAAATATGCCCGTGAAGTACTTGATACATCTCCCTTCAGAAGGTGGGGCCTGACTCCCCTCCCCTTGAATGTGGACTGCACTGAGTGACTGGCTTACGATGAACAGAGTACGACAGAGCACACAGCATGTGCCGCCCAAGGTGAGGGGGTGAGGGGCACTGCAACTTCCTCCTAGCTTTCTTTTCGGTCCTTCACACTGGGGAAGCCAGCCCGTGTCATGAGGACTCGAGCCGGGCCCCGGGGCTGGTGAGGGAGCCCCCTCGAAAGCAGACCCTCCTGCCAGGGGAACCTGCAGCAGGTGCATGAGTCCCAGACAGGGCATCAGCCAGGCTGCACCCAGAGCCCGACTCGCAGAGACTGCAAGATTACAAATCGGTTTCAAGCCACTGTATCTAGGGGGCAGTGTGTTGCCAGTCAGTATACGTCTAGTACAGGCCCCAGGTTCCTTCCTCGGCCACGTCTATACCCAGCTGCCCCAGCGCCGTTACGTAAAAGCGGCTTCTCCCCACTGCTCTGCAGTGCCACCCTGGCAGTAAATTAGTTCCTACAAATATGCAGGCTTTGTAGCACGTCTCCCCTCTGGCGCCCCAGCCCTCTTTGGGGGCAGGGGTGCTGGCTGGCCTACTCCCTCTGGGCTTCTGGTCTCAGCTTCCTTTCTGACCCTAACGTGAGGTCTATGTCCTTTCTCGTGGGTCTCAATTCGCACCACGCTTCCTCAGCAGAATGCTCAGCAGCAGAACCGCGCGAACCTGGAGCTACTCTGTGGCTGGGACACAGGAGTGAGCTTCATCCGGCTCAGGTGCACTTGCCCGGCCAAGGCTCCTGGGAGGGGGCCCGTGTGGACCACTCCACGCGGGGGAGGGGCCTCCCCCCAAATCAGGGAGGTTCCAAATCTCCCTCCTCCATTTCCTTCCCCTTGCCACCCAGCTCTGAAATAAATCTACTAACTAACTCACAGCAACGTGTCAGAAACCTCACTGGCCAAATGAAAGAAGTCGGCAGCTGAAGGTATCTGCATTTGAAAAGAGACTCCTGGGGAACTGAAGACAAAAGCCGGCCCTTAGCCAGGAGGGGGAAGGGCCGGGGCTTCCTTCCCGGAGGCAGGGCCACAGGCTGCAGCCAGCACTTTAGCCTGGTGCTCCGATGGGCCACAACCCCACTGCGTAGATCTGGAAATTAAGGTCCGTCAAGTACAGCAGTGTCCAAACAAAACCACAAAACTGGGCTTTGGAGGGGCCAGCGTGGTAACCCTGGGTCGGCTCTGCCTCAAAACTTCCCCACAAGGACGTGGGGCCTGGGGGCGGGCAGTGCTAAGGGCTCTGAGGGCCAGGATGCTGCCAGGAGCACAGGGCCCCAGAGCTCTGGAAGGAAGAGGCACTTAGGCTACACAGCCTTAGAAGAAGAGCTGTGTGGGTCTAGACGGCCAACTGAGTACATGTGTCCCCACACTGAGACCCCCACAAACCTAGGGGCACCCAGAAGAGAGTTTATGAACAGTTTACACACTCCTGCAGGCTGATGGAAGCAGGGCGGGAGCCCCAGGGCAGAGGAGGCCTGCACAGGAGGCGTCCAAGGAACGACCCGAGGCCAGAGACACTCCAACATATGAAGAAGGGGACTTCACATGTGACACACAACGCAGCGAAGTCCCCGTGATCCAGAAGCCAGCTCAGAGCACTATTCCTCTAAGGGTACAAGGCCACTGGGGCCACTGGTGAGACACAGTCTGTGCACACAGCCCGGCTCTGCAGACAGAAAGGCTGACATCTTTCCCAGCTGCCACACTGCAGGACAGTGACAGAGGCACAGAACAGAATGTGACTCTGTCAACACGCAGGCGTAAGAATCAAGGCCTGCGCCACAGAATTGAACACTGGGGCTCAGATATTTATCACCATTGTCACAGCAGCATTAGTCACAATAGCTGAAAAGCAAAAACAACTCAAATGTCCATCGACAGATGAATAAATAAACAGTGGCAGATACATACAGTGGAATATTCAGCCACAACAAGGAATGAAATCCTGATAAGTGCTACAAACGTATGATTTCCCCTTACATGAGGCACCTGGAATAGGTAAATTCAGAGAAAACAGAATGCTGGTTGCCAGGGGCTGGGGGAGGGGATAAGGAAGAAGTGTTGAATGGACAGTTTCTGCTTCAGGTGATTAAAAATTTCTGGAAATAGAAAGTGATGATAGTTGTGCAACACTCTAAATGTATTTAACGCTAAAAAAAAATTAATTCAACAAGACAGACCACATGCTGAAACGTAACACAAGATACAATAATTTTACAAGGAATGGAAGCACAGAGAATGCTCACTGACCATAGTGGAATTAAACTAGAAGACATCTGGAAAAACTCCCAAATATTGGGAAACTCTGAAGCATACTTCTAAGTAATCCACAGGCTAAGGAAGGAATCAAAATGGAAGTCAGAACCTATTTTAATCTGAATGATCATGAAAACATAACAAATACGTGAGATACAGTCACAGCAGGGCTTTGAGGGAAACTCTACCTTTGAATGCTTACTGTAACAAGAAAGGTCAAATCAACGGACCAAAGCTTCCAACTTAGTAAGAAGCTAGAAAAAGAGGAGAAAACTCAACCCAAAGGAAGTAGAAGGAAAGACTAATAAAGACAAGAACTAATGAAATAGACAACCGAGAAAAACACTGCAACTGAAAGCTGTTCCTTTGAAAATATCGATAAAATCAATAAAAACTCTCACTAAACAGACCAAGAGAAGCCAAAAACTACCAATTTCATGAAAGAAAAATGGGGACTTCATTACAGATCCAACAGACAATGAAAAGGATAAAAATGGGAATGTTCTGAACAATTTATGATAATAAACTTAACAACTTAGGTCGGGGTGGACAAAATATAGCCCATGGACCAGATCAGCCCACCGTCTGTTTTTGCAAGTAAAGTTTAATTAGGAGACAGACACGCTCACTTGTTCATGCAGCATCTATGACTGTTTTGCTACAGTAAGAGTTAAGTGGCTACAACAGAGACCACGTGAAAAGCCTAAAGTATGTCCTATTTGGCCCTCTATAGAAAAAAGTTGCCATGCTTGACTTATGATGAATGGGCAAATTACCCAAATGAAGCAAATTATCAAAATGGGCTCAAGAAGAAATAGAAAATCTGAACAGTGGTGTATCTATTGGACGAATTAAATCTGCCCTTAAAATTTTTCCCACAAAGAAACTCCAAGCCCAGATGGCTCTACTGGCAAATTTTATCAGGCTCTTTGAAGACGAAGTAATACAGAATCTACAAAATGCTTTCTGACAACAGAAGAGAAAGAAACACATCACAGCTCCTTTTGTGAGACCAGTATTACCCTGACTCCAAAACCAAAGACATGACAAGAATACTACAGACTGATCTCTTCATGAACAGCTGCAAAAATCCTTTCTAAAATGTTACCCAATTGAATTCAGCAATATATAAGAAGGCTACTACATCTGACCAGGTGGGGTTTATTCCAGGAGTGAAAGATTGGCTTAAGATTTTAAAAATCAACATAGTTTACTATTTTAAAAAATACAACCAAATCAATAGAAACAGGAAAAGCATTTGGGAAAATTCAAAAATCCACTCATGGTTTTTAAAAAATTAGAAAACTAGGAATAGAAGGAAAATTCCTCAACCTGATAAAGGGCATCTCCAGAAACCTAGTTAAACCCTGCCTAACAGTGAACAATTGAACACTTTCTCCCTAGGACTGGCAGCAAGACAAGGATAGCTACTCTCACCACTCCTGCTGGACACTGTACTCAAGTCCTAGCCAGTGCACGAAGGCAAGAAACAAAAAGCACACAGATTAGAAAGGAAGATGTAAACCTCTTTAGCTGCAGAAGGCATATAGCAAAATACGTAGAAGATACGTAGAAAGTCTTTTAAAATCTGTATTAGGGTGACTAGAATAAAAAGGTATATTTAGCAAGGTTCTGGCTACAAGGACATGTCAAAGTCGAATTTATGTCTGCACTGGCAACAAATGACTGGAAAATGTAAAATGTTAAATATGTCATTTACAAAATTAGTATCACAAAACATGGAATACTGTGACACCCCCTTCAAATGACAGAGTCTGACCTCTTCCGCTTGAATGTGGGTTGGACTTAGTTCCTCACTTCTGACACAATGAAGATGCACAGCTTCAGGGACCAGGGCCCAAAAGGCACGGCAGCCTCTCTCGTTTGTGCTCTGGGACCTTGGCCCTGAGGACACTGGCTCTGGTGCTGACATAAGGAGTCTAGTAGAGGGCCACGGGTGGGGACCGCGTCCTCCCGAGGACAGCCGTGGGAGGGTGCCCCAGCAAGCCCACCCACAGCCCAGCCCAGCCCTCAAATGACCAGCCTGGCTGATCGTCCCAACTGCAACCACAGGAGACCCTGAACCAGAACACCCCAGCTAAGCCATTTTAAATTCCTGACCTACAGCAGCTATGAGATAGTAAACATATATTGTTTTAATACAGTATATTTTAGGGTAATCGGTTATATACCAATACGTAATTAATACAGAGACCTAAATAAACGAAGAAATAGGTACCATGCTCTATATACTGTCCAAATGTCAATTCTCCTCCAGATATATCTGTAGCTTTAATACAATTGCAATCAAAATGCCAGTAAGCCTTTTTGGACAAACTGACAAGCTAATTCTAAAATTTTGATAGAACTGCATAGTATCTTGAAGAGCCAAAAATGATCTGAAAAAGAAACATCAAGTTGGAGAATTAACACTACTCAATATCAAGCCTCCTTATAAAGCTACAATAGTCAAACCTGTGGGATCCTAGCAAGATCAACAAACAGACTAGAGAATCCAGAAACACCCCACACATACTGTCATGATTTTCAACAAGGGTGTTAGGTAATACAATGGGAGGAGGCTCGTCTTCAAAAACGGGCGTTGGAATGACTGGGTATCCATGGAAAACAATGAACAATGACCCTTGACCTCTACTCACACCATGAAAGCGCACAAACCATGAAGAAAAAAAAACTGGCAAACTGGACTTCATTAAAAGTGAAAGTGTCTGCTGCTCAAGACACTGGTAAGAAAAAAGTCAAGCCACAGACTGTGATAACGTATTTGCAACATGTTTATCTAGCCTAGGACTTGCATCCTGAGTATATTAAGAATTCTGAAAGCCTGAGAAGACGAACAATCCATTTTTCAAGGGGAAAAGATTTGGACACTTCACAAAAGATAAACAAATGGCCACTACAATAAGCACACGGAAAGATGTTCAACACCAGGCGTCAGTGAGGAAAGGCCAATCAGGGCACAAGGAGTGCGAGCGTGCACCCCAAGAATGGCTAAACTGTAAAAGGGCACCAGGAGAATGCGGGGCGCCTGGGAACGAGCAGCGGTACAACCACCTTGGAGAAGAGTCTGGCCCTTTCTTACCAAGTTACACACACACAACTTCACACACACCCAGCATTTCTACCATCTCAACCCAAGGGAAATAAAGCACATGTCCACACAAAACCTTGTAGACAAGAATGTTCACAGCAGTTTCATTCACAACAGCCCCAAGAGGGAAAGAATGGAAGTGTCCATCCGCAGGTAGGTGCACAGATGAAACAGTGGTGTGTCTACACAGCAGAATACCAGACCATTCAGCAAGAAACAGAGTAAACTACACAGACAAGCAGCAATCTGAATGTCCAAAATGGTGTGTCTGGCCAAAGAGCCAGACACAAAAGTGTTCATTTCATGATTCCATTTATGTGAAATTCTGAAAAAAGGGACGATGAATCTGTAGAAACAGAAAGCCACTCAGTGATTGCCTGGGGCCAGGAGGAGGGAGGGCAGACCACAAAGAGGGATGAGAGAACATTTGGGGCGACACAAATGTTCCACGTGTAGATCATGGTAGCGTTTACAGGGTGTACATATACATCTAGCAAAACCCACTGAATTATTTCATACAGGTACATTTTATTGCATGTAAATTATGCCTCAATAAAGTTTGATGTAAAAAAATAAAAATATACAACAGCAGTTTCACCCGGGCCTCTAAACCCTGCCTGGCCGCCCCCTCCCACCCATCTCCACACTTCCCACTCAGCACCAGCCTGCTCCCTGCCCCTGCCCTTGGCACCTGGGCTCCACACTGCAGTGGCTGGGATCAGTCAAGTTCCTCGACCTCTTTTCAATCAGTTTCCACATCTGTAAATGGAACAGCGGTGCCCTCTTTATAAGGTTCTTGTAAGGATCCAGTGAGTTAACACACACGCATCTTTGGTGTTTGGCACAGGGGTTGGCAGGGTATGCCCACTGTCTGCTTCTGTGGGTCACGAGCTAAAAATGGCTTTTACCTTTTTAATGATTGGAAAAAATAAAAACAATATTTTGTGACACATGAAAATTGTATGAAATTCAAATTTCTGGGTCTATCCATAGTTTTGTTGAAACAACACATTCACTGACGCCCTGTCTGCAGCTGCTTTTCCACAAGTTGGCAGAACAGAGACTATGTGGCCACAAAGCCCAAAATACTTACTCCCAGCCCATCTCAGACACACTCTGCCATCCTGATCTGCCACCTTCATCATCACTCCCATTGTGCATGAGCTGCTTCTTTGGTCTGGAAAGTTCTTCCACCAGATCTCAGGCTAGCTCTTCCCTTCTTGTCACTGAGATCTCAACTTAAACATTACCTCCTGAGAAGTCTTCTGCGGCTACCTTGTCACTCTCCTGTCTCTTCACCCTACTTTCATTTTTGACCCTATTGACTGTTTTCTTCCCTGAACCAGGTGCCTGACTTGCGGAGGCACCCAGGGGAGCAGCACAGACCGAAACACAGGAGACTGTGAGCTTGTGACTGAGTGGGCAGGACGGAAAGGGCTATCCCTCTGTGGCGTGTGCGGCTGTGACACGTCTACTGCCCAGCCACCCTGAGCTCAGCCCAGAGGAAACACTGGTAGTCTGCCAGCCACGGCAACGCTCTGCCCCAAGCCTTGCCCGCACAGGGAGGGATATTCAAACCTGCCCAGACAGTGGGCAAGGCTCTGCAGGAGCCCCACCCTTCATTTGAGTCCTGGAGGCTCCCAAGGGCCACCCACATCCACACCCTGCTCCTCCTTCCAAAATGGAAGGAGGTTCTATCAGGTGGGTGGGGTTGAAACTTATAAAGCTTGCCACACAAAATCAACAATAGCCAAAGTCAAGGACTGCTCAAGGTCTCAGGGAGCCCTGGCATGGGAACACAGGGCTGAGATTCCGTCCCAGCCACACGGTGGTGCCACCACCTGATCTCCACCTCCACCCTGCAGCCCCGTCCCTTTCCACTTTCCTGGACCTCCCCTGCCCCATCCACAACCTCCTGACTCTCTACTGACCCTGCCACTTAAGCCAACTCCAATCCCCCCATCTCCCACACACACCCTCTCCTCCTTATTGGAAGCTCTTTGAAGACCCGTCTGCAGGCCCTGTCTCTGCAGCCCCACCTCCCATGCACTCCTCTGTAGCACCAGTCTGCCTGATCTCTGTCACCACCAAGGAAGGAGGCAGCCCAGAATCCGCCAAGGACCGTCAGGCCTCGCAGCGTTCCTGGCAAAGGAGCCCACACCCCTCCCCATGGGACCCTCTCCCCAGGGAATCTGTGGAACTAGACTTTCCTGTACCTCTATGTCCTGTTTCCTCAATGTGCTGTGCTGGCAAGGATTTGCCCGAGGCCCCAGAGCTTGGAAATGGTGGGGGGAGGTTCCCACCCTCCCTTCCACCACCACTCAGGGGTTCAGTATGGTGGTGGCATGACACACATGTGGAAAGGTGATCAGGGCTAGGGTCAGGGGGCAGAGATTGGGGGCTAGTCTGCAAAGACAGGAGTGTTATCCTGAAGTCTGTGAGGAAGATTTCAAGGAGACTTCAAGAATCAAATCTGCATTTCAGACCCATCAACTCTGGTAGGTGAGAAGGATAAAGTCAAGGGGCTGAGACAGAGCCAAGAAGATCAGTAGGAGCAAATGCTCTGAACTCAGAAGGAAATAAGGAGCCCCAGCAGCAGGCTACTGGGCAGGGGGATGGAAAGCAAGGGCCGGGATCAGGGGTATTTAGGCGGAAGTTTGGAAGGAGCCTGAAGGTGGGAAGACACTGCCAGCGAGATGTCTGGCTTTGGCCAACAGGTAGACTGTGGTAGAGGCTTTGAGCTGGGTCACCAGAGCCTCACCTGAGACTGAGGTTCCAAAACTGCATGCAGTGGAGACAAGACCCCAGCGTTGAGCCCACAGATACAAGGGCCTCCTTCCTAGCAGCCTGCCAGCTCAGGCAACCTTCTGAGGAGAGCAGAGTCTAGGATGAACCAGTGGAGAGCCTACAAGGAGGTGAGGACAGTCCTGCTAAAGCTTCCTCATCCCATTCTGAGCAAGAGCTCGGGTGGAGGGTGGGGTCAGGTAGCTGGCTCAGAGCACCACACATCCCCCAACCAGGGACTCCCAGAGCCAGCCACCAGCCCCTCAGGCAATTCAGCTCCAGGGTGGGGCTACCCTCAGTACCTCTGAAGAGAAGTAGGGGACCCAGCCAGGAGCACAGAGGCCCCTTTACACCCCTTCCAGGGAAACCCAATCCTGCCAGGGGAGCACCTGAGGAAGCAAGGACAAGGACTGAGAGGAGCAGTGTTGTGCTCCCCTCCACCTCCACCCCCGAGGTAAGGATCCAGGAAGAAAAGGAAGGCCCAGGGCTTTGGGGAGGGCTAGCTTTTCTTCAGCTTCCCTAAACCTGAAATGATTCCACATACACGTCCCCTCTCTGCACCCATGGAGACTAACCCCATAGTGGCCTCAGACTCTGCTCCAGGACAGGGAGGGGCCCCCACCAGGCATGGATACCCCCTCCCAGGCCTGGAGCACCTCGATACCAGCACAGGGCCTGGCACTTTCAACACATCAGTCACTTTTCTTGCCCTGAGATCAGTCTGTGAGCTGGAGCCCAGAATCCCCATCACAAGTGAGGTGACTTGAACCCTTGGAAGTTTCAGGAACTTGCCCCAGAAAGGCTCCAATTTCTCCTCTGGCCTAACTCCAAAGTCCACACAAAGCCTGAGCAAGTCACTTCTCTGCAGGCCTCAATTTCCTCAGCTGAAAATGGAGATAATTTTATGCTGCCTACCTGACCAACAGGTTGCAAGAATGAAAACAACTCCAGTTATAGCTAGAACGCGGAAAGCCCTGCTGGTGGCCTTCACAGCCGGCCTCTTCAGAAGCCTTCCTGACCCTGACATGGGCTGTCCTGGGCCTCAACCACCTGAGCCCCAGTCGGGCCTGGAGACTTGTGCCCTGACTCTGGCCCCTCCCTGTCTCCCCTCTCCCCTGGAGCCCCGGCTTCCCCTCTCTCCCCAAGGCCGGCCTCCTCTCTCCGGCCTCCATCCCCCGACCCGTGTCCGGTCCCCCGGCCCGCCGCGCCCCCACGCCCAGGGCCCGGCCTCCTCTCCCCACACCCAGCCCAGTTCTCCCTGAACCGGGGCCCGGCCTCAACTCTCCGCACCCCACCGCCACCGGCGCCCGGCCTCCTCTCCCGCCTGTAGGGCCCGGAAGTCCGCGCCTCACCTTCCGCCTCGCGCACGCAGCCACCACCCAGTCGATCGGATCCCGTCGGCGAGTCAATCGGCTCAGCTAGCCTCCCGGCGCGGCGGGGGCGGGCCCCGCTCCCGGCCCTCGCCATGGCAACGAGACACTTCCGGCCTGCAGGCCCCGAGCCGGAAGCCGCGGCGCCCGGCGGGAGCCGGGGGCGGGGCCAAGCGGCCCGGGGGCGGGGCCTGCCCAGGGCGACTGGGAGCCGTCGCAGACGGTGCGGTGTGAACTTCCGCGGCTGGGGCATCCTTGGTGCGGATGAGACCCGGCTGAGGCCGGGAGGGCAAGTAGTTAAAAGGTTCTTAGAAAGGTGGTCATCTATTTATGCTGATTTTAAGGAAAGGTCACACACAGTTCACTCGACCCTCGACTGACCCCAAAGCAGGGGCATCACGGGTGGAAAGAACAGCCTGCGTCAAAGTGGAAGGACCCAGTGCACTGCAGATATGGGAAGAGCCGAGGTGGGAGTTTAGGAGGGTGGGGGCTGGCAGCGGGGTTAAGTAGTCAGGACATGAGGAGCCTTGAACGCCAAACCAAAAGCGGGCTTTATCCTGGAAGCGAGGGAGCACCAGTGGAGGAAAGGGTGTGACTTAAGAGTTGTTGGAGAGAAAGACCTCTTTGCTGACCGCGTGGGGCTAGGAAGCTATATGTAGCCTGGTAAGACACCAGGACCCCTCAGCTAGAGCCCTGGAAACAGACAGGAGTTGGCGGGGTGTTGTAGGAGTCCAGAGGAGGCCCGGTGCCGTCTGAAGGGAGGGCCTGAGATAGTGGAGGGGACAGTGTGGTGCCCCCATGCATCATCCATCCCAGCCTCAGGCTTCCTCCAGAGCTCCCATCCCTCATTCCTTCCCTCAGCACCTCAGTGAGAGCTGGGCACCCTCTGCATGCTGCAGATTTTCAATACTTCAAGGGTATAATGGGGGGGGTGCTGCTGCATATGAAAAGCTGAATTCTTGGAGTAAAGTGATATAAAGTGTGTCCCTGTGCTCCTGTGACCTCCCTCAGGTCCTGGGGTCCTAACACCAACACCACCACCACTGCTGGTGCCCAGTCCTCACCAGCAGGGAATCTGGGTTTTGAGGCAGGGTACAGAGCACAGGCCCTGACTGACTTGAGGATCAGAGCCACAGACCAGATGTCCAGGGAGGAGGTGAGGGGACAGAAGGGTCTGAGACACAGGAGGACCATGTCTCAGGGCAGCAGCCAGATGCATTTTTCCAGGACCACACCTTGGGGCCAGGCCTGAGCAGGGGGTGCTGGCCCTGCAGGCCTCCCCAGTCTCCACTCCCTCTCCTGGAGTGCCCCTCCTCTGCTCAGGGCAGCTCCCCACCAGCCTGGGGAGCATTTCCCTCCGAGCCTAACCTGCAGGGCCCTGAGGCTGCCTGGAAAGCTTTTTCTGTGAACCCATATGTAACACACCTGCACTCACTCTTGCCTAGTGTGAAGCCAGGTGGTCCTCCCGGGCACCCCTGGGAAGGAACCATAACCCATGGGGCTGTATTCTCAAGGCCTGGCCCCCAGTGAACCCCTACAGCTAGAAGGCCTCTCCCTCCATGCACACCCTCCCAAAGGCACTGCCTGAGTGCCCAAGAGAACCAAGTGGCATTCTCCCAAGGGACCAGAAGAGGAAGAGGGAGACAAACATGCTTCCAGGATGTCATTTGGGGCCAGGCAGATCCAGGTTCCCAGGGCCAGTGAGGTACACAGTGAATAATGAGGGCTGGTCAGCTCCCAGGACTCACTGTGGACCCGCACCAAGGTGGGAAGGAAAGTGGCCTCAAGGGCCAGGGGAAGCCTGCTGGGGCTCTGCAGCAACCTGTGCGGAAAATCCCTTGAGTCAACCATGTCCCTCTTTTGTTTCTGAACTTTCTTCTAGGAAGTCCTCCTAGACTACCACCAAAGTCAGGCTAGGGCTAGCTGCTCGGCCTTGAACTCTGGGCAGGGCCCACCCCTTATTGGGCAAATCACTCCATTTGTTAAATGCGAGCCTGAGATCCAGCTGGGATAAAGGAACTGTGGGTCATAAACCCCTTGGAAGGGCTTTTCCTTCCACCTCTGGGGGGATGCCAAAGGCAGCCCAGGAGTGAGGAATGAGGCCTGGGTGGCCGCCTGCAGCCCCCACTGGAATCTCCCCTGCTCCTCCCTTCCAGATTAACCGAAACCTGCTAATTGTGGCTGCCCTCTGCATGCTCCCCTCCCCCACCGCCTATTTCTACCTCCCTTTGCCTCCCCTCCCCTCCCCCTTCCATCCGAATGATAAAGGGCTTGGCCCGCCTGCCCCCGCCTGGCCTCAGGCCCCAGCTCTGCCTCGCCACACTGCCCCATTGCCCTGCGCCCACCACCTGGCCAGGCCCCTGCCCACGTTGCCTGCTTCCCCTGCATGGGGCCCTGCAGCAACCCACGCCTGGGGCTCCCCGAGAGGGAGTCGCCCTCCCAGCCCCCCAAGAGGAGGAAGAAGAGATACCTGCGGCATGACAAGCCCCCGTATACCTACTTGGCCATGATCGCCCTGGTGATCCAGGCTGCACCCTCCCGCAGGCTGAAGCTGGCCCAGGTGAGAGGATCCCCGCTCTCCCTTACAGTCCGTTACCGATCGGTCCCCAGACCTGTCCCTCACCTGGAGCTACTCAAGAGGCTCAGGCTCTGGCCTCCACCCCGTACTGGCCCTACTCAGCTATGCCAGTGGGGCCAGTCCCTGCCTGGTCACCCAGGGAGAGGGCTCAAATGCTAAGGCAGGACCCTACCCGGCGTGGTGTCCCCTTTTCCCCTGGGCTCAGAGGTGTTCTGTGAAGGGACCTACGCGGGGATGAGAGGAGGGGTAGAGGTGCCCCACTGCACGCCCGGCTCATGGCACAGGCCGGCTGGCCGCCCACTGGTTTCAGATCATCCGTCAGGTCCAGGCTGTGTTCCCCTTCTTCAGGGACGACTACGAGGGCTGGAAAGACTCCATCCGCCACAACCTCTCCTCTAACCGGTGCTTCCACAAGGTGGGGCAGGGCGAGGGTCGGAGCCTGGGGGCGGGACGCGGGCGGAAATCCTGAGTATCCAGGGTCGGGCTGCCCCACCCAAACTGTTCCCCCTCCCCCACCAGGTGCCCAAGGATCCTGCGAAGCCCCAGGCCAAGGGCAACTTCTGGGCAGTTGATGTGAGCCTGATCCCGGCCGAGGCGCTGCGGCTGCAGAACACGGCCCTGTGCCGGCGCTGGCAGAGCAAAGGTGCGAGGGGCGCCTTCGCCAAGGACCTGGGCCCCTACGTGTTGCACGGCCGGCCCTACCAGCCACCCAGTCCCCAGCCACCGCCCAGCGAGGGCTTCAGCATAAAGTCTCTGTTAGGGGATTCTCGGGAGGGGGCACCACGGAGCAGCCCAAGTCGGTCAGGCTCAGTGCACAATCGGGAGGAAGAGGTACCCACTGCACTCCTGCCCTCTGAGAGGCCTCTGTGGCCCCTCTGCCCCCTCCCAGGGCCCATGAGAGTGGAGGGGGAGACTTCCCAGGGTGGAACCAGCAGGCCCTCGCCCCTCTCCCCTGATTCCAGAACATGGCCCCTTCACTTACTGCAGGGTACCTCAGACCCAGGAGGGCTGTCTGGTGGAGGTCACAGGGCCTCGCTTTGGGGACAGCTGCCCACCTCCTACTTGCCCATCTACACTCCCAATGTGGTAATGCCCTTGGCACCACTACCACCCACCTCCTGCCCCCGGTGCCCACCCTCAACCAACCCCGCCTACTGGGGGGTGCCCCCTGAAACCCACAGCCCCCCAGGGGTGCTCTGGGATCTAGATGCCCTCTTCCAGGGGGTGCCACCCAATAAGAGCATCTACGATGTGTGGGGTAGCCACCCCCGAGACCTGGCTGCCCCCAGCCCAGGCTGGCTCCTCTCCTGGTGCAGCCTGTGAGCCTCCCAGGGCAGGGGCAGCTTTCCTCTCCCACCCTCTCCCGCCACCATCTGGCTTGTTGAGGGGAAACCAAGGACAAGAGGACCAAGAGGTGTGCGTAGCTACAGCAGCATTGAGACACGAGGCATCAGTCGAGCTGAGAGTCCACGTGTTTACTGGACTGCCCCAGAAGAGCTGTGGCCCAGCTGGGTGTCACCCTGGCCCTGGTAGTCAGCCATGCCTCACCTACCCCAAGGCAAGGCTGGGAGCAGGGCTCTGTTTGGAGTAGCCCTTCCTGGTCCCACCATCTCTGGCCCTCTGCCCATCTATCCAACCATCCATCACCATCAGTCACCTCCCCTCCCTGGCTCCGGGCTGGGGGAGGGAAAGCCTAATGGCAGCTCCGGCCTGAAATCCTGCCCTTCCTCAAATGCCTGGAAAGGAGGTAGCACCTTCTGGGGGAGAGGGAACAGAGGCCCTACCTAGTTTTGATGGTGGTAGTGGGGAAGATAACAGTAAAGGAACAGACAACATTTTAATGCAAGTCTGATATTTGGTGGCTGGGTAGTGACTCTGGTGACCACTTGGCCAGGGTCTGCCTCCCAGCTCTGAGACCCCCTGCGGCGCACTGCGATAACATCAGATGGTGATAAGGAAGGGGCTGAGAGCCTGGGCCAAGGGGAGGCAGTCATTACCCCAGGCCAAACACGGGGTTAGAGGAGAGGCAGGTAGACTGGGAGTTTTGGGGGCACTGGGTCCCTAGAGGTCGAGGAGGTCGTGAGGAGAGTGGGGTCTTTGCTGCCTCTGCCGGCAGAGACGCGACTCCAGACTCCTCGGGCGGGACTACGAAGGCAGCTCCTCTGGTGGTGAGAGGGCCGAGCTGGAGCCGCTGTCCAGGCCAGGGCTTGGCGGGCTGCCGGGGGATGGCGTCGGCGTGCAGGGCGTCCCAGTGAGCGGTGTGTCGGTGCTCAGGGAGGAGAGCGTCCCAGAGCGCGGGGCCCTGCGGGGCCTAGCCGGCCCCAGCTCCACTTGGCCCACTCGCTCGGCGAACTTGAGCGAGCACACGGTCTCGCCGAGATCCTCGGGCCGCGTGGAGATCTGCGAGGGAGCGGGCTGGTGGGCGGGCCCGAATGGGCGGCGCCTGGCATGCAAACCACCCTCCCGCGGTCCTGCTGGGTGGGCCCCACCTGCAGCAACAGCACTGCCGTGGCGCCGGGGCCGAGTGCGGGCTGCAGCAAGCGTGTGAGCTGCGAATCGCGGAAGGGCACGTGTGGCCGGCGGGCCCGCAGCGCAGTCATCACGCCTCCCAGCGCCAGCAGCGAGCGATTGATGGTCCGAGCTTCCCGCAGACGTTGGGCGCCGTCCCGGTCTTCCCACGAGGTGCCGGCTGTCCCCGCCTTCCAGGCACGCTCGGATCCGGCCAGGTCCACCAGGTGCAACGTGCCTGTGGGGACACGCGAGCCCGACATCAAAGGGGGCCCGGTGTCGGTTCGGCGACGCCCCCCACAGGGCTCAGGCGCGGGCCGTGGTACCTGAGGTGGCAGGACCGCGCAGTGGGGACGCCGTGCGCAGAGTCAGCGTGACCAGGGCATGCGAACGAGAGCTGTGCTGGTTCATGACGGTGGCGGCGGTGGCCCGGTTGCCCCTTCCCAGGCTCAGCATCTGGAGGCCGGAGCAACAGGGCTGGCCTACTGCAGGATCTGGGCCCCAGGTGGGAGCACCGCGCGGGGCCTTGGAGGACTTCATGGCCTTACCTGATGCAACGACTCCAGGTTGGGCACTTCCCAGTGGGTGAGGCCAGCCACCTGGATTCCCCCCTGGCCTGCTGGGCCTTGCCTCACGGCCAGGCGCTGGGGAGGCCCTGGGGCTAGGAGGTCCCTGGGTGTGAAAGGGGGGGGGCTTTGTTGGGAGTTCTAGGAGGGTGGAACCAAAAGAAGGCGGGGCAGAGGCAGCCAGGGACAACCCTGACCTGACAGCTTCGTTGTAGATCTCCACCATGCTGAGTGTCACGTGGTGCTGTCCCCCTGTCCCCATCTCCCGGAACAGTGACTGCAGTGCCCTAGGAGCTATGCCAGGGTCCTCAGGTGGACCCTGGGGACGGGGCAGGGTGCCACATTAGGCTCATTTCCCAGCCCCTGGCCTCAGGAGCCACCCAGACTCCCCACTTTCCCACCTCCATGCTGTAGGTCTTCCCTGTCCCCGTCTGACCATAGGTGAAAATGCAGACACTGTAGCCTCCAAGGCAGGACAGCACAGCTGACTCCAGTTCTCTGAAGACCTAGGGGTAGGAGGAGTGGGAGGGGCCCTAAGCCCCGGACATGAACAAATCGATTTCTCTGGGAGGAGGATGGGTCTAGCTAGGGGAGCATAATGGGAGGGTGGATCTTCCAACAGACAGAGTAGGCTCCCTGGAGAACATGGCATTTGCAAGAATTTGCCAAGCAAAGACAGGGAGGGACATGACAGGAAAAGAGAACAGGTGATACAGAGTACTGGAGTCCTGACAACAACCACTTGGGAGGCCAGGGGAGTACCCCGGGCTTGACTGCCAGGTTCAAATCCTGCGTCTGGTTGGAGGCAAATCACTCAGCCTTCCCCTATGAGAGATAAGGACTACAGTGGCACTTGTTATGAGGGTTAAGTGGCAACATCTACCAGGAGGGCTAGTGCAGCACCCAGCACACGACAGATGAACCCTGAGGGCCCCATGGGTGTGGGGGACAGTGGCCAGCTGAAGCCTGAGAGGGTGCAGAAAGGCAGGTGAAGGGAAGATGGAGATGGGACTTGTGTCCTGTGGCAACTGGACACCAGCAGCAGCCTTCTGAGCAATGAATTCGCCAGATTTCATGCCCAGAAGGTGGCTGATAACTGAGCGGGCTGTCAGTTCTGCGTGAAGTGTTGGCTGCCAGTCAAGAGGGCAGAATCAGAACTGCCAGTGGGGTCACTCAGATTCCACGACCAGAAAGAAGCACTGGGGGTGGCTGTGGCGGGGGCACTGTGGCACTGTTGCAGAGGTGGGAACATAGGCGAGGGGACTTCTAACAGATAACTTTAGCTCTGTCATCCAGATGCGTTGAATTGGAGGGCCCTGTCCAGAAAGGCTATCCAGAAAACAGTGGACAAGGAGGGCCCCGTTCAGGGCTGCAGTTTGGGACGGAGGCTGAAGACGGGGTTGGGGGTAGTGTGGAGGATAACCAGAGAGAAAGGTAGGTGGAAAACAGCTGTGGGACCCCAGGAAGTAGGGGAGAGAGCCCCAGCCGCCTGCCAGGCACTCTCATCACACTCTGTCCCTGTGAGGCCAGCACAGGTCTGAGTCTGACAGCTCTGCCCCTTGACTCACCCCCTCCCGACTCTCAGCCTTCATTTCCTGAGCTATGGAAGGTCGAGTTGCAAAGTCTGTGTGCGATGGAGATGGTGTATGTGAGGCAAGGTGGTGGTGGGGCTGTGACTTAAGCCTCTGTGACTTAAGCCTCTGTTTTTCAGCTCACTGGGTCTAGCAGGAAAGGGGAGGGAAGCAGGGAGGATCTGTGTGGAACAATGGGAAAGCCTTGAGGCTGGAAGATCACCTGTGCCCCACCATTCCCCTGGCCACAAAGTAAGGAGGGGTGCCCGCTGTCAGGGCTGGGCCGGGGAGTGGGCAGCTGAAGAAGCCTGGGGGGAGGAGGTCACAGCACTGTCCCCACCACAACAGCACCCCAGCCATGCTCCACAGCCAGCCTTGCATGAGCAGTGCCTGTCACTTCAGACATGTTCATTATCATTAGTTTCCTGGTAAAAAAAAGTATTTTTGAAAATGGTAATCTTCCTGTCTAAACCAGGAAGTCTCCTGCTTGCAGGGCTCGGTGGGGGAATACAAAGGGAAAACCCTGGAAGGAAAGGAGGTGCCCAGCTAGGATGCCAGTCTGCCTCCCAGACTCTGACTCCTTTCCCTTCCCTGCTAGAGTCCAGCCACTCTCCCTCTGAGGAGGGCAGGCCAACAGGGAAGGGGAACTCAGAACTTCTTCGGGACTCCAGGGGACTCTGAGGGACAGTCAGCACAGGCGCAAGGGTGGGGCATCACCTCCTCCTGGCTGGCATGTGGAGGGAAGACCCAGTCTAGGCGGAAGCGACGCTGGTGCCCTCGATAGCAGGTGGTGACAGTGCCACCTGGGCCAGGCTCCAAGCTCACCAGGCTGGAGGGTGTCCCTGGCCTCAGCCGACACAGCACACGGATGTTTCCTGGGGTGGAGAGCAGGTCAGCAGGGCTGCCTCCCAGGTCCTAAAGCACCGAGAGGCTCCAGTTCCTCCACCTCTCCCTGCCCCATCCCTGTGCTCCCCAAGAATGCCATACCTTTGAGCTCCAACAGCCGCCCTGGGCATCCAGCTAGGGGCCCCTGCTTTGCCTCCTGGAACTTGGTCCCAGCCCCTCCAGCTGACAGTGCCCCCAGGGCCCAGGATACCTGGGGGAATAAAGATGTGAGGAAGGGAAACAGTCCAAGAAGAGCCAGGGGTTGGGGGTGCGGTGCTGAGAGCAATATCCACCACGGGGCCCCCCAGCTGTGGTGATCTACAACTTCCAATGGCTTCAGGCCCCTGGGGGCATCATTCAGGGGGCCTGGGATGGAGCTGAGGAACCAGAGGAGAACCATAGGCAAGGACATCATCGGTCTCTCCAGGGCTTCCTGGCCACCCTGTGAGGGATTCACTGTCACCCCAGTTTGCACAGAACAAAAATGACACCCAGAAGTGAGATCACACCCAGGATCACACAAGTTGTTCTGGTTCCAGAGCCCACAACTCCCTGGGGCTGGAAAGAGGATAAACAGAGGTTCCCAGAGTAGACCAGTGACAATGCTGCCCAGAGAGTAAGTGCAAGAGGGGAGCCAGTGGTCCTGACCTGACCCCGGGCTTCACTCAGCGAACCCTGACAGCTCTGGGTAAAGGTGCTGACCAGGCCTCGGAGGTCCCCACAGCCCTGACGCAAGCTGGCCATGCGTGCACGAAGTCCTGGTGGGCAAAGGTGGTTGAGGGAAAGCCCAGACCCAAGAGCTCTCCCATGGGCTCCCTAGCCCCAGCCCTTACCTGCTAGCTGCCCATGCATCTGCTGCAGCTCCCTTCTGCAGTTCTGCTCAGTCTCCTGCTGGAGCTGCTGGAGGGCCCCCCGAAGGCCCTGCAGCTGCATCTCCTGTGCCCCCAGCTGCCCCGCCCAACCCAACCCCTGTCACTGAGGAAACAGGCACTTACCAGGCTTTGCCTCAGACACTCCCTTCCCAGTGCCCCCAGACTCCCCGGCCCTTGGGCCCAGCACCCACCTGGACTCGGAGGGCTTCCGTGGTGTCCTGGGCCTCCTGCAGTCGGCCCTGGAGCTCCGCCAGTGCTTCTGCCTCCTCCTGTAGGACAGGTGGGAGCCAGGTGAGCTATGGAGCCAGGAGGAAACTCAGGGAGAGGCACTCCAGCTGCCCCACAGAAAGTCAAGTTGAGAGGAGAACACAGAGCCAGTTAGGAATCCAAGCCTCCCAGTTCCATGCAGGGCTCATTTCCCCAAGTCCCTCTGCTCTCCTGGGGTCAGTCACAGAGGGGAGCCATAGGGTGGAGGGGAGGGATTCTCCTGTGGGCATCAGTCTTTTTGATGGGGACTGTCCCTGATCCTGGTTGCTGCCTCTGCTCCAGCAAGCAGGAGGTCCTGCGGGAGCCTGGGAAGTGTTGCTAGAGACCAGGTGTGCGGGAGGCCCAGACTGCAGGGACGGTGGAGACTAAGCAGGATACCTGTGGGGCCCTGCTGAGGGGGCCAGGGCCGCAGTGCAGCAGGAGGTCCCGAGTAAGGCTCAGGCTCTGTTTCAGGGCCTTGTTCTCCAGAGTTAGATACTGAACCCTTTTCTCCGAGTCTGTCGCCCCCTGCCAGAGAAGGAAGCCCTCAAGACTCACAATGAAAATCTCTCACGTCCCCACCCCCAACCCCGCAGCCTCACCACTCCCAGGCGCAGTTGGCCCAGCTCCTTCTCCTGCAGTTCCAGCTGCTGCTTCAGTTCTTCCAGCTGGAAAGGAGAGACAGGCACAGGGTAGACCACCTCCTTCTAGTCCTCTCCCAGTTCCCTGCTGCCTCCTGAGCCCCTCACCTGTCCAAGGATGAGCTGTTCCAGCCGCTGCGAAGCTCTCTGGTTCTCCTCCAACTGGGGAGGCTGCTGCCCCTGGGCTTCACCCCTTGGTGAAAGGGAAGGGCTTTCGTCTTGGGATGGGGTTCCTGGGGTGAGATGAACCCAGTTAGGACTGAAGAGCTCTCTGGCCTGAAGAAGGGGGCGCCTCAGGAGCAAGGCAGGGCTTAGGACCCTGCACTCCAGGCTGCTCAAGTTCTGGTGGGTGTCACTCCCTTGACAAACTCCCTCTTGAACTCACTACGCCTGACGCACCAGCAGGAATGGGGGACTGCACCCCTGAGGATGCCTGAGTCCCCTGGGGCACGGCCTGCCTCCCCCTGGGGCTCCGAATCCATGCCAGGAGGGCCAAGAGCTGACCAGTCACCGTCAACAATGGGGGGACATCACCAGGCTGAAAAAGAAACAGGAATCAAAGTGGAGAAGGAAGAAGGTTGGGGTGGGGGAAACTGGGATGTGGAGATCAGAAGGACTGGTGAGACAAAACAGGTCGCTGGGAGAGTCTCAACTCCGCTTACCTTGCTCAGGTCGGGAGGATTCCCAAAGCTCTCCTCTGCCCCCAGCTGGACTGAGAGGAACTCAGCAACACGCACCAGAGCCTCTTCCAGGGAGACCTCGGCTGGACCGCCCTCAGCTCCCCCTCCCGGCCCATCCTCAGACTCCGGGCAGCCTGCGAGGCCAGGTGGTAGGAGGAATAGGAGTTCTGGATCATGTGTCAGAGGCTAGGCCACCAGCTGGCACCTGCCAGGTCCCTCCCTCCCAGTGAGGTCAGGGGCACCCCAGCATCTCTCGGACGGCAGCGATCCCTCTTGGACCCAGAGACGCAGCGTTCCCGACGCACCAACAGCACCTACCGACCAGGCCGGTCAGCTCGGTCCACAGTTCTCCTGTGGTCTGGTCAGAACGGCGGCGGTCCCCAGGCTTGCAGCGGGTACTCTAGGGAGGGAGCAGAGGGAGCCCCTGAATAGAGGCCATGTAGCCTGTGGGGCTCCCTGTCCCCAAGGACTGAACCGAGGGGTTGGAGCTGGGGTCTGAGCTTCCAACACCAGAGACGAGGTCCTCCGCACGGCCCCTCCCCCGCGTCAGTGCCATGGGACCTACGCTTTGCGGGCCTGCAGAGCGGTTCTCAAGAAGGGGGTCGCCTGCCGAGCTGCGCCCGCCCCCGCTCACCTGGGAGGGGTTCCCAGGGACCGCGGCCGCCGCGGCCCCGCCATCCCTGCGAAAGAGGCTGTAGAAAATGTAGATCAGCAGCGAGTAGAAGGCGTACATGGGAGTGCGGGGCGGCAGAGGGCCCCGCTTCGCGCCGCCCCGCGTCCCCGCGCCCCAACTCCGCACCCGCCCTCCGCAAAGCCGGTGCGCATGCTCCGGCGGCCGCCCCCTCGGCCCGGTTCCCGCGGGCGGAGGACGCGCGCCCGAGGAAAGGGGGCAAGAGACAGTCATCCCCGGGGCCGCCACCCTAATAAGCGGAGACCTCGAGCTGAGAACGCTACGGCCTCGCACCCGCTCTTCTAGAATCCCTACCAATCCTCTACGAGGAACCCCCACGCGGCGGTAACGGCTTCAAGTTTTCCGCTCGCGGGTGTCCAACTCCGGCTCCCGCAGGCTCCTTCCTCGGCCCCTCCCCTCAGGCCCCGCCCCTCCCTTCACAGCCCCTCCCCTCACCGCCCCGCTCACCACCACGCCCCTCACAGCCCCTCCCCTCACTGCCCCTCCCCTTACCGTCGCACCCCCGCCCCTCACCGCCCCTTCCTCGGCTCCTCCCCTCACTGCAGACCACTGGGCTAACGTGCCGCCCAGGGTGCAGAGACCCCTCCTCCTAGCCCCGCCCACATTCTACTGCCGGGTCTCTCGATTGTCCACGCCCGCGGCTCCCCGGCCCCGCCCCCCCCCCGGCCACTCTAGCCTCCGCTACTCTCGTTGGTTGGCGCGGGGTCGCCGCAGGCCGGACGCGGGAGGCGGGGCGACAGCGGGAGGGCGGCGTGGTGGGTTGGTTTCTGCCTCCGCATCGCCGCTGCTTTCGGGCCTCGCATCTCAGGGTTCTCTGAGTTCCTGCGCGGTCGCCCCTTCTGGACTGGTTCCGAGGACGGCGTCTCCCAGAGCGCAGAGACTAGGCCAAGTCGGCCTTCGCGCCCTCTCCTCAAGGCCCTGCGCCCCAACTTGGGTTCCAGGACGCCAGAGCTCACACCCACCCAGCCTAGGCCCCGAGCCGCATTTTCCCTTCTTTTCCCGGCCGATTTACGTTCTTCCCCACGGTTGTGTCCAGTGGCCTCAGGGCTCTGAAGAGTTTTGGTTGAGCCTTTTCCAATACTTAGAAATGGGGCTCTGGAACCTGGGAGTCCTGGAGAGCCGCCCTTAGGGCTCCCAGTCGCGGCCTCTACGTTCTTTTTCTCCAAAGTTGAGGTCCCTTTCCTGTCCCCTCAAACTCACTACCGCCCCAGGTGTCATGGCCCCCAGGCCATGGGGCGAGTGGAGCACCGCCCTGTCCCACCTGGCGCTGGGAGCGGTGTCTCTGCATGCTGCCGTGAGCACTGCCCAGGTGAGTACACTGGGGCTGGGCAGGAGTGTAGCCCACTCCCAAACCCCAAGAACCTTGCCTGTCCCCTGGTTCAGGGAGAGGGTGGTGGGAGGTAAGTATGGGGGCCAGGCTTCTGTGAGACCCCACCCCCCACCCCTCCCTGCTTAAAGGAACACCCTGGCCTCTTTTTCCCACATTTCCTCCCTTCCCTGTGTTGACAGGCAAGTCGAGGGGCCGCTGCTGGCTTCCTGCTCCAAGCGTTGGCCGCGGCCACCATGCTGGTTCCAGGGCTGGGCACAGATGAAGACCATCTTGCTGGAGCCTGGGTGGCTACTGTCATCGGCCTGCCCCTTCTGGCCTTCGATTTCCACTGGGTGAATGGGGACCGCTCCTCTGCCAACCTGCTCCTGGGAGGAGGCATGGTGCTGGCAGTGGCTGGTGACCACCTTGGTGCCGAGGGCCGCTCTGTGGCTAGTCAGGCAGTGGTGCTGGTGGTCGCAGTGACCATCCTCATTGTGGCTGTTTTCACGACCAACACTTACGGAATGTGGGGGGGTGTGATGCTGGGTGCTGCAGGCCTCCTGAGCCGGCTGGAGGAAGACAGACTGCTGCTGCTGCCGAAGGAGGACATCTGCTGCTGGGCCCTGGCCGCAGGCAGCTGGGCCTACCACCGGGCCCTACACACACAACGCCTGCAGTGGGAGTGACATTGGAGATAGCAAGACAGGGTTTCTGCTCTGGCTACCACGTTCGTCTCTAACGGGCCTGCTCCTGGGGCCTTCTTCCCTAGGGATGGACTCTCCTTCCTTCTGAAGCCAGCTTGCTGCAGTGACTGGTCAGGGGGGCAGAGGCTGGGCACTGTCTCCTCCTCTGGCTGAGTGTGAGGACTTGCTTAGACCAGAATGAGGGGAACAACATCCCAGGCACGTTTGGGGGCCTGATTCTGGGCAGGCCATGGTTGTGGGTCTAGAGAGATGCTCGGTCTCCAATAAACCTTAGGGACTTAGTAGGAATATGGAATATGCCCGTTCTTGAGAGGGACTGAGGGGTCCTCCAGTAAGCTTCCTAAGGCTCCCAGGGCAGCAACTGGTTTTCCTGAGCAAAGGAAGGCATGTGCAGTGCACTACAACCAGCCCTGGGGGCCTTACCCAGTTTGGCCTGCCAGCACCTTTGTCAGGAAGGCTGCTGGACTGAGAAGACATAGGAGACCTTGCTCTCCTGGGATGTGGTGGAGCCTCGTTCTGAATATCCTTGAACGGTCTGGCAGGTGGCCCTCTGAGGCAGTGACCTTCATGGGCCAAAGGCCCGGTGAGGGAGGGAGGGCCGTACCACATCTGTTCCCAGAAATGCACTTTCCCTCCCAGGGCTGACTACCTCCACCCGTTTGACCTCTGACCCATGCAAAGCAAGTCCTGATTTCCTAAGACCTCACTTTTCTCAGTGAACCCCTACTCAGGTCCCAACCACAAGGTTAGGCAACGGGATTGGGCCAAGCAGGGGGTTAGATTCCGGGTCCAGAGCTCTCCCTTGGGGAATCCCTGCGCTTGCGTCCTGTGGAAACACATCTCGTCCCGCATAGGAGGGAGAGGGTGGCCCGCGGGGTTTCTCGCTCCTACGAGCCAGGTCGGAATTCCGCGCGCGCAAGCCTGCATGTCGGAGGACAAAGGCGCAGACACACCCGGACGCGGGGGTCTGAGGCTGCCTTCCGTTCCTGAGGTCCCAAGGCGTGTGCTCGTTGTCCGGGACTGGCGGGAAGCGCAGCGCTCACCCCAGACCCCAGAACTTCCCCGCCGGGGCGAGTGCCCCTCCACCGGTCGACTGGGGCCCCGCCCACTTTCTGCAGGGGTGGGCCTTCGCGCGCCCATTGGTTCTGGCCGCCGCGCCGTCTTGCCCGCTTGGTACTCCAATTGGCCTCGCGCAGCTCACGTGACTGGGAGAACGAGGGGGCGGCGGCGGCGGCGGCGGCGGCGGCGGCGGCGCCGGAGCGGGGGAGCGCGCAGCGAAAACAAAGATGGCGGCTGCGCCGGGGTCGGTGGCCGCGGCGGCTGCGGGGCGACGCGCGGGCCGGACCCACTGAGGCGGCGGAGCAGGGAGCGGGGCTGCGGGGTCGCGGCGGCGGCGAGAGAGCGGCGGGAGCGCGCGGCGCCCCTAACCTCCAGCCGCGGGAGCGCGCCGGCACCCGCCCGCCGGGCCGGCCGGCCGCGATGTCCGGCGCGGAGGAGGCCGGCGGGGGCGGCCCGGCCGCGGGGCCTGCCGGCGTCGTGCCGGCCGGGGCCGGGGTCGGGGCCGGGGCCGGGGCGGCCGCAGGGCCGGCGGCGGCGCTGGGCGAGGCGGCGGGGCCCGGGCTCCCAGACGAGGCGGGCCTGGCCGGAGCCCGGCAGCTGCAAGAAGCGGCCGGCGACCCCGACGCGCCGCCCAAGAAGCGGCTACGGGCGGCCGAGGCGGCCGAGGCGGCGGCGGCGGCGGCGGCGGCGGGCAGCGGGAAGCTGGAGGAGCGGCTCTACTCGGTTCTGTGCTGCACGGTCTGCCTGGACCTTCCCAAGGCCTCCGTGTACCAGGTAGGGCCGCCGGCCCGACCCCGACCCGGCCCGGCTCCAGCCCCGCCGCGGCCGGCCCCCAGGCACCGCGTCTCCTCGGAGGCCAGGCCCGAGCCCTGGGGCCCAGCGGTGCGACTCTGGTGCCTGTTCGGAAGCTCCTCATTCTCTTCCTTTCAGGACTTTCTTGTTTCTTGTTCGGAACCCTATTTTTTTCTTGTTTGACTCCCATTATTTCCTGAGATGCCTCTTCTCTTTTCAGGTCCCCTGCTGGCCCCTCCTCAGCACTCGCCAGTCCTCACGCTGACCCCAGGGAAAGCTGGTGACACATCCCCACGCTCCTCCCCACCCTCCCCACCTCCGGGCGTGCCCCCCTCATTCCTGAGCTCCTGGGCTCTAGGAGCCCTGGTCTTCCCTCTTCCTCAAGAGCTGCTTTTCTCTTCCTTGGCATACACACCTCCCAAACCTGTCCTCGTGCGCATTCTGTACCCTTTTATTCTCGGGGGCAGAAGAACCTGCTTCACCTTGCTATTTCTTTCCGGAAGAACGTTGAAAATGGAGGGAAATACCTCTTTTCCTGCCCTTTCCCTTCATTCCTGGTCTGGATGAACCATTTGCATCAAGCCCCCCAGCTTGGGTCCCTTTTCCAGCCCCAGCACAGTCCAGCTCCTTCTGGGCATGCTGGGCCTCAGGCTAGGCTCCTGTCACGTCCCACCTCACCCTGGCCAGGCCTGTCTTCCCGGGCTACCAGTGCTTCAGGAGGTCTGTCCGCTTTCCTTTTATATGAAGGTCTAGCATGGTGGCTGGACTCAGAGTCCTTAACCCACTCGGGGCCGTCGGAGGGGGGTGTTTGGTCCAGGTTGCTCTTCCGTGTGCACCATACAGCCACAGGGGCCACACTCTGGTCCCAGGGCCAGTGTGCAGTGTCCTGCCTTCTCTATTGTCTGTCTCCAGCTCAGTCCCTCCATCTCTGATAACCCTTCCCTCCAGAGCCCCTTAGAAGAATGAAACAATACCCGATCACCTTTCTTTGCATTTATAGAAGCTGGGCATGGCTGTTGAAGCCTTGTCCCTCTCTTATACTCACATTGGGGGCTGTGAGTGAGAGAGACCTGTTATAAACAGCGCAGAGTTAGTCTGGATTGCCCTTTCCCCAGCCTCTGGATCTCCAGACCCTTCCCACTCTGGTGTAAGGTGGCTTGCTCAGGAGGCTTCCAGTGCACCTGGGTGATGGAGAGAGGAAGGAAGGGGCATGGGCGGGGAAGTGGGCTGAGTTCCTTGGAGAGAAGACACAGGCTCTCAACCTGCCCTCCTGTGCTTTGGGACACTCCTGGCCAGAGGCCCTAGGTCAGGGAGGCCAGAGGCCTCCTGGCCCAGCATGATAGGGGTAGGGCTTCTCGTAATGCCTTCAGCCTTATGGGTGCTCCTCAGAACTTGTCCTTTCTCTGGCTTCTTTTTTCCTTGCCCATGATCCTGCCAGGTGGAAGAAATCTTTCTTGGGCCTTGGATGAGAATCTAGGAAGCTAAGCTAGTGGTTGCAGGGTGGGTGGCATAGGGGAATTGGGGTTCTCCTCATCTCCCCTCCTGTGAGTGGATTGGAGCTGGACCTGACGTGATAACAGGCCATGTGGTGCCGGCTCTTGGGCCGCTCAGCACAGAGAGCTGTAGCTTTGCCTCTGGAGCTGTGGTGACTGGGTCTCTGAGCCTGGCTGGTTTAAACCAGCCTGCACTGAGCTGGGAGCTGAGCTCAGACTGGAGGCAGGCGGCTGAGCAGCTGTGATGGAGAGTGAAGGCGCTGGGGCCACCTGACCTGTGGCCTCTCTCATGGCCTCGTGGGCTCTGCATAGTGGCTTCCCTGGGAATAGGCCTGCTGAGTGAAGAGAGCCCACTGGTGCTGAGCTGTGGGTTCTGGCACCGGCCTCTGCCCCACTCGGGGCGTTGGCGAGGGGTTGCTCTCCTCTTGTTTCCAGAGGCTTGGAAAAAGCTTTAGAACGTTTGACCAGCAGGAGAGCCCTCAGTTCTGGAAGGGTTGGCTGGAGCCCTGCCATGAGGCAGAACTCACTTGGACTGCTGGAAGACCTGCCACGGGTCAGGGCCACGTGGGTTGTGGATGCTCTGCCATGCCTGTGCTGGAGCCTGGGTGTGAGGGGCCTGAGGGAGGGCTGGGGGAACAAGGGAAGGCCTCAGTGGCTCCCTGCTGCATGCAGTGTTCTGTTTCACCATCCCTGCCACCCTGGTTGGGGACGTGAGGGCAGGGGTCGGGATGGACCTGGAGGCCCGCACCACTGCCTGGTTGCCATCAAAGCTAGGTTTGCTCCCGGGAGGATCAGGTCAAGGACGGCATGGGCTCCACTGCCGGCCATCACTCCTTGGCCTGGGCTCGGCCCCTCCACTTCTGCTGGCGTCCTCTGGTGAGTCATGTGAACTGGTTGTCTGTGGTGGGCTGGCCTCAGGATGTGGTGTGTTTTGCTCTCTGTTCCTACTGGCAACGGTTTGCCTGACCCCACCAGGACATGCGGCTCAGGGCGGGCAGCAGCCATGCCGTGCATCTGAGGGCAGTTTCAGATGGTGCTCAGTTCTAGGGTGAGGGGAAGAGCCAGTGGCCATGCTGGGCCCTGTGTACTGTGCCTGGCACTGGGGCCGAGGGGGACAACTCTCTGGGCCTCTGGGGGTGGCTGGGTGCATAGTAGCTTGAGAGCTTGCTCTCTGGCCCCCAGACACCACCCTGTGCCTCCAGGGCAGCCTTCGCGGAGGTGAAGCAGACATAGCTATATGGTTGGGCTTGTTCCCCTACGCCCTAATCCGAGCCCCTGGCCCCACGGTGTCGGCTCCCCACATGCCGTGCACATCACACCACCTGGGTTGGGAAACTGTCTCTGGGGTCAGACCAGGGCACTCATGCAAATGGTTCTTCCGGTGGCCTGCGTTAGGTCAGGCTTGGTCAGGACTACAGCAGGCACAGCAGGTGTTGGCTTTGATGTTCTCCGTGTGGGTGTTAGGTATGTCCTTGATGACTGGCCTGACAAGGTCTGCAGCCACCTTCCAGAGTCCTGGGTGGGCATGCAGCAGGCAACTAGGCAGCGGTAGGAAGGCTGGAGTTGTGGCAGGGACACTCAGACAGGAGTTCAGTGCTGGAGCAGTTGGTGGGCAGCTTGTACTGGCCCCTGTTCTGAATGCAGGCAGTGTGATCTGGTTCCTCTGCCTTCTTTAGGGGAGGCCCAGCCTCAGTTGATGGTGCCTGAAGTGTTGCAGCCACAGCCTGATCCCTGACACCCCTCCCAAGCTCTCTCCTAGCCCTTCACACAAGGCCCAATGTGTCTTCCGTGAGACAAGCCTGGCCTTGACCCTACTGGTGTCAGCCGAGGCCCTGAGCTGTGGTCCAGACTCTCCCACCCCGACCTAGTTCTCAGCCAGGAAAGCTCCTTGTGACACCTATCAGTGGAGGAGTAGTCAGGGGGCCTCTGTCATAGAATGTGGCACCAACTGGCCTTCCAGCCCCTCTGCCCACCGTTCCTGGGCTGAGACCTGGGCCCTGCCCCTCCAGCCCATTGATCCTGTGCCTCTTCTGCCCAGTGCCCTCTCCCTTTCCCTGCCCACTCTGTCCTCTTCCTTGTGGCCCCACTGAGGTGCTGTGGTGGTCTTCTCTCCTGGCTGCAGGATACCTGTCCCATCCTACCAGCCTGGGGCACTTGCCACTGTGCCCAGTGGGAGGATTGGGGATGACCTGCTGTACCTCCCACCCCTAAGGTCCCTGTCCCCCAGGACTCGGCTCAGCCCGTTGGGCTGGTTACCTGATCGGCAGTCACATTGGTAAAAGGCCCAGAAAGCAGAGGAGGCCCTGGCCAATGTAGGCACATGCCTTGGGGAGCCTCCAAGCACACTTTCTTGGCATCTGTCAGCCTGCCTGGTACTGCGGGCTCCGGTCAAAGTAATGTTTAAGAAATCTCTGATGGGGCTGCCCACCCACAGGACCTGGAATCCTCTTCCCCAGCTCTGAGACTATGGCTGGCTCATGCTTTGAGATGAAAAAGGTAGCAGAAAAGAGCTTTGAAAATGTATTTGCTTAGCTATCCAAAACAAGGACAGAGAGGAGAAATTTTCTGGACTCTGGCTAGATGAGAAGTGTCTTTGTGGTGGATGTTTGTCATTTGAGTTACCTTTCAATCTGGGCAGCACTTAGGTCCTGAGCAGGAACCTGACTCTGCGGGTTTGACTGGTCCCCACCCAAGTCCTGGCCCTCCGGGTGGTGTGACATCAGAACCGCTGGCCCAGGACTTCACACTCAAAACCTGTGCAGGGTTGGAGTCCTGGCTTCACCTGAGATAGCCGTGCATCTTGGACACTGCATGGTCCCTTCTTGGTCCCTTAATGAAAGAAGGAGGTTGAGGAAACCTCAGGCTGAGCATGCAGAGTGTGGGGTGCCATGCGGCCCTCTTGGGCCTGGTGACGGGGGAACTCCCCCTGGGGTGAGGGGCACTGTTGGGGTTGGTGCCCTCAGCTGTGCTGTGAAGGGCGGGCTGCTCATGTGGGTCTGGGCGCGGAGCCTTCCTTTAGTGATAAAGAGTAGAGTATGGGAGGGGGGCAGGGTTTGAGGCATTCCAAGCCTGAAAGGCCTACTGATTGAGGACCTGGCCCCCAGAAGCTGGGGACATTTTCTAGGAACTGCTTTTGTTCCAAGACCTGATGGCTAGGGCTCCTCTTCAGGAGTCCAGATGATTTTTTCAGCTCCCGCAGGGGAGAAGCTGGTTCAGATGGAGACTCCGGGCATGCACAGCCTGGGTGTCCATTAGCTGCCTGTGGCCAGGCAGACAGAGGGACTGCTGGGTGATGTCCTATGCGGGCAGGTACAAATGCCCATTTCTGGGCCATTTGCAGAGGGGCTTGGTTGGGGCTGGAGAACCCAAGGATAGGGGAGTGTTGTTGAAATCATAGACTTGTGCCTGGAGTTCTTTCTGAGGCTCTGCAAGCGGGGGGGATCTGCTGGGTGATTACCAGGGAGGGCAGTGGCCCTGTGCCCTCTGTGCTAGGGGCCAAGCTGCAGTGCTGCTTACATCGTCCCATCCCACCTCTTCAGCACCTAAGAAGACTGGTCCTGTCCTCGCTGCTGTTTGTGCATGAGGAAGTTGAAGCTCTGTTAGAAAGGTGACCAGCCTGAGGTCATGCTGCTGGAGACCTGTGGGTCCAGCCAGCATCTGTGCTTGGAGGGCCTGGAAGGCCCTGCAGTGTTGTCCTGGGTTGTGGAGCCCCTCTCCCTACTCCTCCCCGTCACAGGGGTCTTCCCGCAAGGCGGTGGGAAGACAGCCTGGCCTGCACAGCAGGACCTGCTCTCAGGGGCCCAGGCTCTTGGGGGCTTGGCCCTAGCGTCTAGTAAGGCACTCGGGCCTGCCCTGGCTGGTGCTGTCCATCAGAGGCTTGGTGTGCGACTGGTGCCAGGCAGAGTTCTCTGGGGCCCAGCTTCTGGCTGGGCAAATCGGGGCAGGTACCAGGGCAGGACTGTACCATCCAGCCCGACCTCTGCAGGGATGGCCCTTACTGCCCTGGGCCAGGTCTGCATGCAGAGTTGGGTCTTGCTTGTGAGGCCAGGGGGCCTGGCTGGTGGGGAAGGCTACTGAGTATGGTGACTATCTACTATGGACAGATCACCTGGGCTGGGTGTCTGCTGGGGCCAAGGCAGCCACCTGGTGACCACCCAGAGAGCGTCCCTTGCAGGGCTGGTAAGGGTGAGCTGCATGTGGACGTTAGCTGGTCCCTCTGCCAGACTGGCAGCACTTGGGGCATCTTGCTTGTTCACCACGTTCCGACGCAGAGCTGAGCTGCTGGGGCTGAAGGGGCAGTGACCCTGCCTCTCCCCGGAGTGCAGGGGAGGGCAGGTGCCATACTACCTGAGCCTTTGTTGGGTCTGGAGGCTCCTAGAAGCTCGGTGGGGCCTGGCCCAGGAGCTTGGGTGTCCCTGCAGCCCCCAGGCTCTAAGGAGAGGCCTGGCAGGAGGGGTACCCAGTCCACTCCAGAGCAGTGGGCTTTCAGGGCAGTGCTGGGAGGTCAGCAGTCACACATTTGGCTGCCTCTGAGTCCCCTCAGGAGGTCCCTGGACTCCATCCCAAGTCTCCCTCCCTCAGGCCCAGGGCCTGGCTGGGCCACATGGAGACAGGAGAGACCCCTGTGGGTCGGGCCCTGCCTGGGCAGTATCTCATCAAGAGGCATGTAGAACTGGAGCTGGCCACGTGGAACAGTGGGGGGTCCCCAGGCCCTGGGGGAGTGTCTGAGTGTCGGTGTCCTGCAGGCCCTGGCACGGTTCTTGGTGTCCTGCCTGGCTTCCTCACTGGGACTTCACCAGGCAGCAGGTACCACTTCCTTCCCTGCCTTATAGAAGCTGTAGTTGTAGCCCTTGCTTTACCTCTGTCCCTTGGCCAGGGCTCTGAGAGGAGGTATGACCGGGGCTCTTGTTCTGTACCTCCCACGGGGCGGCAACAGCCTCTGGTGTCCATGTCCCCCTCCCCTCCCCTCCCCTCCGAGTCTCTGGCTTCTCCACTGACCTTCAGGGTGGGACGGGATAGGCTGCTTTCCTCCCTGACCGCTCTCAGAACCAGCCTCACTCCCCCACCTCAGCCAGCCAGCTCACCTTCCTCCTCTTGTACGTTTTCAGTTTTGAACTGACTTAGAAATTGAGATTTGAGTGCAGCTAGACTGTGGCATTTGTGCAGATGTGGCTTCTGTGAATGAAGCCTTTGTCCCCAGCCCCGCCGTTCCTGCTATCGGTCTTCAGCACACAGGTCACATCCCTCACTAGACCCCAAGCACTGCCCATGGGTGCTGAGAGCTCACTCAGCCTCCTCCAGCCCTCAGCTCAGGGTGCGCGGACCCCTGAGGCAATGGGGTGGAAGCTGGTGTATTCGAGGCCCCCATCATGTACGGGCTTGGCCAGGCAGTGGCCCGGTGAGTCTTTCTGCCACCCTGTATCCCACTCAGAAGGGTCCTGGGCCCCGAGGACGTCTGTAGCCCAGTGGCTTTCTAGAGGTTTGCATGGCTGGTGGGGCCTGTGGAAGCGTGGCCTGCCTGCTCACCGGTCTCCCACTGGAGATCCAGTGCCCTCAGTGGGTTCCTGCGCACCCCGCCCAGGACTCCCTGGGCTCTGTGAGACTCCTTTGCCTGCCGCCCTCAGCAGCCCCTGGGGTGGGCCTGGGGGACTGTCTACCCCAGAGGACCCTTGGCTCAAGCCTTTGCTCTTGCACCTCTGGTCCCCACGGGGGCCCCTCCTCCCCCAGCCCTGTCAGCCCCTGCGGGGCCAGGCCCACTGCCCCTGGGTGTCTCCCAGCAGCACCAGGTGGGTGCTCAGGGCGTGCGTGTGGACAGTGAGACACCCTGGGTAGCTAAGCTGGCAGCCTGTTATCCCCGCAGGCCAGGACCCCCAGTGGGAGGGTACGGGCAGCAACACCCCCTGCCTGCAGCCCCCATCCCCACCTCCCACAGGCAGGCCCTGCCCACATGCCCTTGTCCTGGGTCTCCCCACCTGCCACAACTGTGTCACTGGGGAGCCAGCCTCACCGGGTAGGTGGCAGCTGCCTTCTCACCTGTGCTGGCTGGGGAGGCCGATATGGAGGGGCCAGGCTGGGGGTTGACCTGAGCCAGGGAGGGGGTGTAGGAAGACTCTGCTGCCCACTCAGCTGTGTGCTGAGGGCCACTGCCGCGCCTGGCTGAGTGCCCCCATTCCTGTAGACGTCCCCGTCAGGCTCTGTGGGGGACTCCTGGCCCCAGGATGGGAAAAGGCCAGGCCCCCAGCCCCAGTGTGCTCAAAGCAGTCTCCGCCAGCGGGCCTACCTTTATGAAGGGCTGTAACCTCTGCAAGCCGACAAGGGCCACCCTCAAGACACCCCCTCCACCGGGGCCCCACCAGCTGAGCCTGCAGCGCTCCAGGAGAGAGGTCTGGCTCTCCTGTCAAACACCGGCACACCTGGGGCCCTTCGTGCAGTTGGAGCCCTGGGCCGGCCAGCGGAGGGTGGGGAGGAGGGGGCGCGTGCGGCTGTGCAAGTCCCGCAGGTCTGTGAGCTTCATCTCCCTTTCCTTCTTCGCAGTGTACTAACGGTCACTTGATGTGCGCTGGCTGTTTTATCCACCTACTAGCAGATGCCCGGCTGAAGGAGGAGCAGGCCACGTGCCCCAACTGTCGTTGCGAGATCAGCAAGAGCCTCTGCTGCCGCAACCTGGCCGTGGAGAAGGCCGTGAGTGAGCTGCCCTCCGAGTGTGGCTTCTGCCTGTGCCAGTTCCCCCGCTCCCTCCTGGAGAGACACCAGAAAGAGGAGTGCCAGGACAGGTAACTGGCAGATCCTTCCATGCCCGCAGCCTGGCGACAACCTTGCAGGGCTGGCCACGTGAAGCTGCTCAGAGCCTGGGCTGATGGGGGTGGTGGGCACGAGGCCCCCCAGAACAGCACTGGGATCTGTAGCCAGTGTGTGTCTGGACATCACCCTGGCCCTCCAGGGTTCTTCCTGGCAGTGTGGTGGCCTCTTAGACACTGTCCTTGCATTCTTGGGCCAGGAGAGCGTGGCTGGCACAGGCGCTCTGGAAGTGAGTTGTGAGGCCGCACTGGCACCCCCGCCTGGCTGGTGGACACTGCTGCCTGCCGGCAGGGCCCAGCTGCCAAGCCACACGTGGACCAGAGTGGTGTGGGCTCCACCGTGGTCAGTGGCAGCTGTCGCCAAGCAGGAGAGAGACTTCACGACGCAGCCCCCATGCGCTCCTTCTCAGTCTCTGCCACACGTGCTCTGAGCCCTTCCTGGGGTGGCACACAGGGACTGTGCCCTTCAGGGGAGGTTTGTGAGAGCAGGGCTGGGTGGAGGCCCCCCTTTGGAGGACCCCTGGGCGCAGCCACCTACCATGGGGCGCAGGCGTGACCACCGTGCTTGCCTCCTCCCCAGGGTCACCCAGTGCAAGTACAAGCGCATCGGCTGCCCATGGCACGGCCCTTTCCACGAGCTGACGGTGCATGAGGCCGCGTGCGCCCACCCAACCAAGACGGGCAACGAGCTGATGGAGATCCTGGATGAGATGGACCAGAGCCACCGCAGGGAGATGCAGCTGTACAACAGCATCTTCAGCCTGCTCAGCTTTGAGAAGATCGGCTACACAGGTGAGGGCCGCCGCCCACTGCAAACCACACATGTCGGGGTGGGGCCCGGCCGCCAGAGGCATGGGGGAGAGCAGGCTCCGGGCAGTGGGCACAGTTGTACCAGGTGGACAGGCTCCGCTGCAGGGGAGAAGGTGGGCTGGAGGCTGGGCATGGAAGGGGCCACCAGGACCCTTGGGGGAAGCTGCATGGCTCTCACAGAGGCCCCTCCCCCTGTCCTCCCAACCCCAGCCCTGCCATCCCAGCAAGGCAATGTCCTTATTGCGTGGGGCAGCACAGCCTTGGGACGGTCAGGGTCTGACCAGGAAGTGAGTGTGTCTTGTGGGGTCTGGGAGCTGGGGGCCCGCCCCTCGGAGCCAGGGGCAAGAAGAGTACTTGACGTCGCGTCCTGCCTACAGGCGGTTACTGCAGTGGCTGTGGGCCTCCTGAGGCCAGCGAGAAGACAGTCAGGGCCAGGGCTCCAGAACGAGCCAAGGGTCCCCAAGTCGAGCTGCAGAGCTGGGCGTGGACGCCCCGAGATGGGCAGGCTGGACTGCACCCAGGCCCACTGGATCTCTTGGGCTCTCCTGGCCACCACTACTGCCTTTGGACACGCTGGGGAGCAGGAGTCAGGCCAGAAGCTGGTCTAGACACAGAGAACAGCAAGAAGCACCTGCTGTCGCTGGAGCTGCTGGGGGTATTCTGGTCCTCTCCTGCCCAGCCCACGCCAGGCGGCCGGCTCAGAGCATCAAGGGCAGCCACAGGCAGCAGTCACACCATGCTGCCTGGACTGGGCCTGGCGAGGTGTAGGCCTGTGTAGGCCCCAGAGGCTGAGGGCCTGGGGCCTCAGCAGCAAAAGGCCACGGCCCTTGATTAGTCGTAGCCTCAGCCATCCTGGTGGGCAGCGTATCACAGACAGTCCAGGCCAGGCCTCGAGGGTCCGGGCAGGCCGAGGCATCGTGACTGCAATGGCAGCCGGGCAGAAACAACTGGCCACCTCCGTGGAGTGACTCGCAGGCCATGGGCCGTGCTGAGAGGACAGTGTGACAGCAGTCGCCCACTGACGGGCAGGCCTGCGGCCGGCTGGCAGAGCCCAGCATTGGGCCAGACACTGGCACTCCGCCTCACAGCCCAGCGCAGGCTTGGGTGCCACGCGCCAGCCCTCCTGCCGGCTTTTCTGGCAGCTCTGTATCAGAACCAATAAAGTGCACTTGTTCTCAGAACTGCATCCTGTCTGTGTGTCTGCTTACCCACGCCCCTGGGGCGGGGCCTCTCCCTCTGCTGGGCCTTGAGGGGTGGCAAGGAGGGAGGCCAGTAGGGGCCCGGCAGGGCCAGCCGCTCACCTCTCGCAGCCTCTGGACTCCATGCAGCTAATGCGTGTCACTTCTGTTTATAGTCGTTTCCCCCAAGCTTGTGTGCGCCTCCGTTTGCCATAATCGCGTTTGACTTGCCTTGTGCCAAGTAGAGCGCATGGTGTCCTGGTAAGTTGCCTTCCTCCCTGGCTGGGCCTGTGTCCTCAGCCGGTCGGGAAGGCGCCACCACCCGGCCCTGCCCGCTCTGACTGCCGGCCCTCCCGGCCTGTCTGTCTCCACAGAGGTCCAGTTCCGGCCCTACCGCACGGATGACTTCATCACGCGCCTGTACTACGAGACACCGCGGTTCACGGTGCTGAACCAGACGTGGGTCCTGAAGGCACGTGTGAACGACTCGGAGCGCAACCCCAACCTGTCCTGCAAGCGCACGCTCTCCTTCCAGCTGCTCCTCAAGAGCAAGGCCACGGCGCCGCTGGAGTGCTCCTTCCTGCTGCTCAAGGGCCCATACGACGATGTGAAGATCAGCCCCGTCATCTATCACTTCGTCTTCACCAACGAGAGCAACGAGACGGACTACGTGCCGCTGCCCATCGTCGACTCTGTGGAGTGCAACAAGCTGCTGGCCGCCAAGAACATCAACCTGCGGCTCTTCCTGTTCCAGATACAGAAGTAGGCAGCCCGCGGTGCTGCCCACACCGCCGGTGGCAGCTTCGCAGTGCAGGCGACCACTGCAGCGACGAGGGAGAAGGAACAGAAGGGAACCTTGGGACGTCTGCATGCGTGTGTGAAGGTGTGAGCGCTCATGCCTCGCCCTCCGCCCCACCTCCCCTGTCCCGGGCACTGGAGGCTGGGCCACCGCAGAGGAGACGCTGCTGGGGACCCGAGAGGCCCAGTGCGGCACAGCGGCCCTGCCTCAGACCCCATGCGCAGTGCAGTGGGCCACACGCCTGCTCTGGGCCACACACGGCTCCTGGGCCGGGCTCGGGGGCACTGACCTCAGACGGCATATTTGATTGCAATTAAAAAGGCACCCTTGTTTCCTACTTTCTGTTTTGTTCAAGGGAAAGGCGTGGCTGTAATCAGACAGCATGGGGTCTTTGGTTTGGCTGGGGGTCAGAGTCTATCCATCCCTGTTATTGCACCTTCCTGCCCCGCACCCTCAGGAGAGACTTGGAGACCCTGCCCCCTCTGATGGGCCTGGGCAGGGGAGCAGGCGGGGTCAGGGGTCTCAGCAACCCCAGCATACTGCCAGGGAGGCAGGGCTTGGCCACCAGGGCTCAGCAGACTTTTTGGAATGCAGGGTGATTTTTCTGTCTCTTCCCAGGAAAAAAATTAAACTCTTTACAGGCTCTTTTATAAGTTATGCACATTTAGCAAGAGAGAATCTATCTTCTGTAGTCTCAAGGTGCAGTGTCCATAGGATGTGAGGCAAGTTCTGGGGTCTGCTGGCAGTGAGCAAGGCCTGGCTGAGCCAGGGTCTGAGTGGTCCAGCTGCCCCCAGGCTGCTCTCGGCAACCAGCTGCTGGTCCTGCGTCCAGGGCTCTGTGTGGAGGTCAGCGCTCATCAGTGGTTTCTCACCTGAGGGAGGGGGGCCCCTAGGGCAGTCATGAGCAGGCCCAGTGGGGTCCTCACACAGGGAAGGAGCCCGGCCCTGGGAGCTACTAGGGAAGGGAGAGCTTGGGCCCTTGCTTAGGAGACCAGGCTCTCCTATGAGAGCTTTTTGTAC